>NC_086101.1:105326275-105926275 GCF_963921235.1 Mobula hypostoma | reverse complement strand
CCCCCTCTACCCCTTACACCCCTCTGCCTCCTACACCCCCTCTACCCCCTACACACCCTCTACCCCCTACACCCCCTCTACCCCCTACACCCCCGCTACCCCTTACACACCCTCTACCCCCTCTACCCCTACTCCCCCTCTACCCCTTACACCCCCTCTACCCCTTAAACATCCTCTACTCCTTACATTCCCTCTACTTCCTACACTCCCTCTGCTCCCTACACCCCCTCTAGCCTTTACAGCCCCTCTACCCCTACACCCCTCTACCCCTTACACCACCTCTACCCCATCCTCTACCCCTTACAACCCCCTACAACCCCTCTACCCCTCAGACCCCCTCTACCCCTACACCCCCTCTGCCCCTCTCCCCCTACACCCCCTCTACCCCCTACACCCCCTCTATCCCTTGCACCTCCTATACCCCCTCTACCTCCATACCCCCCTCTACCCCTTATACCCCCTCTACCCCTTACACTCCCTCTACCCCTTACACTCCCTCTACCCCCTATACCCCTTCTACACCTTACACCCCCTCTACCCCCTACACCCCCTCTACCCCTACAGCCCTCTACCCCTTACATCCCCTCTACCCCCCTCTACCCCTCACACCCCCTCTACCCCTACACCCCTCTACCCCTTACACCCCCTCTACCCCCTATATCTCCTCTACACCTTACACCCCCTCTACCCCTACACCCCTCTACCCCCTCTACCCCTTACACCCCCTCTACCCCCTACACACCCTCTACCACTTACACCCCCTCTTCCCCTCACACCTGCTCAACCCCTACACCCCCTGTACCACTTACACCTCTCTACCCCCTACACCCCCTCTACCCCTCACACCCCTCTACCCCTACACCCCCTCTACCTCCTATACCCCCTCTACCCCCTATATCCCCTCTACCCCTTACACCCCTCTGCCTCCTACAGCCCCTCTTCCCCTCACACCTCCTCAACCCCCTACACCCCCTGTACCCCTTACACCCCCCATCCCTTACACCGTCTCTCCCCCTACACCCCTCTACCCCTTAAACCCCTCTACCCCTTACATCCCTCTGCCTCCTACACTCCCTCTACCCACTACACCCCCTCTACCCCTACACACCCTCTACCACTTACTCTTCCCCTCACACCTGCTCAACCCCCTACACCCCCTGTACCCCTTACACCCCTCTACCCCCTCTACCCCCCTCTACCCCCTATATCTCCTCTACACCTTACACCCCCTCTACCCCCTCTACCCCCCTCTACCCCTTACACCCCCTCTACTCCCTACACCCCCTCTACCCCTACACCCCTACACTGTCTCTCCCCCTACACCCCTCTACCCCTTAAACCCCCTCTACCCCCTCTACCCCCTACACCCCTCTACCCCTCACACCCCCTCTACCCCTACACCCCTCTATCCCTACACCCCTCTACCCCTTACACCACCTCTACCCCTTACACCACCTCTACCCCCTACACCCCCTCTGCCCCTTACACCCCCTACACCGTCTCTCCCCTACACCCCTCTACCCCTTAAACCCCCTCTACCCCTTACACCCCTCTGCCTCCTACACCCCCTCAACCCCCTACACACCCTCTACCCCCTACACCCCCTCTACCCCTACACCCCCCTCTACCCCTCACACCCCCCTACCCCTCACACCCCTCTACCCCTTACACCCCCTCTACACCCTGCACCCCCTCTACCCCTTACACCTCCTATACCCCCTCTACCCCCATACCCCCCTCTACCCCCTACAACCCCTCTACCCCTCACACCCCCTCTACCCCTTACACCCCCTCTACCCCTTACACCCCCTCTACCCCCTACACCCCCTCTACCCCTCACACCCCTTCTACCCCTACACCCCTCTACCCCTACACCCCCTACCCCCTACACCCCCTCTACACCTTACATCCCCTCTATCCCCTCTACCCCTACACCCCTCTACCCCTTACACCCCTCTACCCCTTACACCCCCTCTACCCCCTATATCTCCTCTACCCCCTACACCCCCTCTGCCCCTTATACCCCCTCACACCCCCTCTCCCCTACCCCTTACACCTCCTATACCCCCTCTACCCCCATACCCCCTCTACCCCCATACCTCCCCTACCCCTTACACCCCCTCTAACTCTTACACCCCCTCTACCCCCTACACCCCCTCTACCCCTTAAACATCCTCTACCCCTTACATTCCCTCTACTTCCTACACTCCCTCTGCTCCTTACACCTCCTACACCCCCTCTAGCCTTTACAGCCCCTCTACCCCTACACCCCTACACGCCCTCTACCCCCTACACCCCCTCTATCCCTTGCACCTCCTATACCCCCTCTACCTCCATACCCCCCTCTACCCCTTATACCCCCTATACTACCCCTTACACTCCCTCTACCTCTACACCCCTCTACCCCTTACACCCTCTCTACCCCCTATACCCCTTCTACACCTTACACCCCCTCTACCCCCTACACCCCCTCTACCCCTCACATCCCCTCCACCCCTACACCCCTCTACCCCTCACACCCCCTCTACCCCTACACCCCTCTACCCCCTCTACCCCTTACACCCCCTCTGCCCCCTACACCCCCTCTACCCCTTATACCCCCTCTACCCCTTACACCCTCTCTACCCCCTATACCCCTTCTACCCCCTACACCCCCTCTGCCCCTTATACCCCCTCACACCCCCTCTACCCCTTACACCTCCTATACCCCCTCTACCTCCATACCCCCCTCTACCCCTTATAACCCCTATATCCCCTCTACCCCTTACACTCCCTCTACCTCTACACCCCCTCTACCCCTTACACCCCCTCTACACCTTACACCCCCTCTACCCCCTATACCCTCCTCTACCCCTTACACCCCTTCTACCCCCTACACCCCCTCTGCCCCTTACACCCCGTACACCCCCTCTCCCCCTATGCCCCCCTCTACCCCCATACCTCCCCTACCCCTTACACCCCCTCTACCCCTTACACCCCCTCTACCCCGACTCCCCCTCTACCCCTTACACCCCCTCTACCCCTTAAACGTCCTCTACCCCTTACACTCCCTCTACCTCCTACACCCCCTCTACCCCTACTCCCCCTCTACCCCTTACACCCCCTCTACCCCTTAAACGTCCTCTACCCCTTACACTCCCTCTACCTCCTACACCCCCTCTGCTCTTTACACCTCCTACACCCCCTCTAGCCTTTACACCCCCTCTACCCCTACACCCCTTCTACCCCTTACACGCCCTCTACCCCTACACCCCTCCACCCCCTCTACCCCTACTCCCCCTCTATCCCTTACACACCCTCTACCCCCTACACCCCTCCACCCCCTCTACCTCTACTCCCCCTCTACCCCTTACACCCACTCTACCCCCTATACCCCCCTCTACCCCTTACACCCCCATCTAACTCTTACACCCCCTCTACCCCTTACACCCCCTCTACCTCCTAACCCCCTCTGCTCCTTACACCTCCTACACCCCCTCTACCCCTGACACCCCCTCTACCCCTTACATGCCCTCTACCCTCTACACCCCTCCACCCCCTCTACCCCTACACCCCCTCTGCCCCTTACACCCCCTACACCCCCTCTACCCCTTACACCCCCTATACCCCCTCTACCCCCATACCCCCCTCTACCCCTTATACCCCTCTACCCCCTATATCCCCTCTACCCTTACACTCCCTCTACCCCTTACACTCCCTCTACCCCTACACCCCCTCTACCCCTATACCCCCATCTACCCCTTACACCCCCTCTACCCCCTACACCCCACTCTAACTCTTACACCCCCTCTACCCCTTACACCCCCTCTACCCCTTAAACATCCTCTACCCCTTACACTCCCTCTACCTCCTACACCCCCGCTACCCCTACACCCCCTCTACCCCTTACACGCCCTCTACCCTCTACACCCCCTCTACCCCTTACACTCTCTACCTCCTGCACCCCCTCTGCTCCTTACACCTACTCCCCCTCTATCCTCTACACCCCCTCTACCCCTTACACGCCCTCTACCCCTACACCCCTCCACCCCCTCTACCCCTACACCCCCTCTGCCCCTTACACCCCCTACACCCCCTCACACCCCCTCTCCCCTACACCCCTCTACCCCTTACACCCCCTATACCCCCTCTACCCCCATACCCCCCTCTACCCCTTATACCCCTCTACCCCCTATATCCCCTCTACCCTTACACTCCCTCTACCCCTACACCCCCTCTACCCCTTACACCCCCTCTACCCCTATACCCCCATCTACCCCTTACACCTCCTCTACCCCCTACACCCCCCTCTAACTCTTACACCCCCTCTACCCCTTACACCCCCTCTACCCCCTACACCCCCTCTACCCCTTACACGTCCTCTACCCCTTACACTCCCTCTACCTCCTACACCCCCTCTACCCCTTACACCCCCTCTAGCCTTTACACTCCCTCTACCACTACACCCCCTCTATCCCTTACACGCCCTCTACCCCCTACACCCCTCCACCCCCACTACCCCTACTCCCCCTCTACCCCTTACACCCCTCTACCCCTACACCCCCTCTCTCCCCACAGCTCACTCTTCCCCCCACACCCCCTCCCCCTCACACCTTCCTCTTCCCCCAACACCTTCCTCTTCCCCACCACACCTCCCTCTCCCCACCACACCTCCCTGTCTGCTCTGGAGGGGTGTGGAATCTCTGAATTGGGGAGTATCTCTGCTCTGGGGGGTGTAATCCCTGTGGTGGGGGGGGGGGAGGATCCCTGCTTTGGAGGGTGGTGTAATCCCTGAATTGGAGGATCCTTGCTCTGGAGGGTGGTGTAATCCCTGAATTGGGGAGGATCCCTGCTCTGGGGGTGTTGTAATCCCTGAATTGGGGAGTATCTCTGCTCTGGGGGGTGTAATCCCTTTGGTGGGGCAAGGATTCCTGCTCTGGGGGATGTAATCCCTGAATTGGGGAGTATCCCTGCTCTGAGGGGTGTAATCCCTGGGGAGGGGAATCCCTGCTCTGAGGGGTGTAATCCCTGATTTGGGGGAGTATCTCTGCTCTGGAGGGGGGAATCCCTGAATTGGGGGAGTATCCCTGCTCTGGGGGGTGTAATCCCTGAATTGGGGGAGTATCTCTGCTCTGGAGGGGGGAATCCCTGAATTGGGGGAGTATCTCTGCCTCGGGGGGTGGAGGAATCCCTGAATTGGGGGGAGTATCTCTGCTCTGGGGGGTGTAATCCCTGTGGGTGGAGGAATCCCTGATCTGGGGGGTGTAATCCCTGGGGGGAATCCCTGTACTAGGATAACTCGTCTCTGGGGGACCCTGCACTGGAAGTTTGCTGGACAAGCTGACAGGATGGAATCAGGTATTCTGGTATTTTTAAGAACAGGGGAGTTCTCTCAGATTTCTAGGGCAAATCTTGTCCTGAGCCAACAAAAACAGAAACAGTACAGCACACAGTGTTGAATCAAACTAATTAAGCTAATGGCACCCAGCTAAACTGAAACCTTGTGTCTGTACATTGTCCATATGTTCCACTTTCTGTACATCCACGTGTCTAATAGCCTCTTAAGCACCTCTATTGTGTCTGCCTTTACCACCACCTCTAAGGGCACATTCCAGTTCCCATCACTCAGTGTAAAAAGTCTTGTCCTGCGCATCTGTTTGTAGTTAACCCCTCTCATCTTAAACGAATGTCCTCATTTCAACCCAGCTGTCTACTCATAATCATATAAACCTTTGTCACGTCACCCCTGGGATTTGCAAACTATGATGTTATTTTTGAGTTCTTTAATCACAGAGTACAGAAACAGGCCTTTTGGCCCACCACATCCATTCTGACCCCTGTTGCTCATCTACCCTAATCCTATTTCCCTGCTCTATATCCTCATCCCTCTATACCTTACCTATTTAAATGTCTGTCTAAGGTCTTTTCAATATAGCAATTGTCTGTGGCAGCTGATTCTGCACAGGCAGAGGGAGATGGACATAAACCTCTCACCTTAAACCTACACCCTCTTGTCTGTGACACTACTACAAGAGAATGTTCCCAGCGATCCATCTACCTACACCTCCTGTAGCTCTATAAACCTCCATCAGGTCACCTCTCAGCCTCACTCACTCCAGGGAAAACAATCCCAACCCCTGCCCAATCTCTTCCCGTAAGTAATGTACCTCCCACTCTCCCCAAGCTGAACCAGCAGAGATGTCTGCAGTGTCGGTCAGCCACTGGGGGGGGGGAGGGGGGAGCGGGGGGCGGATTATGCCTGTATGGGCGGGTGGGAGGGGCTGATGAAATGGCTTGTCCTTACATTGGTACCTTTGGCAGGGAACTGGGTCTTTCTTGCCAACTGTCACCTCTCACTTTCCTGGATGCCCCAACTGGATAAACTCATTGAACAGCTGCAGATCGAAGATCCACATCCTGACTTCCGACTGTGGATCAGCTCCAGCCCCCACCCGGACTTCCCGGTCTCCATCCTGCAGAGCAGCATCAAGATCACAACGGAACCGCCGAAGGTAATCCTTCTCTCCCCTGTGCCTGTCCCTGTCCCTGTCCCTGTCCCTGTCCCTATCCCTGTGCCTGTCCCTGTGCCTGTCCCTATCCCTGTGCCTGTCCCTGTCCCTATCCCTGTGCCTGTCCCTATCCCTGTGCCTGTCCCTGTCCCTGTCCCTATCCCTGTGCCTGTCCCTTACCCTATCCCTGTGCCTGTCCCTGTCCCTATCCCTGTGCCTGTCCCTGTCCCTGTGCCTGTCCCTATCCCTGTGCCTGTCCCTGTCCCTGTGCCTGTCCCTATCCCTGTCCCTGTCCCTGTCCCTGTCCCTGTCCCTGTCCCTGTCCCTGTGCCTGTCCCTTACCCTATCCCTGTGCCTGTCCCTGTCCCTGTCCCTGTCCCTATCCCTGTGCCTGTCCCTATCCCTGTGCCTGTCCCTGTCCCTGTGCCAGTGCCTGTCCCTATCCCTGTGCCTGTCCCTGTCCCTGTCCCTATCCCTGTGCCTGTCCCTGTCCCTGTGCCTGTCCCTGTCCCTGTCCCTGTCCCTATCCCTGTGCCTGTCCCTTACCCTATCCCTGTGCCTGTCCCTGTCCCTGTCCCTGTCCCTATCCCTGTGCCTGTCCCTATCCCTGTGCCTGTCCCTGTGCCAGTGCCTGTCCCTATCCCTGTGCCTGTCCCTGTCCCTGTCCCTGTGCCTGTCCCTGTCCCTGTCCCTGTGCCTGTCCCTATCCCTGTGCCTGTCCCTATCCCTGTGCCTGTCCCTGTCCCTGTCCCTGTCCCTGTCCCTGTGCCTGTCCCTGTCCCTGTCCCTGTCCCTGTCCCTGTCCCTGTGCCTGTCCCTGTGCCTGTCCCTATCCCTGTGCCTGTCCCTGTGCCTGTCCCTATCCCTGTGCCTGTCCCTGTGCCTGTCCCTGTGCCTGTCCCTGTGCCTGTCCCTGTGCCTGTGCCTGTGCCTGTCCCTGTGCCTGTCCCTATCCCTGTCCCTGTGCCTGTCCCTATCCCTGTCCCTGTCCCTGTCCCTGTCCCTGTGCCTGTCCCTGTCCCTGTCCCTGTGCCTGTCCCTGTGCCTGTCCCTGTCCCTGTGCCTGTCCCTGTCCCTGTGCCTGTGCCTGTCCCTGTCCCTGTGCCTGTGCCTGTCCCTATCCCTGTGCCTGTCCCTGTGCCTGTCCCTGTCCCTGTGCCTGTCCCTATCCCTGTGCCTGTCCCTGTGCCTGTCCCTATCCCTGTGCCTGTCCCTATCCCTGTGCCTGTGCCTATCCCTGTCCCTGTGCCTGTCCCTGTCCCTGTCCCTATCCCTGTGCCTGTCCCTGTGCCTGTCCCTGTGCCTGTCCCTGTCCCTGTCCCTGTGCCTGTCCCTATCCCTGTCCCTGTCCCTGTCCCTGTCCCTGTCCCTGTGCCTGTCCCTGTGCCTGTCCCTATCCCTGTGCCTGTGCCTATCCCTGTCCCTGTGCCTGTCCCTGTCCCTGTCCCTGTGCCTGTCCCTATCCCTGTGCCTGTCCCTGTGCCTGTCCCTGTCCCTGTGCCTGTCCCTGTCCCTGTGCCTGTCCCTGTCCCTGTGCCTGTCCCTATCCCTGTCCCTGTCCCTGTCCCTATCCCTGTCCCTGTGCCTGTCCCTGTGCCTGTCCCTATCCCTGTCCCTGTGCCTGTGCCTGTCCCTGTCCCTGTGCCTGTCCCTGTCCCTGTCCCTGTCCCTGTGCCTGTCCCTATCCCTGTGCCTGTGCCTGTCCCTGTCCCTGTCCCTATCCCTGTCCCTGTCCCTGTGCCTGTCCCTATCCCTGTGCCTGTGCCTGTCCCTGTCCCTGTGCCTGTCCCTGTCCCTATCCCTGTGCCTGTCCCTGTCCCTATCCCTGTGCCTGTCCCTGTCCCTGTCCCTATCCCTGTCCCTGTCCCTGTGCCTGTCCCTGTCCCTGTCCCTGTCCCTGTGCCTGTGCCTGTGCCTGTCCCTGTCCCTGTCCCTGTGCCTGTCTCTATCCCTGTCCCTGTCCCTGTCCCTATCCCTGTGCCTGTCCCTGTCCCTGTGCCTGTCCCTATCCCTGTCCCTGTCCCTATCCCTGTGCCTGTCCCTATCCCTGTGCCTGTCCCTGTCCCTGTCCCTATCCCTGTCCCTGTCCCTGTCCCTGTGCCTGTCCCTATCCCTGTGCCTGTGCCTGTGCCTGTCCCTGTGCCTGTCCCTGTGCCTGTCCCTATCCCTGTGCCTGTCCCTGTCCCTGTGCCTGTCCCTGTCCCTATCCCTGTGCCTGTCCCTATCCCTGTCACTGTCCCTGTGCCTGTCCCTGTCCCTGTCCCTGTCCCTATCCCTGTGCCTGTCCCTGTCCCTATCCCTGTGCCTGTCCCTATCCCTGTGCCTGTGCCTGTCCCTGTCCCTGTGCCTGTCCCTGTCCCTATCCCTGTGCCTGTCCCTGTCCCTGTCCCTATCCCTGTGCCTGTCCCTGTCCCTGTCCCTATCCCTGTCCCTGTCCCTGTGCCTGTGCCTGTCCCTGTCCCTGTGCCTGTCCCTGTGCCTGTCCCTATCCCTGTCCCTGTCCCTGTCCCTGTCCCTATCCCTGTGCCTGTGCCTGTCCCTGTGCCTGTCCCTATCCCTGTCCCTGTCCCTGTCCCTATCCCTGTGCCTGTCCCTATCCCTGTGCCTGTCCCTATCCCTGTGCCTGTCCCTGTCCCTGTCCCTATCCCTGTCCCTGTCCCTGTGCCTGTCCCTGTCCCTATCCCTGTGCCTGTGCCTGTGCCTGTGCCTGTCCCTGTGCCTGTGCCTGTCCCTGTGCCTGTCCCTGTCCCTATCCCTGTGCCTGTCCCTGTCCCTGTGCCTGTCCCTGTCCCTGTGCCTGTCCCTGTGCCTGTGCCCGAGTTCCACTGCAAAGCTCACAAACCAGGTTCACTATCCCTGCAGAGACCTGCACCTGGTATCAGCTCCCTCACATACGCCCAGCACAGGAAGATCCCACTACAGGCACCTGGCGCATGTAGACTGCCAGCTCTGAGGGAACGACAATGTGGGACAATGTGGGAAGGGTGGATCGCTCGGGGGATCTCCTGGTGTGCTTGCTCCTGGGCCTGGTCAAGAAGACCATTCATGGATGAAGGTAGTGCACATTCAGATCCTCTGCCTGAGCCAACAGCTGCCCTCTCTGACGTTACATTCATGCCCGGGTGCCCAGGGAGAGGTCACTAGGGGTTCTGCTGGGGGTTTCTGGCAACAGTGGGCCCCGAGGGAATTGACTGTTTTGTCAATAAATGTAATCGTATTTGAAATTGAAAATAGCTTTGCAAATCCCTGATCATTATGTGAGTGAATAACTTTTATAGTTTTCTAAATGAAAGTGGAGTGGTACCAAGAGAGCATCACGCTGTGGGATGGAGGGTAACACTGTGTTTGCCCTTTGCTCTGTTCCCTCTCCCCTCTCCCCTCTCTCCCCTTCTTTATCACCCCTCCTCCCCGGTTCTTCACAGGGTATCAAAGCAAATATGAAGCGCCTCTACAACTTGGTCACCCCACAACAGTTCAGCCGCTGTTCCAAACCCAGGAAGTACAAGAAGCTACTCTTCGCCATGTGCTTCTTCCACAGCCTTCTGCTCGAGCGCAAGAAATTCCTGCAGCTTGGCTGGAACATTGTCTACAGCTTCAATGACTCCGACTTCGAGGTGGGTTTGAGGTTGCGAGAGTTTCTTTAGAGCCTGGCCCCTCCCATCAATCTCACCTTTCATTAGTATCCTGTTCTGTCAGCACTGGGAGTAGTGGGGAGCCATCCTGACAGTGACTGGGGGGGTCAGACACAGAGAGAAACTCCCTCCACACCATCACATCACACACTCCTGTGGTCAGACACAGAGAGAAACTTCCTCCACACTATCCCATCACACACTCCAGAGGTCAGAAACTCCCTCCACACCATCCCATCACACACTCCCGGGGTCAGACACAAAGAGAAACTCCCTCCACACTGTCCGATCACACGCTCCCGGGGTCAGACACAGAGAGAAACTCCCTCCACACCGTGCCATCACACACTCCAGGGGTCAGAAACTCCCTCCACACCATCCCATCACACAATCCCGGGGTCAGACACAGAGAGAAACTCCCTCCACACTGTCCGATCACCACTCCTGTGGTCAGACACAGAGAGAAACTCCCTCCACACTGTCCGATTACCACTCCTGTGGTGAGACAGAGAGAGAAACTCCCTCCACACCATCCCATCACACACTCCAGGATCAGAAACTTCCTCCTCACTGTTCCATCACACACTCCCGGGGTCAGATACAGAGTGCAACTCCCTCCACACTGTCAGATCGCACACTCCCGGGGTCAGACACAGAGTGAAACTCCCTCCACACCATCCCATCACACAACCCCGGGGTCAGGTACAGAGTGAATCACCCTCCACACCGTCCGATCCCAAACTCCCAGGGTCAGACACAGAGTGAATCTCCCCCCTCACTGTCCCATCACACACTCCCAGGGTCAGACACAGAGTGAATCTCCCTCCACACTGTCCCATCACATTCCTGGTGTCAGACACAGAGAGGAACTCCCTCCACACCGTCCCATCACACAGTCCCGGGGTCAGACACAGAGAGAAGCTCCCTCCACACTGTCCAATCACCACTCCTGTGGTCAGACACAGAGGGAAACTCCTTCCACACCATCCCATCACACACTCCAGGGTCAGAAACTTCCTCCACACCGTCCCATCACACACCCCCGGGGTCAGACACAGAGTGAATCTCCCCCCTCACTGTACCATCACACACTCCCAGGGTCAGACACAGAGTGAATCTCCCTCCACACTGTCCCATCACACTCCTGGTGTCAGACACAGAGAGGAACTCCCTCCACACCGTCCCATCACACAGTCCCGGGGTCAGACACAGAGAGAAACTCCCTCCACACTGTCCGATCACCACTCCTGTGGTCAGAGACAGAGGGAAACTCCTTCCACACCTTCCCATCACACACCCCCGGGGTCAGATACAGAGTGCAACACCCTCCACACTGTCACATCACACACTCCCGGGGTCAGGGACAGAGTGAAGCTGCCTCCACACCATCGCATCACACACTCCCGGGGTCAGACACAGAGAGGAACTCCCTCCACACCGTCCCATCACACAGTCCCGGGGTCAGACACAGAGAGAAGCTCCCTCCACACTGTCCAATCACCACTCCTGTGGTCAGACACAGAGGGAAACTCCCTCCACACCATCCCATCACACACTCCAGGGTCAGAAACTTCCTCCACACCGTCCCATCACACACCCCCGGGGTCAGACACAGAGTGAATCTCCCCCCTCACTGTACCATCACACACTCCCAGGGTCAGACACAGAGTGAATCTCCCTCCGCACTGTCCCATCACACTCCTGGTGTCAGACACAGAGAGGAACTCCCTCCACACCGTCCCATCACACAGTCCCGGGGTCAGACACAGAGAGAAACTCCCTCCACACTGTCCGATCACCACTCCTGTGGTCAGAGACAGAGGGAAACTCCTTCCACACCTTCCCATCACACACCCCCGGGGTCAGATACAGAGTGCAACACCCTCCACACTGTCACATCACACACTCCCGGGGTCAGGGACAGAGTGAAGCTGCCTCCACACCATCGCATCACACACTCCCGGGGTCAGACACAGAGAGAAACTCCCTCCACACCGTCCCATCACACACGCCCGGGGTCAGATACCGAGTGAAACTCCCTCCACACCTTCCCATCACATACTCCCGGGGTCAGAAACTCCCTCCACACTGTCCCATCACACACTCCCGGGGTCAGAAACTCCCTCCACACAATCCCGGGGTCAGAAACAGAGAGAAACTCCCTCCACACCATCCCATCACACAACCCCGGGGTCAGGTACAGAGTGAATCACCCTCCACACCGTCCGATCCCACACTCCCAGGGTCAGACACACAGTGAATCTGCCCCCTCACTGTCCCATCACACACTCCCAGGGTCAGACACAGAGTGAATCTCCCTCCACACTGTCCCATCACATTCCTGGTGTCAGACACAGAGAGGAACTCCCTCCACACCGTCCCATCACACAGTCCCGGGGTCAGACACAGAGAGAAGCTCCCTCCACACCATCCCATCACACACTCCTGGGGTCCGACACAGAGTGATGCTCCCTAAACACTGTCCCATCACAAAATCTCGGGGCCAGAAACCAAGTGAAACTCCCTCCACACCGTCCCATCACACACTCCCGGGGTCAGAAACACCCTCGACACCATCTCATCACACAGTCCTGTGGTCAGACACAGAGAGAAACTCCCTCCACACCATCCGTTCACACTCTCTCGGGGTCAGACACAGAGAGAAACTCCCTCCACACTATCCGATCACCACTCCCGGTGTCAGACACAGAGTGAAACTCCCTCCACACCATCCCAACACACACCCCCGGGGTCAGATACAGGGTGAATCACCCCCCTCACTGTCCCATCACACACTCCCAGGCTCAGACACGGAGAGAAACTCACTCCACACTGTCCCATCACATACACCTCAGGGTCAGACACAGAGTGAATCTCCCTCCACACTGTCCCATCACACTCCTGGTGTCAGACACAGAGTGAAACTCCCTACACACCGTCCCATCACACACTCCTGTGAGCAGACAGAGAGAATCTCCCTCCACACCGTCCCATCACACACTCCAGGGGCAGAAACACCCTCCACACTTTTCCATCACACACTCCCGGGGTCAGACACAGACTGAAACTCCTTCCACACCGTCCCATCACACACTCCCGGGGTCAGACACAGAGAGAAACTGCCTCCACACTGTCCGATCACCACTCCTTTGGTCAGACACAGAGAGAAACTCCCTCCACACAGTCTCACCACACACTCCCGTGGTCAGAAACTCCCTCCACACCATCCCATCACACACTCCCAGGGTCAGAAACTCCCTCCACACGGTCCCATCTTACACTCCCGGGGTCAGACACAGAGTGAAACTCCCTCCACGCCATCCCATCATGCACTCCCGGGGTCAGACACAGAGAGAAACTCCCTCCACACTGTCCGATCACCACTCCTTTGGTCAGACACAGAGAGAAACTCCCTCCACACCATCCCATCACACACGCCAGGATCAGAAACTTCCTCCACACCGTCCCATCACACACCCCCGGGGACAGACACAGACTGAAACTCCCTTCTCACCGTCCCATCACACACTCCTGGGGCCAGAAACTCCATCCACACCGTCGCATCACAGACTCCCAGGGTCAGAAACTCCCTCCGCACAATCCCCGGGGTCAGACACTGAGTGAAACTCCCTCCACAACATCCCATCACACAATCCTGGGATCAGATACAGTGTGAAACTCCCTCCACACTGTCACATCACACACTCCCGGGGTCAGACAGAGTGAAGCTCCCTCCACACCATCCCATCACACACTCCTGGGGTCAGACATAGAGTGATGCTCCCTAAACACCGTCCCATCACACACTCCCGGGGTCAGAAACTCCCTCGACACCATCTCATCACACAGTCCTGTGGTCAGACACAGAGAGAAACTCCCTCCACACCATCCGTTCACACTCTCTCGGGGTCAGACACAGAGAGAAACTCCCTCCACACTATCCGATCACCACTCCTGTAGTCAGACACAGAGAGAAACTCCCTCCACACCATCCGATCACACACTCCAGGATCAGAAACTTCCTCCACACCGTCCCATCACACACTCCAGGATCAGAAACTTCCTCCACACCATCCCATCACACACCCCCGGGGTCAGACACAGAGTGAAACTCCCTCCACACCGTCCCATCACACACTCCCGGGGTCAGACACAGACTGAAACTTCCTCCACACCGTCCCATCACACAGTCCCGGGTTCAGACACAGACTGAAACTTCCTCCACAGCGTCCCATCACACAGTCCCGGGGTCAGACACAGAGAGAAACTCCCTCCACACTATCCGATCACCACTCCTGTAGTCAGACACAGAGAGAAACTCCCTCCACACCATCCCATCACATACTCCAGGATCAGAAACTTCCTCCACACCGTCCCATCACACACTCCAGGATCAGAAACTTCCTCCACACCATCCCATCACACACCCCCGGGGTCAGACACAGAGTGAAACTCCCTCCACACTGTCAGATCACACACTCCCGGGGTCAGACACAGACTGAAACTCCCTCCACACCATCCCATCACACACCCCCGGGGTCAGACACAGAGTGAAACTCCCTCCACACTGTCAAATCACACACTCCCGGGGTCAGACACAGACTGAAACTCCCTCCACACCGTCCCATCACACACTCCCGGGGTCAGACACAGAGAGAAACTCCCTCCACACCATCCCATCACACACTCCAAGATCAGAAACTTCCTCCACACCGTCCCATCACACACCCCGGGGTCAGATACAGAGTGAAACTCCCTCCACACCGTCCCATTACACACTCCCGGGGTCAGACACAGAGTGAAACTCCCTCCACACTGTCAGATCACACACTCCCGGGGTCAGACACAGACTGAAACTCCCTCCAGACCGTCCCATCACACACTCCCGGGGTCAAACACAGAGTGAAACTCCCTCCACACCGTCCCATTACACACTCCCGGGGTCAGACACAGAGTGAATCTCCCTCCACACTGTCCGATCCCACACTCCCAGGGTCAGACACAGAGTGAAGCTCCCTCCACACTGTCCAATCACACACTCCCGGGGTCAGACACAGAGTGAAACTCCCTCCACACCGTCCCATCACACACTCCCGGTGTCAGACACGGAGAGAAACTCACTCCACACTGTCCCATCACATACACCTCAGGGTCAGACACAGAGTGAATCTCCCTCCACACTGTCCCATCACACTCCTGTGAGCAGACAGAGAGAATCTCCCTCCACACCGTCCCATCACACACTCCAGGGGCAGAAACACCCTCCACACTTTTCCATCACACACTCCCGGGGTCAGACACAGACTGAAACTCCTTCCACACCGTCCCATCACACACTCCCGGGGTCAGACACAGAGAGAAACTCCCTCCACACTGTCCGATCACCACTCCTTTGGTCAGACACAGAGAGAAACTCCCTCCACACCATCTCACCACACACTCCCGGGGTCAGACACAGACTGAAACTCCCTCCACACCGTCCCATCACACACTCCCGCGGTCAGACACAGACTGAAACTTCCTCCACACCGTCCCATCATACAGTCCCGGGGTCAGACACAGAGAGAAACTCCCTCCACACTATCCGATCACCACTCCTGTAGTCAGACACAGAGAGAAACTCCCTCCACACCATCCCATCACACACTCCAGGATCAGAAACTTCCTCCACACCGTCCCATCACACACCCCCGGGGTCAGATACAGAGTGAAACTCCCTCCACACCGTCCCATCACACACTCCCGGGGTCAAACACAGAGTGAAACTCCCTCCACACCGTCCCATTACACACTCCCGGTGTCAGACACGGAGAGAAACTCACTCCACACTGTCCCATCACATACACCTCAGGGTCAGACACAGAGTGAATCTCCCTCCACACTGTCCCATCACACTCCTGTGAGCAGACAGAGAGAATCTCCCTCCACACCGTCCCATCACACACTCCAGGGGCAGAAACACCCTCCACACTTTTCCATCACACACTCCCGGGGTCAGACACAGACTGAAACTCCTTCCACACCGTCCCATCACACACTCCCGGGGTCAGACACAGAGAGAAACTCCCTCCACACTGTCCGATCACCACTCCTTTGGTCAGACACAGAGAGAAACTCCCTCCACACCGTCTCACCACACACTCCCGTGGTCAGAAACTCCCTCCACACCATCCCATCACACACTCCCAGGGTCAGAAACTCCCTCCACACGGTCCCATCTTACACTCCCGGGGTCAGACACAGAGTGAAACTCCCTCCACGCCATCCCATCATGCACTCCCGGGGTCAGACACAGAGAGAAACTCCCTCCACACTGTCCGATCACCACTCCTTTGGTCAGACACAGAGAGAAACTCCCTCCACACCATCCCATCACACACGCCAGGATCAGAAACTTCCTCCACACCGTCCCATCACACACCCCCGGGGACAGACACAGACTGAAACTCCCTTCTCACCGTCCCATCACACACTCCTGGGGCCAGAAACTCCATCCACACCGTCGCATCACAGACTCCCAGGGTCAGAAACTCCCTCCGCACAATCCCCGGGGTCAGACACTGAGTGAAACTCCCTCCACACCATCCCATCACACAATCCTGGGATCAGATACAGTGTGAAACTCCCTCCACACTGTCACATCACACACTCCCGGGGTCAGACAGAGTGAAGCTCCCTCCACACCATCCCATCACACACTCCTGGGGTCAGACACAGAGTGATGCTCCCTAAACACTGTCCCATCACACAATCTCGGGGTCAGAAACCAAGTGAAACTCCCTCCACACCGTCCCATCACACACTCCCGGGGTCAGAAACTCCCTCAACACCATCTCATCACACAGTCCTGTGGTCAGACACAGAGAGAAACTCCCTCCACAACATCCGTTCACACTGTCTCGGGGTCAGACACAGAGAGAAACTCCCTCCACAATATCCGATCACCACTCCTGTAGTCAGACACAGAGAGAAACTCCCTCCACACCATCCCATCACACACTCCAGGATCAGAAACTTCCTCCACACCGTCCCATCACACACTCCAGGATCAGAAACTTCCTCCACACCGTCCCATCACACACCCCCGGGGTCAGACACAGAGTGAAACTCCCTCCACACCGTCAGATCACACAATCCCGGGGTCAGACACAGACTGAAACTCCCTCCACACCGTACCATCACACACTCCCGGGGTCAGACACAGACTGAAACTTCCTCCACACCGTCCCATCACACAGTCCCGGGTTCAGACACAGCATGAAACTTCCTCCACACCGTCCCATCTCACAGTCCCGGGGTCAGACACAGAGAGAAACTCCCTCCACACTATCCGATCACCACTCCTGTAGTCAGACACAGAGAGAAACTCCCTCCACACCATCCCATCACACACTCCAGGATCAGAAACTTCCTCCACACCGTCCCATCACACACTCCAGGATCAGAAACTTCCTCCACACCGTCCCATCACACACCCCCGGGGTCAGACACAGAGTGAAACTCCCTCCACACCGTCAGATCACACAATCCCGGGGTCAGACACAGACTGAAACTCCCTCCACACCGTACCATCACACACTCCCGGGGTCAGACACAGACTGAAACTTCCTCTACACCGTCCCATCACACAGTCCCGGGTTCAGACACAGACTGAAACTTCCTCCACACCGTCCCATCACACAGTCCCGGGGTCAGACACAGAGAGAAACTCCCTGCACACTATCCGATCACCACTCCTGTAGTCAGACACAGAGAGAAACTCCCTCCACACCATCCCATCACACACTCCAGGATCAGAAACTTCCTCCACACCGTCCCATCACACACCCCGGGGTCAGATACAGAGTGAAACTCCCTCCACACCGTCCCATTACACACTCCCGGGGTCAGACACAGAGTGAAACTCCCTCCACACCGTCAGATCACACACTCCCGGGGTCAGACACAGAGTGAAACTCCCTCCACACCATCCCATCACACACCCCCGGGGTCAGATACAGAGTGAATCTCCCTCCACACTGTCCGATCCCACACTCCCAGGGTCAGACACAGTGTGAAGCTTCCTCCATACTGTCCCATCACACACTCCAGGGGTCAGACACAGAGTGAAACTCCCTCCACACCGTCCCATCACACACTCCCGGGGTCAGATACAGAGTGAATCTCCCTCCACACTGTCCGATCCCACACTCCCAGGGTCAGACACAGTGTGAAGCTTCCTCCATACTGTCCCATCACACACTCCAGGGGTCAGAAACTTCCTCCACACAGTCCCATCACACCCTCCCGGGGTCAGACACCGACTGAAACTCCCTCCACACCATCCCATCACACACCCCCGGGGTTAGATACAGAGTGTAACTCTTTCCACACTGTCACATCACACACTCCCGGGGTCAGACACAGAGTGAAGCTCCCTTCACACCATCCCATCACACACTCCCAGGGACAGACACAGAGTGAAACTCCCTCCACACCGTCCCATCACACACTCCCGGGGTCAGACAGAGAGAGAAACTCCCTACACACCGTCCCATCACACACTCCCGGGGTCAGATACCGAGTGAAACTCCCTCCACACCGTCCCGTCACATACTCCCGTGGTCAGACACGGAGAGAAACTCACTCCACACCATCCCATCACACACTCCCGGGGTCAGAAACAGAGAGAAACTCCCTCCACACTGTCCGATCACCACTCCTGTGGTCAGACGCAGAGAGAAACTCCCTCCACACCATCCCATCACACACTCCAGCGGTCAGACACTTCCTCCACTCCGTCCCTTCACACACTCCAGGGGTCAGACACTTCATCCACACCGTCCGATCACACACTCCCGGGATCAGATACTGACTGAAACTCCCTCCACACCGTCCCATCACACACCCCCGGTGTCAGAAACTCCCTCCACACCATCCCATCACATACTCCCGGGGTCAGATACAGAGTGCAACTGCCTCCACACTGTCCCATCACACACTCCCGGGGTCAGACACAGTGTGAAGCTCCCTCCACACCATCCCATCACACACTCCCGAGGTCAGACAGAGAGTGAAACTCCCTCCACACCGTCATATCACACACTCCCGGGGTCAGACAGAGTGAAGCTCCCTCCACACTGTCCCATCACACACTCCCGGGGTCAGACACAGACTGAAACTCCCTCCACACCGTCCCATCACACACTCCCGGGGTCAGACACAGACTGAAACTTCCTCCACACAGTCCCGGGGTCAGACACAGACTGAAACTTCCTCCACACCGTCCCATCACACAGTCCCGCGGTCAGACACAGAGAGAAACTCCCTCCACACTATCCGATAACCACTCCTGTAGTCAGACACAGAGAGAAACTCCCTCCACACCGTCCCATCACACACTCCCGGGATCAGATACCGAGTGAAACTCCCTCCACACCGTCCCATCACATACTCCTGGGGTCAGAAACTCCCTCCACACCGTCCCATCACACACCCCCGGGGTCAGACACGGAGAGAAACTACCTCCACACCATCCCATCACACACCCCCGGGGTCAGATACAGAGTGCAACACCCTCCACACTGTCACATCACACACTCCCGGGGTCAGAAACTCCCTCCACACAATCCCGGGGTCAGAAACAGAGAGAAACTCCCTCCACACCATCCCATCACGCACTCCCGGGGTCAGACACAGAGAGAAACTCCCTCCACACCGTCCCATCACACACTCCCGGGGTCAGACACAGAGTGAAGCTCCCTCCACACTGTCCTATCACACACTCCCGGGGTCAGGCACGGAGTGAAACTCCCTCCACACCGTCCCATCACACACTCCCGGGGTCAAACACAGAGTGAAACTCCCTCCACACCGTCCCATTACACACTCCCGGTGTCAGACACGGAGAGAAACTCACTCCACACTGTCCCATCACATACACCTCAGGGTCAGACACAGAGTGAATCTCCCTCCACACTGTCTCATCACACTCCTGTGAGCAGACAGAGAGAATCTCCCTCCACACCGTCCCATCACACACTCCAGGGGCAGAAACACCCTCCACACTTTTCCATCACACACTCCCGGGGTCAGACACAGAGAGAAACTCCCTCCACACTGTCCGATCACCACTCCTTTGGTCAGACACAGAGAGAAACTCCCTCCACACCGTCTCACCACACACTCCCGTGGTCAGAAACTCCCTCCACACCATCCCATCACACACTCCCAGGGTCAGAAACTCCCTCCACACGGTCCCATCTTACACTCCCGGGGTCAGACACAGAGTGAAACTCCCTCCACGCCATCCCATCATGCACTCCCGGGGTCAGACACAGAGAGAAACTCCCTCCACACTGTCCGATCACCACTCCTTTGGTCAGACACAGAGAGAAACTCCCTCCACATCATCCCATCACACACGCCAGGATCAGAAACTTCCTCCACACCGTCCCATCACGCACCCCCGGGGACAGACACAGACTGAAACTCCCTTCTCACCGTCCCATCACACACTCCTGGGGCCAGAAACTCCATCCACACCGTCGCATCACAGACTCTCAGGGTCAGAAACTCCCTCCGCACAATCCCCGGGGTCAGACACTGAGTGAAACTCCCTCCACACCATCCCATCACACAATCCTGGGATCAGATACAGTGTGAAACTCCCTCCACACTGTCACATCACACACTCCCGGGGTCAGACAGAGTGAAGCTCCCTCCACACCATCCCATCACACACTCCTGGGGTCAGACACAGAGTGATGCTCCCTAAACACTGTCCCATCACACAATCTCGGGGTCAGAAACCAAGTGAAACTCCCTCCACACCGTCCTATCACACACTCCCGGGGTCAGAAACTCCCTCGACACCTTTTCATCACACAGTCCTGTGGTCAGACACAGAGAGAAACTCCCTCCACACCATCCCATCACACACTCCAGGATCAGAAACTTCCTCCACACCGTCCCATCACACACTCCAGGATCAGAAACTTCCTCCACACAGTCCCATCACACACCCCCGGGGTCAGACACAGACTGAAACTTCCTCCACACCGTCAGATCACACACCCCCGGGGTCAGACACAGACTGAAACTCCCTCCACACCGTCCCATTACACACTCCCGGAGTCAGACACAGAGTGAAACTCCCTCCACACCGTCAGATCACACACTCCCGGGGTCTGAAACAGACTGAAACTCCCTCCAGACCGTCCCATCACACACTCCCGGGGTCAAACACAGAGTGAAACTCCCTCCACACCGTCCCATTACACACTCCCGGGGTCAGATACAGAGTGAATCTCCCTCCACACTGTCCGATCCCACACTCCCAGGGTCAGACACAGTGTGAAGCTCCCTCCACACTGTCCCATCACACACTCCCGGGGTCAGACACAGAGTGAAACTCCCTCCACACCGTCCCATCACACACTCCCGGTGTCAGACACAAATTGAAACTCCCTCCACACCGTCCCATCACACACTCCAGGGGTCAGATACCGAGTGAAACTCCCTCCACACCGTCCCATCAAACACTCCCGGGGTCAGACAGAGAGAGAAACTCCCTACACACCGTCCCATCACACACTCCCGGGGTCAGATACCGAGTGAAACTCCCTCCACACCGTCCTGTCACATACTCCCGCGGTCAGAAACTTCCTCCACACCGTCCCATCACACACCCCCGGGGTCAGACACAGAGTGAAACTCCCTCCACACCGTCAGATCACACACTCCCGGGGTCAGACACAGACTGAAACTCCCTCCACACCGTACCATCACACACTCCCGGGGTCAGACACAGACTGAAACTTCCTCCACACCGTCCCATCACACAGTCCCGGGTTCAGACACAGACTGAAACTTCCTCCACACCGTCCCATCACACAGTCCCGGGGTCAGACACAGAGAGAAACTCCCTCCACACTATCCGATCACCACTCCTGTATCAGACACAGAGAGAAACTCCCTCCACACCATCCCATCACACACTCCAGGATCAGAAACTTCCTCCACACCGTCCCATCACACACTCCAGGATCAGAAACTTCCTCCACACAGTCCCATCACACACCCCCGGGGTCAGACACAGACTGAAACTTCCTCCAGACCGTCAGATCACACACTCCCGGGGTCAGACACAGACTGAAACTCCCTCCACACCGTCCCATCATACACTCCCGGGGTCAGACACAGACTGATACTTCCTCCACACCGTCCCATCACACAGTCCCGGGGTGAGACACAGACTGAAACTTCCTCCACACCGTCCCATCACACAGTCCCGGGGTCAGACACAGAGAGAAACTCCCTCCACACTATCCGATCACCACTCCTGCAGTCAGACACAGAGAGAAACTCCCTCCACACCATCCCATCACACACTCCAGGATCAGAAACTTCCTCCACACCGTCCCATCACACACCCCGGGGTCAGATACAGAGTGAAACTCCCTCCACACCGTCCCATTACACACTCCCGGAGTCAGACACAGAGTGAAACTCCCTCCACACTGTCAGATCACACACTCCCGGGGTCTGAAACAGACTGAAACTCCCTCCAGACCGTCCCATCACACACTCCCGGGGTCAAACACAGAGTGAAACTCCCTCCACACCGTCCCATTACACACTCCCGGGGTCAGACACAGAGTGAATCTCCCTCCACACTGTCCGATCCCACACTCCCAGGGTCAGACACAGTGTGAAGCTCCCTCCACACTGTCCCATCACACACTCCCGGGGTCAGACACAGAGTGAAACTCCCTCCACACCGTCCCATCACACACTCCCGGTGTCAGACACAAATTGAAACTCCCTCCACACCGTCCCATCACACACTCCCGGGGTCAGACACAGAGAGAAACTCCCACCACACCGTCCCATCACACACTCCAGGGGTCAGAAACTTCCTCCACACAGTCCCATCACACCCTCCCGGGGTCAGACACCGACTGAAACACCCTCCACACCATCCCATCACACACCCCCGGGGTGAGATACAGAGTGCAACTCCCTCCACACTGTCACATCACACACTCCCGGGGTCAGACACAGAGTGAAGCTCCCTTCACACCATCCCATCACACACTCCCGGGGACAGACACAGAGTGAAACTCCCTCCATACTGTCCCATCACACACTCCCGGGGTCAGATACCGAGTGAAACTCCCTCCACACCGTCCCATCACACAGTCCCGGGGTCAGACACAGACTGAAACTTCCTCCACACCGTCCCATCACACAGTCCCGGGGTCAGACACAGAGAGAAACTACCTCCACACTATCCGATCACCACTCCTGTAGTCAGACACAGAGAGAAACTCCCTCCACACCATCCCATCACACACTCCAGGATCAGAAACTTCCTCCACACCGTCCCATCACACACCCCGGGGTCAGATACAGAGTGAAAGTCCCTCCACACCGTCCCATTACACACTCCCGGAGTCAGACACAGAGTGAAACTCCCTCCACACCGTCAGATCACACACTCCCGGGGTCTGAAACAGAGTGAAACTCCCTCCAGACCGTCCCATCACACACTCCCGGGGTCAAACACAGAGTGAAACTCCCTCCACACCGTCCCATTACACACTCCCGGGGTCAGATACAGAGTGAATCTCCCTCCACACTGTCCGATCCCACACTCCCAGGGTCAGACACAGTGTGAAGCTCCCTCCACACTGTCCCATCACACACTCCCGGGGTCAGACACAGAGTGAAACTCCCTCCACACCGTCCCATCACACACTCCCGGTGTCAGACACAAATTGAAACTCCCTCCACACCGTCCCATCACACACTCCAGGGGTCAGAAACTTCCTCCACACAGTCCCATCACACCCTCCCGGGGTCAGACACCGACTGAAACACCCTCCACACCATCCCATCACACACCCCCGGGGTGAGATACAGAGTGCAACTCCCTCCACACTGTCACATCACACACTCCCGGGGTCAGACACAGAGTGAAGCTCCCTTCACACCATCCCATCACACACTCCCGGGGACAGACACAGAGTGAAACTCCCTCCATACTGTCCCATCACACACTCCCGGGGTCAGATACCGAGTGAAACTCCCTCCACACCGTCCCATCACACACTCCCGGGGTCAGACAGAGAGAGAAACTCCCTACACACCGTCCCATCACACACTCCCGGGGTCAGATACCGAGTGAAACTCCCTCCACACCGTCCTGTCACATACTCCCGCGGTCAGAAACTTCCTCCACACCGTCCCATCACACACCCCCGGGGTCAGACACAGAGTGAAACTCCCTCCACACCGTCAGATCACACACTCCCGGGGTCAGACATAGACTGAAACTCCCTCCACACCGTACCATCACACACTCCCGGGGTCAGACACAGACTGAAACTTCCTCCACACCGTCCCATCACACAGTCCCGGGTTCAGACACAGACTGAAACTTCCTCCACACCGTCCCATCACACAGTCCCGGGGTCAGACACAGAGAGAAACTCCCTCCACACTATCCGATCACCACTCCTGTAGTCAGACACAGAGAGAAACTCCCTCCACACCATCCCATCACACACTCCAGGATCAGAAACTTCCTCCACACCGTCCCATCACACACTCCAGGATCAGAAACTTCCTCCACACAGTCCCATCACACACCCCCGGGGTCAGACACAGACTGAAACTTCCTCCACACCGTCAGATCACACACTCCCGGGGTCAGACACAGACTGAAACTCCCTCCACACCGTCCCATCATACACTCCCGGGGTCAGACACAGACTGATACTTCCTCCACACCGTCCCATCACACAGTCCCGGGGTCAGACACAGACTGAAACTTCCTCCACACCGTCCCATCACACAGTCCCGGGGTCAGACACAGAGAGAAACTCCCTCCACACTATCCGATCACCACTCCTGCAGTCAGACACAGAGAGAAACTCCCTCCACACCATCCCATCACACACTCCAGGATCAGAAACTTCCTCCACACCGTCCCATCACACACCCCGGGGTCAGATACAGAGTGAAACTCCCTCCACACCGTCCCATTACACACTCCCGGAGTCAGACACAGAGTGAAACTCCCTCCACACCGTCAGATCACACACTCCCGGGGTCTGAAACAGACTGAAACTCCCTCCAGACCGTCCCATCACACACTCCCGGGGTCAAACACAGAGTGAAACTCCCTCCACACCGTCCCATTACACACTCCCGGGGTCAGATACAGAGTGAATCTCCCTCCACACTGTCCGATCCCACACTCCCAGGGTCAGACACAGTGTGAAGCTCCCTCCACACTGTCCCATCACACACTCCCGGGGTCAGACACAGAGTGAAACTCCCTCCACACCGTCCCATCACACACTCCCGGTGTCAGACACAAATTGAAACTCCCTCCACACCGTCCCATCACACACTCCCGGGGTCAGACACAGAGAGAAACTCCCACCACACCGTCCCATCACACACTCCAGGGGTCAGAAACTTCCTCCACACAGTCCCATCACACCCTCCCGGGGTCAGACACCGACTGAAACACCCTCCACACCATCCCATCACACACCCCCGGGGTGAGATACAGAGTGCAACTCCCTCCACACTGTCACATCACACACTCCCGGGGTCAGACACAGAGTGAAGCTCCCTTCACACCATCCCTTCACACACTCCCGGGGACAGACACAGAGTGAAACTCCCTCCATACTGTCCCATCACACACTCCCGGGGTCAGATACCGAGTGAAACTCCCTCCACACCGTCCCATCACACACTCCCGGGGTCAGACAGAGAGAGAAACTCCCTACACACCGTCCCATCACACACTCCCGGGGTCAGATACCGAGTGAAACTCCCTCCACACCGTCCTGTCACATACTCCCGCGGTCAGAAACTCCCTCCACACCGTCCCATCACACACCCCCGTGGTCAGACACGGACAGAAACTCACTCCACACCATCCCATCACACACTCCCGGGGTCAGAAACAGAGAGAAACTCCCTCCACACTGTCCGATCACCACTCCTGTGGTCAGACGCAGAGAGAAACTCCCTCCACACCATCCTATCACACACTCCAGCGGTCAGACACTTCCTCCACTCCGTCCCTTCACACACTCCAGGGGTCAGACACTTCATCCACACCGTCCCATCACACACTCTCGGGGTCAGATACCGACTGAAACTCCCTCCACACCGTCCCATCACACACCCCCGGGGTCAGAAACTCCCTCCACACCATCCCATCACATACTCCCGGGGTCAGATACAGAGTGCAACTCCCTCCACACTGTCCCATCACACACTCCCGGGTTCAGACACAGTGTGAAGCTCCCTCCACACCATCCCATCACACACTCCCGAGGTCAGACAGAGAGTGAAACTCCCTCCACACCGTCATATCACACACTCCCGGGGTCAGACAGAGTGAACCTCCCTCCACACTGTCCCATCACACACTCCCGGGGTCAGACACAGACTGAAACTCCCTCCACACCGTCCCATCACACACTCCCGGGGTCAGACACAGACTGAAACTTCCTCCACACCGTCCCATCACACAGTCCCGGGGTCAGACACAGAGAGAAACTCCCTCCACACTATCCGATAACCACTCCTGTAGTCAGACACAGAGAGAAACTCCCTCCACACCATCCCATCACACACTCCAGGATCAGAAACTTCCTCCACACCGTCCCATCACACACTCCCGGGGTCAAACACAGAGTGAAACTCCCTCCACACCGTCCCATTACACACTCCCGGGGTCAGACACAGAGTGAAACTCCCTCCACACCATCCCATCACACACCCCCGGGGTCAGATACAGAGTGAATCTCCCTCCACACTGTCCGATCCCACACTCCCAGGGTCAGACACAGAGTGAAACTCCCTCCACACCGTCCCATCACACACTCCCGGGGTCAGACACAAAGTGAAACTCCCTCCACACCGTCCCATCACACACTCCCGGGGTCAGACACAGAGAGAAACTCCCTCCACACCGTCCCATCACACACTCCAGGGGTCAGAAACATCCTCCACACAGTCCCATCACACCCTCCCGGGGTCAGACACCGACTGAAACTCCCTCCACACCATCCCATCACACACCCCCGGGGTCAGATACAGAGTGCAACTCCCTCCACACTGTCACATCACACACTCCCGGGGTCAGATACAGAGTGAAGCTCCCTTCACACCATCGCATCACACACTCCCGGGGACAGACACAGAGTGAAGCTCCCTCCATACTGTCCCATCACACACTCCCCGGGTCAGATACCGAGTGAAACTCCCTCCACACCGTCCCATCACACACTCCCGGGGTCAGACACAGAGTGAAGCTCCCTCCACACCGTCCCATCACACACTCCCAGGGTCAGACACAGAGTGAATGTCCCTCCACACCGTCCCATCACACACTCCCCGGGTCAGACACAGAGTGAATCTCCCTCCACATCGTCTCACCACACACTCCCGGGGTAAGAAACTCCCTCCACGCCATCCCATCATGCACTCCCAGGGTCAGACACAGAGAGAAACTCCCTCCACACTGTCCGATCACCACTCCTTTGGTCAGACACAGAGAGAAACTCCCTCCACAACATCGCATCACACACGCCAGGATCAGAAACTTCCTCCACACCGTCCCATCACACACCCCCGGGGACAGACACAGACTGAAACTCCCTTCTCACCGTCCCATCACACACCCCCGGGGTCAGATACCGAGTGAAACTCCCTCCACACCGTCCCGTCTCATACTCCCGCAGTCAGAAACTCCCTCCAGACCGTCCCATCACACACCCCCGTGGTCAGACACGGAGAGAAACTCACTCCACATCATACCATCACACACTCCCGAGGTCAGAAACAGAGAGAAACTCCCTCCACACTGTCCGATCACCACTACTGTGGTCAGAAGCAGAGAGAAACTCCCTCCACACCATCCCATCACACACTCCAGCGGTCAAACACTTCCTCCACACCGTCCCTTCACACACTCCAGGGGTCAGACACTTCATCCACACCGTCCCATCACACACTCCCGGGGTCAGACACCGACTGAAACTCCCTCCACACCGTCCCATCACACACCCCCGGGGTCAGAAACTCACTCCACACCATCCCATCACACACTCCCGGTGTCAGAAACAGAGAGAAACTCCCTCCACACTGTCCGATCACCACTCCTGCAGTCAGACGCAGAGAGAAACTCCCTCCACACCATCCCATCACACACTCCCGGGGTCAGACACTGACTGCAACTCCCTCCACACCATCCCATCACATACTCCCGGGGTCAGATGCAGAGTGCAACTCCCTCCACACTGTCACATCATACACTCCCGGGGTCAGACACAGTGTGAAGCTCCCTCCACACCATCCCATCACACACTCCCGAGGTCAGACAGAGAGTTAAACTCCCTCCACACCATACCATCACACAATGCTGGGATCAGATGCAGAGTGAACTCCCTCCACAGCATCCCATCACACACTCCCGGGGTCAGACACAGAGTGAAGCTCCCTCCACACTGTCCCATCACACACTCCCGGGGTCAGACACAGAGTGAAACTCCCTCCACACCGTCCCATTACACACTCCCGGGGTCAGACACACACTGAAACTTCCTCCACACAGTCCCATCACACAGTCCCGGGGTCAGAAACGGAGAGAAGCTCCCTCCACACTGTCCGATCACCACTCCTGTGGTCAGACACAGAGGGAAACTCCCTCCACACCATCCCATCACACACTCCAGCGGTCAGACACTTCCTCCACACCGTCCCATCACACACTCCCGCGGTCAGACACTGACTGAAACTCCCTCCACACCATCCCATCACATACTCCCGGGGTCAAATGCAGAGTGCAACTCCCTCCACACTGTCACATCACACACTCCCGGGGTCAGACACAGTGTGAAGCTCCCTCCACACCATCCCATCACACACTCCCGAGGTCAGACAGAGAATGAAACTCCCTCCACACCATCCCATCACACAATCCTGGGATCAGATGCAGAGTGAAGCTCCCTCCACACCATCCCATCACACACTCCCGGGGTCAGACACAGAGTGAAGCTCCCTCCACACTGTCCCATCACACACTCCCGGGGTCAGACACAGAGTGAAACTCCCTCCACACCGTCCCATTACACACTCCCGGGGTCAGACACAGACTGAAACTTCCTCCACACCGTCCCATCACACAGTCCCGGGGTCAGAAACGGAGAGAAGCTCCCTCCACACTGTCCGATCACCACTCCTGTGGTCAGACACAGAGGGAAACTCCCTCCACACCATCCCATCACACACTCCAGCGGTCAGACACTTCCTCCACACCGTCCCATCACACACTCCCGCGGTCAGACACTGACTGAAACTCCCTCCACACCATCCCATCACATACTCCCGGGGTCAAATGCAGAGTGCAACTCCCTCCACACTGTCACATCACACACTCCCGGGGTCAGACACAGTGTGAAGCTCCCTCCACACCATCCCATCACACACTCCCGAGGTCAGACAGAGAATGAAACTCCCTCCACACCATCCCATCACACAATCCTGGGATCAGATGCAGAGTGAAGCTCCCTCCACACCATCCCATCACACACTCCAGGATCAGAAACTTCCTCCACACCGTCCCATCACACACTCCAGGATCAGAAACTTCCTCCACACAGTCCCATCACACACCCCCGGGGTCAGACACAGACTGAAACTTCCTCCACACCGTCAGATCACACACTCCCGGGGTCAGACACAGACTGAAACTCCCTCCACACCGTCCCATCATACACTCCCGGGGTCAGACACAGACTGATACTTCCTCCACACCGTCCCATCACACAGTCCCGGGGTCAGACACAGACTGAAACTTCCTCCACACCGTCCCATCACACAGTCCCGGGGTCAGACACAGAGAGAAACTCCCTCCACACTATCCCATCACACACCCCCGGGGTGAGATACAGAGTGCAACTCCCTCCACACTGTCACATCACACACTCCCGGGGTCAGACACAGAGTGAAGCTCCCTTCACACCATCCCTTCACACACTCCCGGGGACAGAACACAGAGTGAAACTCCCTCCATACTGTCCCATCACACACTCCCGGGGTCAGATACCGAGTGAAACTCCCTCCACACCGTCCCATCACACACTCCCGGGGTCAGACAGAGAGAGAAACTCCCTACACACCGTCCCATCACACACTCCCGGGGTCAGATACCGAGTGAAACTCCCTCCACACCGTCCTGTCACATACTCCCGCGGTCAGAAACTCCTTCCACACTGTCCCATCACACACCCCCGTGGTCAGACACGGACAGAAACTCACTCCACACCATCCCATCACACACTCCCGGGGTCAGAAACAGAGAGAAACTCCCTCCACACTGTCCGATCACCACTCCTGTGGTCAGACGCAGAGAGAAACTCCCTCCACACCATCCTATCACACACTCCAGCGGTCAGACACTTCCTCCACTCCGTCCCTTCACACACTCCAGGGGTCAGACACTTCATCCACACCGTCCCATCACACACTCTCGGGGTCAGATACCGACTGAAACTCCCTCCACACCGTCCCATCACACACCCCCGGGGTCAGAAACTCCCTCCACACCATCCCATCACATACTCCCGGGGTCAGATACAGAGTGCAACTCCCTCCACACTGTCCCATCACACACTCCCGGGTTCAGACACAGTGTGAAGCTCCCTCCACACCATCCCATCACACACTCCCGAGGTCAGACAGAGAGTGAAACTCCCTCCACACCGTCATATCACACACTCCCGGGGTCAGACAGAGTGAACCTCCCTCCACACTGTCCCATCACACACTCCCGGGGTCAGACACAGACTGAAACTCCCTCCACACCGTCCCATCACACACTCCCGGGGTCAGACACAGACTGAAACTTCCTCCACACCGTCCCATCACACAGTCCCGGGGTCAGACACAGAGAGAAACTCCCTCCACACTATCCGATAACCACTCCTGTAGTCAGACACAGAGAGAAACTCCCTCCACACCATCCCATCACACACTCCAGGATCAGAAACTTCCTCCACACCGTCCCATCACACACTCCCGGGGTCAAACACAGAGTGAAACTCCCTCCACACCGTCCCATTACACACTCCCGGGGTCAGACACAGAGTGAAACTCCCTCCACACCATCCCATCACACACCCCCGGGGTCAGATACAGAGTGAATCTCCCTCCACACTGTCCGATCCCACACTCCCAGGGTCAGACACAGAGTGAAGCTCCCTCCACACTGTCCCATCACACCCTCCCGGGGTCAGACACAGAGTGAAACTCCCTCCACACCATCCCATCACACACCCCCGGGGTCAGATACAGAGTGCAACTCCCTCCACACTGTCACATCACACACTCCCGGGGTCAGACACAGAGTGAAGCTCCCTTCACACCATCGCATCACACACTCCCGGGGACAGACACAGAGTGAAGCTCCCTCCATACTGTCCCATCACACACTCCCCGGGTCAGATACCGAGTGAAACTCCCTCCACACCGTCCCATCACACACTCCCGGGGTCAGACACAGAGTGAAGCTCCCTCCACACCGTCCCATCACACACTCCCAGGGTCAGACACAGAGTGAATGTCCCTCCACACCGTCCCATCACACACTCCCCGGGTCAGACACAGAGTGAATCTCCCTCCACATCGCTCTCACCACACACTCCCGGGGTAAGAAACTCCCTCCACGCCATCCCATCATGCACTCCCAGGGTCAGACACAGAGAGAAACTCCCTCCACACTGTCCGATCACCACTCCTTTGGTCAGACACAGAGAGAAACTCCCTCCACAACATCGCATCACACTCAGAAACTTCCTCCACACCGTCCCATCACACACCCCCGGGGACAGACACAGACTGAACTCCCTTCCACCGTCCCATCACACACCCCGGGGTCAGATACCGAGTGAAACTCCCTCCACACCGTCCCGTCTCATACTCCCGCAGTCAGAAACTCCCTCCAACCGTCCCATCACACACCCCCGTGGTCAGACACGGAGAGAAACTCACTCCACACCATCCCATCACACACTCCCGGGGTCAGAAACAGAGAGAAACTCCCTCCAGACTGTCCGATCACCACTCCTGTGGTCAGACGCAGAGAGAAACTCCCTCCACACCATCCCATCACACACTCCAGCGGTCAGACACTTCCTCCACACCGTCCCATCACACACTCCAGGGGTCAGACACTTCATCCACACCGTCCCATCACACACTCCCGGGGTCAGATACCGACTGAAACTCCCTCCACACCGTCCCATCACACACCCCCGGGGTCAGAAACTCCCTCCACACCATCCCATCACATACTCCCGGGGTCAGATACAGAGTGCAACTCTCTCCACACTGTCACATCACACACTCCCGGGGTCAGACACAGAGTGAAGCTCCCTCCACACCATCCCATCACACACTCCCGAGGTCAGACAGAGAGTGAAACTCCCTCCACACCGTCATATCACACACTCCCGGGGTCAGACAGAGTGAAGCTCCCTCCACACTGTCCCATCACACACTCCCGGGGTCAGACACAGACTGAAACTCCCTCCACACCGTCCCATCACACACTCCCGGGGTCAGACACAGACTGAAACTTCCTCCACACCGTCCCATCACACAGTCCCGGGGTCAGACACAGACTGAAACTTCCTCCACACCGTCCCATCACACAGTCCCGCGGTCAGACACAGAGAGAAACTCCCTCCACACTATCCGATAACCACTCCTGTAGTCAGACACAGAGAGAAACTCCCTCCACACCGTCCCATCACACACTCCCGGGATCAGATACCGAGTGAAACTCCCTCCACACCGTCCCATCACATACTCCTGGGGTCAGAAACTCCCTCCACACCGTCCCATCACACACCCCCGGGGTCAGACACGGAGAGAAACTACCTCCACACCATCCCATCACACACCCCCGGGGTCAGATACAGAGTGCAACACCCTCCACACTGTCACATCACACACTCCCGGGGTCAGAAACTCCCTCCACACAATCCCGGGGTCAGAAACAGAGAGAAACTCCCTCCACACCATCCCATCACGCACTCCCGGGGTCAGACACAGAGAGAAACTCCCTCCACACCGTCCCATCACACACTCCCGGGGTCAGACACAGAGTGAAGCTCCCTCCACACTGTCCTATCACACACTCCCGGGGTCAGGCACGGAGTGAAACTCCCTCCACACCGTCCCATCACACACTCCCGGGGTCAAACACAGAGTGAAACTCCCTCCACACCGTCCCATCACATACTCCTGGGGTCAGAAACTCCCTCCACACCGTCCCATCACACACCCCCAGGGTCAGATACAGAGTGCAACACCCTCCACACTGTCACATCACACACTCCCGGGGTCAGAAACTCCCTCCACACAATCCCGGGGTCAGAAACAGAGAGAAACTCCCTCCACACCATCCCATCACGCACTCCCGGGGTCAGACACAGAGAGAAACTCCCTCCACACCGTCCCATCACACACTCCCGGGGTCAGACACAGAGTGAAGCTCCCTCCACACTGTCCTATCACACACTCCCGGGGTCAGATACAGAGTGAATCTCCCTCCACACTGTCCGATCCCACACTCCCAGGGTCAGACACAGAGTGAAGCTCCCTCCACACTGTCCCATCACACACTCCCGGGGTCAGACACAGAGTGAAACTCCCTCCACACCGTCCCATCACACACTCCCGGGGTCAGACACAAAGTGAAACTCCCTCCACACCGTCCCATCACACACTCCCGGGGTCAGACACAGAGAGAAACTCCCTCCACACCGTCCCATCACACACTCCAGGGGTCAGAAACATCCTCCACACAGTCCCATCACACCCTCCCGGGGTCAGACACCGACTGAAACTCCCTCCACACCATCCCATCACACACCCCCGGGGTCAGATACAGAGTGCAACTCCCTCCACACTGTCACATCACACACTCCCGGGGTCAGACACAGAGTGAAGCTCCCTTCACACCATCGCATCACACACTCCTGGGGACAGACACAGAGTGAAGCTCCCTCCATACTGTCCCATCACACACTCCCCGGGTCAGATACCGAGTGAAACTCCCTCCACACCGTCCCATCACACACTCCCGGGGTCAGACACAGAGTGAAGCTCCCTCCACACCGTCCCATCACACACTCCCAGGGTCAGACACAGAGTGAATGTCCCTCCACACCGTCCCATCACACACTCCCCGGGTCAGACACAGAGTGAATCTCCCTCCACATCGTCTCACCACACACTCCCGGGGTCAGAAACTCCCTCCACGCCATCCCATCATGCACTCCCAGGGTCAGACACAGAGAGAAACTCCCTCCACACTGTCCGATCACCACTCCTTTGGTCAGACACAGAGAGAAACTCCCTCCACAACATCGCATCACACACGCCAGGATCAGAAACTTCCTCCACACCGTCCCATCACACACCCCCGGGGACAGACACAGACTGAAACTCCCTTCTCACCGTCCCATCACACACCCCCGGGGTCAGATACCGAGTGAAACTCCCTCCACACCGTCCCGTCTCATACTCCCGCAGTCAGAAACTCCCTCCAGACCGTCCCATCACACACCCCCGTGGTCAGACACGGAGAGAAACTCACTCCACATCATACCATCACACACTCCCGAGGTCAGAAACAGAGAGAAACTCCCTCCACACTGTCCGATCACCACTACTGTGGTCAGAAGCAGAGAGAAACTCCCTCCACACCATCCCATCACACACTCCAGAGGTCAAACACTTCCTCCACACCGTCCCTTCACACACTCCAGGGGTCAGACACTTCATCCACACCGTCCCATCACACACTCCCGGGGTCAGACACCGACTGAAACTCCCTCCACACCGTCCCATCACACACCCCCGGGGTCAGAAACTCACTCCACACCATCCCATCACACACTCCCGGTGTCAGAAACAGAGAGAAACTCCCTCCACACTGTCCGATCACCACTCCTGCAGTCAGACGCAGAGAGAAACTCCCTCCACACCATCCCATCACACACTCCCGGGGTCAGACACTGACTGCAACTCCCTCCACACCATCCCATCACATACTCCCGGGGTCAGATGCAGAGTGCAACTCCCTCCACAATGTCACATCATACACTCCCGGGGTCAGACACAGTGTGAAGCTCCCTCCACACCATCCCATCACACACTCCCGAGGTCAGACAGAGAGTTAAACTCCCTCCACACCATCCCATCACACAATGCTGGGATCAGATGCAGAGTGAACTCCCTCCACAGCATCCCATCACACACTCCCGGGGTCAGACACAGAGTGAAGCTCCCTCCACACTGTCCCATCACACACTCCCGGGGTCAGACACAGAGTGAAACTCCCTCCACACCGTCCCATTACACACTCCCGGGGTCAGACACAGACTGAAACTTCCTCCACACAGTCCCATCACACAGTCCCGGGGTCAGAAACGGAGAGAAGCTCCCTCCACACTGTCCGATCACCACTCCTGTGGTCAGACACAGAGGGAAACTCCCTCCACACCATCCCATCACACACTCCAGCGGTCAGACACTTCCTCCACACCGTCCCATCACACACTCCCGCGGTCAGACACTGACTGAAACTCCCTCCACACCATCCCATCACATACTCCCGGGGTCAAATGCAGAGTGCAACTCCCTCCACACTGTCACATCACACACCCCCGGGGTCAGACACAGAGTGAAACTCCCTCCACACCGTCAGATCACACAATCCCGGGGTCAGACACAGACTGAAACTCCCTCCACACCGTACCATCACACACTCCCGGGGTCAGACACAGACTGAAACTTCCTCCACACCGTCCCATCACACAGTCCCGGGTTCAGACACAGACTGAAACTTCCTCCACACCGTCCCATCACACAGTCCCGGGGTCAGACACAGAGAGAAACTCCCTCCACACTATCCGATCACCACTCCTGTAGTCAGACACAGAGAGAAACTCCCTCCACACCATCCCATCACACACTCCAGGATCAGAAACTTCCTCCACACCGTCCCATCACACACTCCAGGATCAGAAACTTCCTCCACACCGTCCCATCACACACCCCCGGGGTCAGTCACAGAGTGAAACTCCCTCCACACCGTCAGATCACACAATCCCGGGGTCAGACACAGACTGAAACTCCCTCCACACCGTACCATCACACACTCCCGGGGTCAGACACAGACTGAAACTTCCTCCACACCGTCCCATCACACAGTCCCGGGGTCAGACACAGAGAGAAACTCCCTCCACACTATCCGATCACCACTCCTGTAGTCAGACACAGAGAGAAACTCCCTCCACACCATCCCATCACACACTCCAGGATCAGAAACTTCCTCCACACCGTCCCATCACACACCCCGGGGTCAGATACAGAGTGAAACTCCCTCCACACCGTCCCATTACACACTCCCGGGGTCAGACACAGAGTGAAACTCCCTCCACACCGTCAGATCACACACTCCCGGGGTCAGACACAGACTGAAACTCCCTCCAGACCGTCCCATCACACACTCCCGGGGTCAGACACAGAGTGAAACTCCCTCCACACCATCCCATCACACACCCCCGGGGTCAGATACAGAGTGAATCTCCCTCCACACTGTCCGATCCCACACTCCCAGGGTCAGACACAGTGTGAAGCTCCCTCCATACTGTCCCATCACACACTCCCGGGGTCAGACACAGAGTGAAACTCCCTCCACACCGTCCCATCACACACTCCCGGGGTCAGACACAAAGTGAAACTCCCTCCACACCGTCCCATCACACACTCCCGGGGTCAGACACAGAGAGAAACTCCCTCCACACCGTCCCATCACACACTCCAGGGGTCAGAAACTTCCTCCACACAGTCCCATCACACCCTCCCGGGGTCAGACACCGACTGAAACTCCCTCCACACCATCCCATCACACACCCCCGGGGTGAGATACAGAGTGTAACTCTTTCCACACTGTCACATCACACACTCCCGGGGTCAGACACAGAGTGAAGCTCCCTTCACACCATCCCATCACACACTCCCAGGGACAGACACAGAGTGAAACTCCCTCCACACCGTCCCATCACACACTCCCGGGGTCAGACAGAGAGAGAAACTCCCTACACACCGTCCCATCACACACTCCCGGGGTCAGATACCGAGTGAAACTCCCTCCACACCATCCCATCACACAATCCCGGAGTCAGACACAGAGTGAAACTCCCTCCACACCGTCCCATCACACACCCCCGTGGTCAGACACGAAGAGAAACTCACTCCACACCATCCCATCACACACTCCCGGGGTCAGAAACAGAGAGAAACTCCCTCCACACTGTCCGATCACCACTCCTGTGGTCAGACGCAGAGAGAAACTCCCTCCACACCATCCCATCACACACTCCAGCGGTCAGACACTTCCTCCACTCCGTCCCTTCACACACTCCAGGGGTCAGACACTTCATCCACACCGTCCCATCACACACTCCCGGGGTCAGATACAGAGAGAAACTCCCTCCACACTGTCCGATCACCACTCCTGTTGTCAGACACAGAGAGAAACTCGCTCCACACCATCCCATCACATACTCCCGGGGTCAGATACAGAGTGCAACTGCCTCCACACTGTCCCATCACACACTCCCGGGGTCAGACACAGTGTGAAGCTCCCTCCACACCATCCCATCACACACTCCCGAGGTCAGACAGAGAGTGAAACTCCCTCCACACCGTCATATCACACACTCCCGGGGTCAGACACAGAGTGAAGCTCCCTCCACACTGTCCAATCACACACTCCCGGGGTCAGACACAGACTGAAACTCCCTCCACACCGTCCCATCACACACTCCCGCGGTCAGACACAGACTGAAACTTCCTCCACACCGTCCCATCACACAGTCCCGGGGTCAGACACAGACTGAAACTTCCTCCACACCGTCCCATCACACAGTCCCGCGGTCAGACACAGAGAGAAACTCCCTCCACACCGTCCCATCACACACTCCAGGGGTCAGACACTTCCTCCACACCGTCCCATCACACACTCCCGGGGTCAGACACTGACTGAAACTCCCTCTACACCATCCCATCACATACTCGCGGGGTCAGATGCAGAGTGCAACTCCCTCCACACTGTCACATCATACACTCCCGGGGTCAGACAGAGTGTGAAGCTCCCTCCACACCATCCCATCACACACTCCCGAGGTCAGACAGAGAGTTAAACTCCCTCCACACCATCCCATCACACAATGCTGGGATCAGATGCAGAGTGAACTCCCTCCACAGCATCCCATCACAGACTCCCGGGGTCAGACACAGAGTGAAGCTCCCTCCACACTGTCCCATCACACACTCCCGGGGTCAGACACAGAGTGAAACTCCCTCCACACCGTCCCATTACACACTCCCGGGGTCAGACACAGACTGAAACTTCCTCCACACCGTCCCATCACACAGTCCCGGGGTCAGAAACGGAGAGAAGCTCCCTCCACACTGTCCGATCACCACTCCTGTGGTCAGACACAGAGGGAAACTCCCTCCACACCATCTCATCACACACTCCCGGGGTCAGACACCGAGTGAAGCTCCCTCCAGACTGTCCCATCACACACTCCCGAGGTCAGACAGAGAGTGAAACTCCCTCCACACCGTCCTATCACATACTCCCGGGGTCAGAAACTACCTCCACACCGTCCCATCAAACAGTCCCGGGGTCAGACACAGAGTGAAACTCCCTCCACACTGTCCCTACACACATTCCTGGGGTCAGACACAGAGAGAAACTCCCTCCACACCATCCCATCACACACTCCAGGATCAGAAACTTCCTCCACACCGTCCCATCACACACCCCCGGGGTCAGATACAGAGTGAAACTCTCTCCACACCGTCGCATTACACACTCCCGGGGTCAGACACAGACTGAAACTCCCTCCACACCGTCCCATCACACACTCCCGGGGTCAAATACAGAGTGAAACTCCATCCACACCGTCCCATTACACACTCCCGGGGTCAGACACAGAGTGAAACTCCCTCCACAACGTCAGATCACACACTCCCGGGATCAGACACAGAGTGAAGCTCCCTCCACAGTGTCCCATCACACACTGCTGGGGTCAGACACAGAGTGAAACTCCCTCCACACAGTCCCATCACACCCTCCCGGGCTCAGACACCGACTGAAACTCCCTCCACACCAGCTCATCACACACTGCAGGGGCAAAACTCCCTCCACACTGTTCCATCACACACTCCCGGGGTCAGATACAGAGTGAAACTCCCTCCACATCGTCTCACCACACACTCCCGGGGTAAGAAACTCCCTCCACGCCATCCCATCATGCACTCCCGGGGTCAGACACAGAGAGAAACTCCCTCCACACCATCCCATCACACACGCCAGGATCAGAAACTTCCTCCACACCGTCCCATCACACACCCCCGGGGACAGACACAGACTGAAACTCCCTTCTCACCGTCCCATCACAAACTCCTGGGGCCAGAAATTCCCTCCACACCGTCGCATCACAGACTCCCAGGGTCAGAAACTCCCTCCACACAATCCCGGGGTCAGACACTGAGTGAAACTCCCTCCACACCATCCCATCACACAATCCTGGGATCAGATACAGAGTGAAACTCCCTCCACACTGTCACATCACACACTCCCGGGGTCAGATAGAGTGAAGCTCCCAAAACCCCATCCCATCACACACTCCTGGGGTCAGACACAGAGTGAAACTCCCTCCACACTGTCACATCACACACTCCCGGGGTCAGACAGAGTGAAGCTCCCTCCACACCGTCCCATCACACACTCCCGGGGTCAGAAACTCCCTCCACACCATCTCATCACACAGTCCTGTTGTCAGACACAGAGAGAAACTCCCTCCACACCATCCCATCACACACTCCAGGATCAGAAACTTCCTCCACACCGTCCCATCACACACCCCCGGGGTCAGATACAGAGTGAAACTCTCTCCACACCGTCCCATTACACACTCCCGGGGTCAGACACAGACTGAAACTCCCTCCACACCGTCCCATCACACACTCCCGGGGTCAAATACAGAGTGAAACTCCATCCACACCGTCCCATTACACACTCCCGGGGTCAGACACAGAGTGAATCTCCCTCCACACCGTCCCATTACACACTCCCGGGGTCAGACACAGAGTGAAGCTCCCTCCACAGTGTCCCATCACACACTGCTGGGGTCAGACACAGAGTGAAACTCCCTCCACACAGTCCCATCACACCCTCCCGGGCTCAGACACCGACTGAAACTCCCTCCACACCATCCCATCACACACCCCCGGGGTCAGATACAGAGTGCACTCCCCTCCACACTGTCACATCACACACTCCCGGGTCAGACAGAGAGCGAAGCTCCCTCCACACCATCCCATCACACACTCCCGGGGACAGACACAGAGTGAAGCTCCCTCCATACTGTCCCATCACACACTCCCGGGGTCAGACACAGAGAGAAACACCCTCCACGCCATCCCATCACAAACTCAGGGGTCAGATACCGAGTGAAACTCCCTCCACACCGTCCCATCACATGCTCCCGGGGTCAGAAACTCCCTCCACACCGTCCCATCACACACTCCAGGGGTCAGACACAGAGAGAAACTCACTCTACACCATCCCATCACACACTCCCGGGGTCAGAAACAGAGAGAAACTCCCTCCACACTGTCCGATCACCACTCCTGTGGTCAGACGCAGAGAGAAACTCCCTCCACACCATCCCATCACACACTTCCAGCGGTCAGACACGTACTCCACACCGTCCCATCACACACTCCCGGGGTCAGACACAGAGAGAAACTCCCTTCACACCGTCCCATCACACACTCCAGGGGTCAGACACTTCCTCCACACCGTCCCATCACACACTCCCGGGGTCAGACACTGACTGAAACTCCCTCCACACCATCCCATCACATACTCGCGGGGTCAGATGCAGAGTGCAACTCCCTCCACACTGTCACATCATACACTCCCGGGGTCAGACACAGTGTGAAGCTCCCTCCACACCATCCCATCACACACTCCCGAGGTCAGACAGAGAGTTAAACTCCCTCCACACCATCCCATCACACAATGCTGGGATCAGATGCAGAGTGAACTCCCTCCACAGCATCCAATCACAGACTCCCGAGGTCAGACACAGAGTGAAGCTCCCTCCACACTGTCCCATCACACACTCCCGGGGTCAGACACAGAGTGAAACTCCCTCCACACCATCCCATTACACACTCCCGGGGTCAGACACAGACTGAAACTTCCTCCACACAGTCCCATCACACAGTCCCGGGGTCAGAAACGGAGAGAAGCTCCCTCCACACTGTCCGATCACCACTCCTGTGGTCAGACACAGAGTGAAACTCCCTCCACACCATCTCATCACACACTCCCGGGGTCAGACACCGAGTGAAGCTCCCTCCAGACTGTCCCATCACACACTCCCGAGGTCAGACAGAGAGTGAAACTCCCTCCACACCGTCCTATCACATACTCCCGGGGTCAGAAACTACCTCCACACCGTCCCATCACACAGTCCCGGGGTCAGACACAGAGTGAAACTCCCTCCACACTGTCCCATCACACATTCCTGGGGTCAGACACAGAGAGAAACTCCCTCCACACCATCCCATCACACACTCCAGGATCAGAAACTTCCTCCACACCGTCCCATCACACAATCCTGGGATCAGATACAGAGTGAAACTCCCTCCACACTGTCACATCACACACTCCCGGGGTCAGACAGAGTGAAGCTCCCAAAACCCCATCCCATCACACACTCCTGGGGTCAGACACAGAGTGAAACTCCCTCCACACTGTCACATCACACACTCCCGGGGTCAGACACAGAGTGAAGCTCCCTCCACACCGTCCCATCACACACTCCCGGGGTCAGAAACTCCCTCCACACCATCTCATCACACAGTCCTGTTGTCAGACACAGAGAGAAACTCCCTCCACACCATCCCATCACACACTCCAGGATCAGAAACTTCCTCCACACCGTCCCATCACACACCCCCGGGGTCAGATACAGAGTGAAACTCTCTCCACACCGTCGCATTACACACTCCCGGGGTCAGACACAGACTGAAACTCCCTCCACACCGTCCCATCACACACTCCCGGGGTCAAATACAGAGTGAAACTCCATCCACACCGTCCCATTACACACTCCCGGGGTCAGACACAGAGTGAAACTCCCTCCACAACGTCAGATCACACACTCCCGGGGTCAGACACAGACTGAAACTCCCTCCACACCGTCCCATCACACACTCCCGGGGTCAAATACAGAGTGAAACTCCCTCCACACCGTTCCATTACACACTCCCGGGGTCAGACACAGAGTGAAGCTCCCTCCACAGTGTCCCATCACACACTGCTGGGGTCAGACACAGAGTGAAACTCCCTCCACACAGTCCCATCACACCCTCCCGGGCTCAGACACCGACTGAAACTCCCTCCACACCAGCTCATCACACACTGCAGGGGCAAAACTCCCTCCACACTGTTCCATCACACACTCCCGGGGTCAGATACAGAGTGAAACTCCCTCCACATCGTCTCACCACACACTCCCGGGGTAAGAAACTCCCTCCACGCCATCCCATCATGCACTCCCGGGGTCAGACACAGAGAGAAACTCCCTCCACACCATCCCATCACACACGCCAGGATCAGAAACTTCCTCCACACCATCCCATCACACACCCCCGGGGACAGACACAGACTGAAACTCCCTTCTCACCGTCCCATCACACACTCCTGGGGCCAGAAATTCCCTCCACACCGTCGCATCACAGACTCCCAGGGTCAGAAACTCCCTCCACACAATCCCGGGGTCAGACACTGAGTGAAACTCCCTCCACACCATCCCATCACACAATCCTGGGATCAGATACAGAGTGAAACTCCCTCCACACTGTCACATCACACACTCCCGGGGTCAGATAGAGTGAAGCTCCCAAAACCCCATCCCATCACACACTCCTGGGGTCAGACACAGAGTGAAACTCCCTCCACACTGTCACATCACACACTCCCGGGGTCAGACACAGAGTGAAGCTCCCTCCACACCGTCCCATCACACACTCCCGGGGTCAGAAACTCCCTCCACACCATCTCATCACACAGTCCTGTTGTCAGACACAGAGAGAAACTCCCTCCACACCATCCCATCACACACTCCAGGATCAGAAACTTCCTCCACACCGTCCCATCACACACCCCCGGGGTCAGATACAGAGTGAAACTCTCTCCACACCGTCGCATTACACACTCCCGGGGTCAGACACAGACTGAAACTCCCTCCACACCGTCCCATCACACACTCCCGGGGTCAAATACAGAGTGAAACTCCATCCACACCGTCCCATTACACACTCCCGGGGTCAGACACAGAGTGAAACTCCCTCCACAACGTCACATCACACACTCCCGGGGTCAGACACAGACTGAAACTCCCTCCACACCGTCCCATCACACACTCCCGGGGTCACATACAGAGTGAAACTCCCTCCACACCGTCCCATTACACACTCCCGGGGTCAGACACAGAGTGAAGCTCCCTCCACAGTGTCCCATCACACACTGCTGGGGTCAGACACAGAGTGAAACTCCCTCCACACAGTCCCATCACACCCTCCCGGGCTCAGACACCGACTGAAACTCCCTCCACACCAGCTCATCACACACTGCAGGGGCAAAACTCCCTCCACACTGTTCCATCACACACTCCCGGGGTCAGATACAGAGTGAAACTCCCTCCACATCGTCTCACCACACACTCCCGGGGTAAGAAACTCCCTCCACGCCATCCCATCATGCACTCCCGGGGTCAGACACAGAGAGAAACTCCCTCCACACCATCCCATCACACACGCCAGGATCAGAAACTTCCTCCACACCGTCCCATCACACACCCCCGGGGACAGACACAGACTGAAACTCCCTTCTCACCGTCCCATCACAAACTCCTGGGGCCAGAAATTCCCTCCACACCGTCGCATCACAGACTCCCAGGGTCAGAAACTCCCTCCACACAATCCCGGGGTCAGACACTGAGTGAAACTCCCTCCACACCATCCCATCACACAATCCTGGGATCAGATACAGAGTGAAACTCCCTCCACACTGTCACATCACACACTCCCGGGGTCAGATAGAGTGAAGCTCCCAAAACCCCATCCCATCACACACTCCTGGGGTCAGACACAGAGTGAAACTCCCTCCACACTGTCACATCACACACTCCCGGGGTCAGACAGAGTGAAGCTCCCTCCACACCGTCCCATCACACACTCCCGGGGTCAGAAACTCCCTCCACACCATCTCATCACACAGTCCTGTTGTCAGACACAGAGAGAAACTCCCTCCACACCATCCCATCACACACTCCAGGATCAGAAACTTCCTCCACACCGTCCCATCACACACCCCCGGGGTCAGATACAGAGTGAAACTCTCTCCACATCGTCGCATTACACACTCCCGGGGTCAGACACAGACTGAAACTCCCTCCACACCGTCCCATCACACACTCCCGGGGTCAAATACAGAGTGAAACTCCATCCACACCGTCCCATTACACACTCCCGGGGTCAGACACAGAGTGAAACTCCCTCCACAACGTCAGATCACACACTCCCGGGGTCAGACACAGACTGAAACTCTCTCCACACCGTCCCATCACACACTCCCGGGGTCAAATACAGAGTGAATCTCCCTCCACACCGTCCCATTACACACTCCCGGGGTCAGACACAGAGTGAAGCTCCCTCCACAGTGTCCCATCACACACTGCTGGGGTCAGACACAGAGTGAAACTCCCTCCACACAGTCCCATCACACCCTCCCGGGCTCAGACACCGACTGAAACTCCCTCCACACCATCCCATCACACACCCCCGGGGTCAGATACAGAGTGCACTCCCCTCCACACTGTCACATCACACACTCCCGGGGTCAGACAGAGAGCGAAGCTCCCTCCACACCATCCCATCACACACTCCCGGGGACAGACACAGAGTGAAGCTCCCTCCATACTGTCCCATCACACACTCCCGGGGTCAGACACAGAGAGAAACACCCTCCACGCCATCCCATCACAAACTCAGGGGTCAGATACCGAGTGAAACTCCCTCCACACCGTCCCATCACATGCTCCCGGGGTCAGAAACTCCCTCCACACCGTCCCATCACACACTCCAGGGGTCAGACACAGAGAGAAACTCACTCTACACCATCCCATCACACACTCCCGGGGTCAGAAACAGAGAGAAACTCCCTCCACACTGTCCGATCACCACTCCTGTGGTCAGACGCAGAGAGAAACTCCCTCCACACCATCCCATCACACACTTCCAGCGGTCAGACACGTACTCCACACCGTCCCATCACACACTCCCGGGGTCAGACACAGAGAGAAACTCCCTCCACACCGTCCCATCACACACTCCAGGGGTCAGACACTTCCTCCACACCGTCCCATCACACACTCCCGGGGTCAGACACTGACTGAAACTCCCTCCACACCATCCCATCACATACTCGCGGGGTCAGATGCAGAGTGCAACTCCCTCCACACTGTCACATCATACACTCCCGGGGTCAGACACAGTGTGAAGCTCCCTCCACACCATCCCATCACACACTCCCGAGGTCAGACAGAGAGTTAAACTCCCTCCACACCATCCCATCACACAATGCTGGGATCAGATGCAGAGTGAACTCCCTCCACAGCATCCCATCACAGACTCCCGGGGTCAGACACAGAGTGAAGCTCCCTCCACACTGTCCCATCACACACTCCCGGGGTCAGACACAGAGTGAAACTCCCTCCACACCATCCCATTACACACTCCCGGGGTCAGACACAGACTGAAACTTCCTCCACACAGTCCCATCACACAGTCCCGGGGTCAGAAACGGAGAGAAGCTCCCTCCACACTGTCCGATCACCACTCCTGTGGTCAGACACAGAGTGAAACTCCCTCCACACCATCTCATCACACACTCCCGGGGTCAGACACCGAGTGAAGCTCCCTCCAGACTGTCCCATCACACACTCCCGAGGTCAGACAGAGAGTGAAACTCCCTCCACACCGTCCTATCACATACTCCCGGGGTCAGAAACTACCTCCACACCGTCCCATCACACAGTCCCGGGGTCAGACACAGAGTGAAACTCCCTCCACACTGTCCCATCACACATTCCTGGGGTCAGACACAGAGAGAAACTCCCTCCACACCATCCCATCACACACTCCAGGATCAGAAACTTCCTCCACACCGTCCCATCACACACCCCCGGGGTCAGATACAGAGTGAAACTCTCTCCACACCGTCGCATTACACACTCCCGGGGTCAGACACAGACTGAAACTCCCTCCACACCGTCCCATCACACACTCCCGGGGTCAAATACAGAGTGAAACTCCATCCACACCGTCCCATTACACACTCCCGGGGTCAGACACAGAGTGAAACTCCCTCCACAACGTCAGATCACACACTCCCGGGGTCAGACACAGACTGAAACTCCCTCCACACCGTCCCATCACACACTCCCGGGGTCAAATACAGAGTGAAACTCCCTCCACACCGTCCCATTACACACTCCCGGGGTCAGACACAGAGTGAAGCTCCCTCCACAGTGTCCCATCACACACTGCTGGGGTCAGACACAGAGTGAAACTCCCTCCACACAGTCCCATCACACCCTCCCGGGCTCAGACACCGACTGAAACTCCCTCCACACCAGCTCATCACACACTGCAGGGGCAAAACTCCCTCCACACTGTTCCATCACACACTCCCGGGGTCAGATACAGAGTGAAACTCCCTCCACATCGTCTCACCACACACTCCCGGGGTAAGAAACTCCCTCCACGCCATCCCATCATGCACTCCCGGGGTCAGACACAGAGAGAAACTCCCTCCACACCATCCCATCACACACGCCAGGATCAGAAACTTCCTCCACACCGTCCCATCACACACCCCCGGGGACAGACACAGACTGAAACTCCCTTCTCACCGTCCCATCACAAACTCCTGGGGCCAGAAATTCCCTCCACACCGTCGCATCACAGACTCCCAGGGTCAGAAACTCCCTCCACACAATCCCGGGGTCAGACACTGAGTGAAACTCCCTCCACACCATCCCATCACACAATCCTGGGATCAGATACAGAGTGAAACTCCCTCCACACTGTCACATCACACACTCCCGGGGTCAGATAGAGTGAAGCTCCCAAAACCCCATCCCATCACACACTCCTGGGGTCAGACACAGAGTGAAACTCCCTCCACACTGTCACATCACACACTCCCGGGGTCAGACAGAGTGAAGCTCCCTCCACACCGTCCCATCACACACTCCCGGGGTCAGAAACTCCCTCCACACCATCTCATCACACAGTCCTGTTGTCAGACACAGAGAGAAACTCCCTCCACACCATCCCATCACACACTCCAGGATCAGAAACTTCCTCCACACCGTCCCATCACACACCCCCGGGGTCAGATACAGAGTGAAACTCTCTCCACACCGTCGCATTACACACTCCCGGGGTCAGACACAGACTGAAACTCCCTCCACACCGTCCCATCACACACTCCCGGGGTCAAATACAGAGTGAAACTCCATCCACACCGTCCCATTACACACTCCCGGGGTCAGACACAGAGTGAAACTCCCTCCACAACGTCAGATCACACACTCCCGGGGTCAGACACAGACTGAAACTCTCTCCACACCGTCCCATCACACACTCCCGGGGTCAAATACAGAGTGAATCTCCCTCCACACCGTCCCATTACACACTCCCGGGGTCAGACACAGAGTGAAGCTCCCTCCACAGTGTCCCATCACACACTGCTGGGGTCAGACACAGAGTGAAACTCCCTCCACACAGTCCCATCACACCCTCCCGGGCTCAGACACCGACTGAAACTCCCTCCACACCATCCCATCACACACCCCCGGGGTCAGATACAGAGTGCACTCCCCTCCACACTGTCACATCACACACTCCCGGGGTCAGACAGAGAGCGAAGCTCCCTCCACACCATCCCATCACACACTCCCGGGGACAGACACAGAGTGAAGCTCCCTCCATACTGTCCCATCACACACTCCCGGGGTCAGACACAGAGAGAAACACCCTCCACGCCATCCCATCACAAACTCAGGGGTCAGATACCGAGTGAAACTCCCTCCACACCGTCCCATCACATGCTCCCGGGGTCAGAAACTCCCTCCACACCGTCCCATCACACACTCCAGGGGTCAGACACAGAGAGAAACTCACTCTACACCATCCCATCACACACTCCCGGGGTCAGAAACAGAGAGAAACTCCCTCCACACTGTCCGATCACCACTCCTGTGGTCAGACGCAGAGAGAAACTCCCTCCACACCATCCCATCACACACTTCCAGCGGTCAGACACGTACTCCACACCGTCCCATCACACACTCCCGGGGTCAGACACAGAGAGAAACTCCCTCCACACCGTCCCATCACACACTCCAGGGGTCAGACACTTCCTCCACACCGTCCCATCACACACTCCCGGGGTCAGACACTGACTGAAACTCCCTCCACACCATCCCATCACATACTCGCGGGGTCAGATGCAGAGTGCAACTCCCTCCACACTGTCACATCATACACTCCCGGGGTCAGACACAGTGTGAAGCTCCCTCCACACCATCCCATCACACACTCCCGAGGTCAGACAGAGAGTTAAACTCCCTCCACACCATCCCATCACACAATGCTGGGATCAGATGCAGAGTGAACTCCCTCCACAGCATCCCATCACAGACTCCCGGGGTCAGACACAGAGTGAAGCTCCCTCCACACTGTCCCATCACACACTCCCGGGGTCAGACACAGAGTGAAACTCCCTCCACACCATCCCATTACACACTCCCGGGGTCAGACACAGACTGAAACTTCCTCCACACAGTCCCATCACACAGTCCCGGGGTCAGAAACGGAGAGAAGCTCCCTCCACACTGTCCGATCACCACTCCTGTGGTCAGACACAGAGTGAAACTCCCTCCACACCATCTCATCACACACTCCCGGGGTCAGACACCGAGTGAAGCTCCCTCCAGACTGTCCCATCACACACTCCCGAGGTCAGACAGAGAGTGAAACTCCCTCCACACCGTCCTATCACATACTCCCGGGGTCAGAAACTACCTCCACACCGTCCCATCACACAGTCCCGGGGTCAGACACAGAGTGAAACTCCCTCCACACTGTCCCATCACACATTCCTGGGGTCAGACACAGAGAGAAACTCCCTCCACACCATCCCATCACACACTCCAGGATCAGAAACTTCCTCCACACCGTCCCATCACACACCCCCGGGGTCAGATACAGAGTGAAACTCTCTCCACACCGTCGCATTACACACTCCCGGGGTCAGACACAGACTGAAACTCCCTCCACACCGTCCCATCACACACTCCCGGGGTCAAATACAGAGTGAAACTCCATCCACACCGTCCCATTACACACTCCCGGGGTCAGACACAGAGTGAAACTCCCTCCACAACGTCAGATCACACACTCCCGGGGTCAGACACAGACTGAAACTCCCTCCACACCGTCCCATCACACACTCCCGGGGTCAAATACAGAGTGAAACTCCCTCCACACCGTCCCATTACACACTCCCGGGGTCAGACACAGAGTGAAGCTCCCTCCACAGTGTCCCATCACACACTGCTGGGGTCAGACACCGACTGAAACTCCCTCCACACCAGCCCATCACACACTGCAGGGGCAAAACTCCCTCCACACTGTTCCATCACACACTCCCGGGGTCAGATACAGAGTGAAACTCCCTCCACATCGTCTCACCACACACTCCCGGGGTAAGAAACTCCCTCCACGCCATCCCATCATGCACTCCCGGGGTCAGACACAGAGAGAAACTCCCTCCACACCATCCCATCACACACGCCAGGATCAGAAACTTCCTCCACACCGTCCCATCACACACCCCCGGGGACAGACACAGACTGAAACTCCCTTCTCACCGTCCCATCACACACTCCTGGGGCCAGAAATTCCCTCCACACCGTCGCATCACAGACTCCCAGGGTCAGAAACTCCCTCCACACAATCCCGGGGTCAGACACTGAGTGAAACTCCCTCCACACCATCCCATCACACAATCCTGGGATCAGATACAGAGTGAAACTCCCTCCACACTGTCACATCACACACTCCCGGGGTCACACAGAGTGAAGCTCCCAAAACCCCATCCCATCACACACTCCTGGGGTCAGACACAGAGTGAAACTCCCTCCACACTGTCACATCACACACTCCCGGGGTCAGACACAGAGTGAAGCTCCCTCCACACCGTCCCATCACACACTCCCGGGGTCAGAAACTCCCTCCACACCATCTCATCACACAGTCCTGTTGTCAGACACAGAGAGAAACTCCCTCCACACCATCCCATCACACACTCCAGGATCAGAAACTTCCTCCACACCGTCCCATCACACACCCCCTGGGTCAGATACAGAGTGAAACTCTCTCCACACCGTCCCATTACACACTCCCGGGGTCAGACACAGACTGAAACTCCCTCCACACCGTCCCATCACACACTCCCGGGGTCAAATACAGAGTGAAACTCCATCCACACCGTCCCATTACACACTGCTGGGGTCAGACACAGAGTGAAACTCCCTCTACACCATCCCATCACACACTCCCGGGGTCAGACACAGAGTGAAACTCCCTCCACAACGTCAGATCACACAGTCCTGGGGTCAGACACAGAGTGAAGCTCTCTCCACACTGTCACATCACACACTCCCGGGGTCAGAAACTACCTCCACACCGTCCCATCACACAGTCCTGGGGTCCGACACAGAGAGAAACTCCTTCCACACCATCCCATCGCACTCTCCCGGGGTCAGATACAGAGTGAAACTCAGTCAACACTTACCCATGACCACTCCTGGTGTCAGACACAGAGAGAATCTCCCTCCACACCAGCCCATCACACACTGCAGGCGCAAAACTCCCTCCACACCGTTCCATTACACACTCCCGGGGTCAGACACAGAGTGAAGCTCCCTCCACAGTGTCCCATCACACACTGCTGGGGTCAGACACAGAGTGAAACTCCCTCCACACAGTCCCATCACACCCTCCCGGGCTCAGACACCGACTGAAACTCCCTCCACACCAGCTCATCACACACTGCAGGGGCAAAACTCCCTCCACACTGTTCCATCACACACTCCCGGGGTCAGATACAGAGTGAAACTCCCTCCACATCGTCTCACCACACACTCCCGGGGTAAGAAACTCCCTCCACGCCATCCCATCATGCACTCCCGGGGTCAGACACAGAGAGAAACTCCCTCCACACCATCCCATCACACACGCCAGGATCAGAAACTTCCTCCACACCGTCCCATCACACACCCCCGGGGACAGACACAGACTGAAACTCCCTTCTCACCGTCCCATCACACACTCCTGGGGCCAGAAATTCCCTCCACACCGTCGCATCACAGACTCCCAGGGTCAGAAACTCCCTCCACACAATCCCGGGGTCAGACACTGAGTGAAACTCCCTCCACACCATCCCATCACACAATCCTGGGATCAGATACAGAGTGAAACTCCCTCCACACTGTCACATCACACACTCCCGGGGTCAGATAGAGTGAAGCTCCCAAAACCCCATCCCATCACACACTCCTGGGGTCAGACACAGAGTGAAACTCCCTCCACACTGTCACATCACACACTCCCGGGGTCAGACACAGAGTGAAGCTCCCTCCACACCGTCCCATCACACACTCCCGGGGTCAGAAACTCCCTCCACACCATCTCATCACACAGTCCTGTTGTCAGACACAGAGAGAAACTCCCTCCACACCATCCCATCACACACTCCAGGATCAGAAACTTCCTCCACACCGTCCCATCACACACCCCCGGGGTCAGATACAGAGTGAAACTCTCTCCACACCGTCGCATTACACACTCCCGGGGTCAGACACAGACTGAAACTCCCTCCACACCGTCCCATCACACACTCCCGGGGTCAAATACAGAGTGAAACTCCATCCACACCGTCCCATTACACACTCCCGGGGTCAGACACAGAGTGAATCTCCCTCCACACCGTCCCATTACACACTCCCGGGGTCAGACACAGAGTGAAGCTCCCTCCACAGTGTCCCATCACACACTCCCGGGGTCAAATACAGAGTGAAACTCCCTCCACACCGTCCCATTACACACTCCCGGGGTCAGACACAGAGTGAAGCTCCCTCCACAGTGTCCCATCACACACTGCTGGGGTCAGACACAGAGTGAAACTCCCTCCACACAGTCCCATCACACCCTCCCGGGCTCAGACACCGACTGAAACTCCCTCCACACCAGCTCATCACACACTGCAGGGGCAAAACTCCCTCCACACTGTTCCATCACACACTCCCGGGGTCAGATACAGAGTGAAACTCCCTCCACATCGTCTCACCACACACTCCCGGGGTAAGAAACTCCCTCCACGCCATCCCATCATGCACTCCCGGGGTCAGACACAGAGAGAAACTCCCTCCACACCATCCCATCACACACGCCAGGATCAGAAACTTCCTCCACACCGTCCCATCACACACCCCCGGGGACAGACACAGACTGAAACTCCCTTCTCACCGTCCCATCACAAACTCCTGGGGCCAGAAATTCCCTCCACACCGTCGCATCACAGACTCCCAGGGTCAGAAACTCCCTCCACACAATCCCGGGGTCAGACACTGAGTGAAACTCCCTCCACACCATCCCATCACACAATCCTGGGATCAGATACAGAGTGAAACTCCCTCCACACTGTCACATCACACACTCCCGGGGTCAGATAGAGTGAAGCTCCCAAAACCCCATCCCATCACACACTCCTGGGGTCAGACACAGAGTGAAACTCCCTCCACACTGTCACATCACACACTCCCGGGGTCAGACAGAGTGAAGCTCCCTCCACACCGTCCCATCACACACTCCCGGGGTCAGAAACTCCCTCCACACCATCTCATCACACAGTCCTGTTGTCAGACACAGAGAGAAACTCCCTCCACACCATCCCATCACACACTCCAGGATCAGAAACTTCCTCCACACCGTCCCATCACACACCCCCGGGGTCAGATACAGAGTGAAACTCTCTCCACACCGTCGCATTACACACTCCCGGGGTCAGACACAGACTGAAACTCCCTACACACCGTCCCATCACACACTCCCGGGGTCAAATACAGAGTGAAACTCCATCCACACCGTCCCATTACACACTCCCGGGGTCAGACACAGAGTGAAACTCCCTCCACAACGTCAGATCACACACTCCCGGGGTCAGACACAGACTGAAACTCTCTCCACACCGTCCCATCACACACTCCCGGGGTCAAATACAGAGTGAATCTCCCTCCACACCGTCCCATTACACACTCCCGGGGTCAGACACAGAGTGAAGCTCCCTCCACAGTGTCCCATCACACACTGCTGGGGTCAGACACAGAGTGAAACTCCCTCCACACAGTCCCATCACACCCTCCCGGGCTCAGACACCGACTGAAACTCCCTCCACACCATCCCATCACACACCCCCGGGGTCAGATACAGAGTGCACTCCCCTCCACACTGTCACATCACACACTCCCGGGGTCAGACAGAGAGCGAAGCTCCCTCCACACCATCCCATCACACACTCCCGGGGACAGACACAGAGTGAAGCTCCCTCCATACTGTCCCATCACACACTCCCGGGGTCAGACACAGAGAGAAACACCCTCCACGCCATCCCATCACAAACTCAGGGGTCAGATACCGAGTGAAACTCCCTCCACACCGTCCCATCACATGCTCCCGGGGTCAGAAACTCCCTCCACACCGTCCCATCACACACTCCAGGGGTCAGACACAGAGAGAAACTCACTCTACACCATCCCATCACACACTCCCGGGGTCAGAAACAGAGAGAAACTCCCTCCACACTGTCCGATCACCACTCCTGTGGTCAGACGCAGAGAGAAACTCCCTCCACACCATCCCATCACACACTTCCAGCGGTCAGACACGTACTCCACACCGTCCCATCACACACTCCCGGGGTCAGACACAGAGAGAAACTCCCTCCACACCGTCCCATCACACACTCCAGGGGTCAGACACTTCCTCCACACCGTCCCATCACACACTCCCGGGGTCAGACACTGACTGAAACTCCCTCCACACCATCCCATCACATACTCGCGGGGTCAGATGCAGAGTGCAACTCCCTCCACACTGTCACATCATACACTCCCGGGGTCAGACACAGTGTGAAGCTCCCTCCACACCATCCCATCACACACTCCCGAGGTCAGACAGAGAGTTAAACTCCCTCCACACCATCCCATCACACAATGCTGGGATCAGATGCAGAGTGAACTCCCTCCACAGCATCCCATCACAGACTCCCGGGGTCAGACACAGAGTGAAGCTCCCTCCACACTGTCCCATCACACACTCCCGGGGTCAGACACAGAGTGAAACTCCCTCCACACCATCCCATTACACACTCCCGGGGTCAGACACAGACTGAAACTTCCTCCACACAGTCCCATCACACAGTCCCGGGGTCAGAAACGGAGAGAAGCTCCCTCCACACTGTCCGATCACCACTCCTGTGGTCAGACACAGAGTGAAACTCCCTCCACACCATCTCATCACACACTCCCGGGGTCAGACACCGAGTGAAGCTCCCTCCAGACTGTCCCATCACACACTCCCGAGGTCAGACAGAGAGTGAAACTCCCTCCACACCGTCCTATCACATACTCCCGGGGTCAGAAACTACCTCCACACCGTCCCATCACACAGTCCCGGGGTCAGACACAGAGTGAAACTCCCTCCACACTGTCCCATCACACATTCCTGGGGTCAGACACAGAGAGAAACTCCCTCCACACCATCCCATCACACACTCCAGGATCAGAAACTTCCTCCACACCGTCCCATCACACACCCCCGGGGTCAGATACAGAGTGAAACTCTCTCCACACCGTCCCATTACACACTCCCGGGGTCAGACACAGACTGAAACTCCCTCCACACCGTCCCATCACACACTCCCGGGGTCAAATACAGAGTGAAACTCCATCCACACCGTCCCATTACACACTCCCGGGGTCAGACACAGAGTGAAACTCCCTCCACAACGTCAGATCACACACTCCCGGGGTCAGACACAGACTGAAACTCCCTCCACACCGTCCCATCACACACTCCCGGGGTCAAATACAGAGTGAAACTCCCTCCACACCGTCCCATTACACACTCCCGGGGTCAGACACAGAGTGAAGCTCCCTCCACAGTGTCCCATCACACACTGCTGGGGTCAGACACAGAGTGAAACTCCCTCCACACAGTCCCATCACACCCTCCCGGGCTCAGACACCGACTGAAACTCCCTCCACACCAGCCCATCACACACTGCAGGGGCAAAACTCCCTCCACACTGTTCCATCACACACTCCCGGGGTCAGATACAGAGTGAAACTCCCTCCACATCGTCTCACCACACACTCCCGGGGTAAGAAACTCCCTCCACGCCATCCCATCATGCACTCCCGGGGTCAGACACAGAGAGAAACTCCCTCCACACCATCCCATCACACACGCCAGGATCAGAAACTTCCTCCACACCGTCCCATCACACACCCCCGGGGACAGACACAGACTGAAACTCCCTTCTCACCGTCCCATCACACACTCCTGGGGCCAGAAATTCCCTCCACACCGTCGCATCACAGACTCCCAGGGTCAGAAACTCCCTCCACACAATCCCGGGGTCAGACACTGAGTGAAACTCCCTCCACACCATCCCATCACACAATCCTGGGATCAGATACAGAGTGAAACTCCCTCCACACTGTCACATCACACACTCCCGGGGTCACACAGAGTGAAGCTCCCAAAACCCCATCCCATCACACACTCCTGGGGTCAGACACAGAGTGAAACTCCCTCCACACTGTCACATCACACACTCCCGGGGTCAGACACAGAGTGAAGCTCCCTCCACACCGTCCCATCACACACTCCCGGGGTCAGAAACTCCCTCCACACCATCTCATCACACAGTCCTGTTGTCAGACACAGAGAGAAACTCCCTCCACACCATCCCATCACACACTCCAGGATCAGAAACTTCCTCCACACCGTCCCATCACACACCCCCTGGGTCAGATACAGAGTGAAACTCTCTCCACACCGTCCCATTACACACTCCCGGGGTCAGACACAGACTGAAACTCCCTCCACACCGTCCCATCACACACTCCCGGGGTCAAATACAGAGTGAAACTCCATCCACACCGTCCCATTACACACTGCTGGGGTCAGACACAGAGTGAAACTCCCTCTACACCATCCCATCACACACTCCCGGGGTCAGACACAGAGTGAAACTCCCTCCACAACGTCAGATCACACAGTCCTGGGGTCAGACACAGAGTGAAGCTCTCTCCACACTGTCACATCACACACTCCCGGGGTCAGAAACTACCTCCACACCGTCCCATCACACAGTCCTGGGGTCCGACACAGAGAGAAACTCCTTCCACACCATCCCATCGCACTCTCCCGGGGTCAGATACAGAGTGAAACTCAGTCAACACTTACCCATGACCACTCCTGGTGTCAGACACAGAGAGAATCTCCCTCCACACCAGCCCATCACACACTGCAGGCGCAAAACTCCCTCCACACTGTTCCATCACACACTCCCGGGGTCAGATACAGAGTGAAACTCCCTCCACATCGTCTCACCACACACTCCCGGGGTAAGAAACTCCCTCCACACCATCCAATGACACACCTCCGGGGTCAGATACAGAGTGCAACTCCCTCCACACTGTCACATCGCACACTCCCGGGGTCAGACACAGAGTGAAGCTCCCTCCACACCGTCCCATCACACACTCCCGGGGTCAGAAACTCCCTCCACACCATCTCATCACACAGTCCTGTTGTCAGACACAGAGTGAAGCTCCCTCCACACTGTCCCATCACACACTCCCGGGGTCAGACACAGAGTGAAACTCCCTCCACACCATCCCATTACACACTCCCGGGGTCAGACACAGACTGAAACTTCCTCCACACAGTCCCATCACACAGTCCCGGGGTCAGAAACGGAGAGAAGCTCCCTCCACACTGTCCGATCACCACTCCTGTGGTCAGACACAGAGGGAAACTCCCTCCACACCATCCCATCACACACTCCCGGGGTCAGATACAGAGTGAAACTCCCTCCACAACGTCAGATCACACACTCCCGGGGTCAGACACAGACTGAAACTCTCTCCACACCGTCCCATCACACACTCCCGGGGTCAAATACAGAGTGAATCTCCCTCCACACCGTCCCATTACACACTCCCGGGGTCAGACACAGAGTGAAGCTCCCTCCACAGTGTCCCATCACACACTGCTGGGGTCAGACACAGAGTGAAACTCCCTCCACACAGTCCCATCACACCCTCCCGGGCTCAGACACCGACTGAAACTCCCTCCACACCATCCCATCACACACCCCCGGGGTCAGATACAGAGTGCACTCCCCTCCACACTGTCACATCACACACTCCCGGGGTCAGACAGAGAGCGAAGCTCCCTCCACACCATCCCATCACACACTCCCGGGGACAGACACAGAGTGAAGCTCCCTCCATACTGTCCCATCACACACTCCCGGGGTCAGACACAGAGAGAAACACCCTCCACGCCATCCCATCACAAACTCAGGGGTCAGATACCGAGTGAAACTCCCTCCACACCGTCCCATCACATGCTCCCGGGGTCAGAAACTCCCTCCACACCGTCCCATCACACACTCCAGGGGTCAGACACAGAGAGAAACTCACTCTACACCATCCCATCACACACTCCCGGGGTCAGAAACAGAGAGAAACTCCCTCCACACTGTCCGATCACCACTCCTGTGGTCAGACGCAGAGAGAAACTCCCTCCACACCATCCCATCACACACTTCCAGCGGTCAGACACGTACTCCACACCGTCCCATCACACACTCCCGGGGTCAGACAGAGAGAGAAACTTCCTACACACCGTCCCATCACACACTCCCGGGGTCAGATACCGAGTGAAACTCCCTCCACACTGTCCCGTCACATACTCCCGGGGTCAGAAACTCCCTCCACACCGTCCCATCACACACCCCCGGAGTCAGACACGGAGAGAAACTCACTCCACACCATCCCATCACACACTCCCAGGGTCAGAAACAGAGAGAAACTCCGTCCACAGTGTCCGATCACCACTCATGTGGTCAGACACAGAGAGAAACTCCCTCCACACCATCCCATCACACACTCCCGGGGTCAGACAGAGAGAGAAACTCCCTCCACACCGTCCCATCACACACTCCCGGGGTCAGATACCGAGTGAAACTCCCTCCACACCGTCCCGTCACATACTCCCGGGGTCAGAAACTCCCTCCACACCGTGCCATCACACACCCCCGGGGTCAGACACAGAGAGAAACTCACTCCACACCATCCCATCACACACTCCCGGGGTCAGACTCAGAGAGAAACTCACTCCACACCATCCCATCACACACCCCCGGGGTCAGACACAGAGAGAAACTCACTCCGCACCATCCCATCACACACTCCCGGGGTCAGAAACAGAGAGAAACTCCCTCCACACTGTCCGATCACCACTCCTGTGGTCAGACACAGAGAGAAACTCCCTCCACACCGTCCCATCACACACTCCAGGGGTCAGACACTTCCTCCACACCGTCCCATCACACACTCCAGGGGTCAAACACTTCATCCACACCGTCCCATCACACACGCCCGGGGTCAGACACCGACTGAAACTTCCTCCACACCATCCCATCACACACTCGCGATGTCAGACAGAGAGTGAAACTCCCTCCACACCGTCCCATCACACAGTGCTGGGGTCAGACACAGAGTGAAACTTCCTCCACACCGTCACATCACATACTCCCGGGGTCAGACAGAGTGAAGCTCCCTCCACAGTGTCCCATCACACACTCCCGGGGTCAGACACAGAGGGAAACTCCCTCCACACCATCCCATCACACACTCCAGGGATCAGAAACTTCCTCCACACAGTCCCATCACACCCTCCAGGGCTCAGACACCGACTGAAACTCCCTCCACACAGTCCCATCACACCCTCCAGGGCTCAGACACCGACTGAAACTCCCTCCACACCATCCCATCACACACCCCCGGGGTCAGATACAGAGTGCAACTCCCTCCACACTGTCACATCACACACTCCCGGGGTCAGACACAGAGTGAAGCTCCCTCCACACCATCCCATCACACACTCCTGGGGACAGACACAGAGTGAAGCTCCCTCCATACTGTCCCATCACACACTCCCGGGGTCAGATACAGAGAGAAACACCCTCCACACCATCCCATCACAAACTCCGGGGTCAGATACCGAGTGAAACTCCCTCCACACCGTCCCATCACATGCTCCCGGGGTCAGAAACTCCCTCCACACTGTCCTATCACACACTCCAGGGGTCAGACACAGAGAGAAACTCACTCCACACCATCCCATCACACACTCCCGGGGTCAGAAACAGAGAGAAACTCCCTCCATACTGTCCGATCACCACTCCTGTGGTCAGACACAGAGAGAAACTCCCTCCACACCATCCCCTCACATACTTCCAGCCGTCAGACACGTACTCCACACTGTCCCATCACACACTCCCGGGGTCAGACAGAGAGAGAAACTTCATACACACCGTTCCATCACCCACTCCCGGGGTCAGATACCGAGTGAAACTCCCTCCACACTGTCCCGTCACATACTCCCGCGGTCAGAAACTCCCTCCACACCGTCCCATCACACACCCCCGGAGTCAGACACGGAGAGAAACTCACTCCACACCATCCCATCACACACTCCCAGGGTCAGAAACAGAGAGAAACTCCCTCCACACTGTCCGATCACCACTCCTGTGGTCAGACACAGAGAGAAACTCGCTCCACACCATCCCATCACACACTCCCGGGGTCAGACAGAGAGAGAAACTCCCTCCACACCGTCCCATCACACACTCCCGGGGTCAGATACCGAGTGAAACTCCCTCCACACCGTCCCGTCACATGCTCCCGGGGTCAGAAACTCCCTCCACACCGTGCCATCACACACCCCCGGGGTCAGACACAGAGAGAAACTCACTCCACACCATCCCATCACACACTCCCGGGGTCAGACACAGAGAGAAACTCACTCCACACCATCCCATCACACACCCCGGGGTCAGATACAGAGTGAAACTCCCTCCACATCGTCTCACCACACACTCCCGGGGTAAGAAACTCCCTCCACACCATCCCATGACACACCTCCGGGGTCAGATACAGAGTGCAACTCCCTCCACACTGTCAGATCACACAGTCCTGGGGTCAGACACAGAGTGAAGCTCTCTCCACACTGTCACATCACACACTCCCGGGGTCAGAAACTACCTCCACACCGTCCCATCACACAGTCCTGGGGTCCGACACAGAGAGAAACTCCTTCCACACCATCCCATCGCACTCTCCCGGGGTCAGATACAGAGTGAAACTCAGTCAACACTTACCCATGACCACTCCTGGTGTCAGACACAGAGAGAATCTCCCTCCACACCAGCCCATCACACACTGCAGGCGCAAAACTCCCTCCACACTGTTCCATCACACACTCCCGGGGTCAGATACAGAGTGAAACTCCCTCCACATCGTCTCACCACACACTCCCGGGGTAAGAAACTCCCTCCACACCATCCAATGACACACCTCCGGGGTCAGATACAGAGTGCAACTCCCTCCACACTGTCACATCGCACACTCCCGGGGTCAGACACAGAGTGAAACTCCCTCCACACCGTCCCATCACACACTCCCGGGGTCAGAAACAGAGAGAAACTCCCTCCACACTGTCCGATCACCACTCCTGTTGTCAGACACAGAGAGAAACTCGCTCCACACCATCCCATCACACACTCCCGGGGTCAGACAGAGAGAGAAACTCCCTCCACACCGTCCCATCACACACTCCCGGGGTCAGATACCGAGTGAAACTCCCTCCACACCGTCCCGTCACATGCCCCGGGGTCAGAAACTCCCTCCACACCGTGCCATCACACACCCCCGGGGTCAGACACAGAGAGAAACTCACTCCACACCATCCCATCACACACTCCCGGGGTCAGACACAGAGAGAAACTCACTCCACACCATCCCATCACACACCCCGGGGTCAGATACAGAGTGAAACTCCCTCCACATCGTCTCACCACACACTCCCGGAGTCAGAAACTCCCTCCACACCATCCCATCACACACCCCCGCGGTCAGATACAGAGTGAAACTCCCTCCATACTGTCCCATCACACACTCCCGGGGTCAGACACAGAGAGAAACTCCCTCCACACCGTCCCATCACATACTCCCGTGGTCAGAAACTCCCTCTACCCCGTCCCATCACACACTCCCGGGGTCAGACACAGAGAGAAACTCACTCCACACCATCCCAGCACACTCTCCCGGGGTCAGATACAGAGTAAAATTCCATCCACACCGTCCCATCACACACTCCCGGGGTCAGACACAGAGAGAAACTCCCTCCACACTGTCCGATCACCACTCCTGTGGTCAGACACAGAGAGAACTCCCTCCACACCAGCCCATCACACAGTCCCGGGGTCAGACACAAATTGAAGCTCCCTCCACACTGTCCCATCACACACTCTCGGGGTCAGTCACAGAGTGAAATTCCCTCCACACCATCCCATCACACACTCCCGGAGTCAGAAACTCCCTCCACACCGTCCCATCACACAGCCCTGGGGTCAGACACAGCGGGAAGCTCCCTCCACACTGTCCGATCACCACTCCTGTGGTCAGACACAGAGGGAATCTCCCTCCTCACCATCCCATCACACACTCCGGGGTCAGAAACTTCCTCCGCACCGTCCCGTCACACCCTCCTGGGGTCAGACACCGACTGAAACTCTCTCCACACCATCCCATCACACACCCCCGCGGTCAGATACAGAGTGAAGCTCCCTCCATACTGTCCCATCACACACTCCCGGGGTCAGACACAGAGAGAAACTCCCTCCACACTGTCCGATCACATACTCCCGTGGTCAGAAACTCCCTCTACCCCGTCCCATCACACACTCCCGGGGTCAGACACAGAGAGAAACTCACTCCACACCATCCCAGCACACTCTCCCGGGGTCAGATACAGAGTAAAATTCCATCCACACCGTCCCATCACACACTCCCGGGGTCAGACACAGAGAGAAACTCCCTCCACACTGTCCGATCACCACTCCTGTGGTCAGACGCAGAGAGAACTCCCTCCACACCAGCCCATCACACAGTCCCGGGGTCAGACACAAATTGAAGCTCCCTCCACACTGTCCCATCACACACTCTCGGGGTCAGTCACAGAGTGAAATTCCCTCCACACCATCCCATCACACACTCCCGGAGTCAGAAACTCCCTCCACACCGTCCCATCACACAGCCCTGGGGTCAGACACAGCGGGAAGCTCCCTCCACACTGTCCGATCACCACTCCTGTGGTCAGACACAGAGGGAATCTCCCTCCTCACCATCCCATCACACACTCCGGGGTCAGAAACTTCCTCCGCACCGTCCCGTCACACCCTCCTGGGGTCAGACACCGACTGAAACTCTCTCCACACCATCCCATCACACACCCCCGGGGTCAGACACAGAGAGAAACTCACTCCATACCATCCCATCACACTCTCTCGGGGTCAGATACAGAGTAAAATTCCATCCACACCGTCCCATCACACACTCCCGGGGTCAGACACAGAGAGAAACTCCCTCCACACTGTCCGATCACCACTCCTGTGATCAGACGCAGAAAAAAACTCCCTCCACACCAGCCCATCACACACTCCCGGGGTCAGACACAGAGTGAAGCTCCCTCCACACCATTCCATCACAAACTCCCGGGGCCAGACACAAATTGAAGCTCCCTCCACACTGTCCCATCACACACTCTCGGGGTCAGAAACTCCCTCCACACCGTCCCATCACACAGCCCTGGGGTCTGACACAGAGATAAACTCCCTCCACACCGTCCCATCACACACTCCCGGGTCAGACACAGAGTGAAACTCCCTCCACACCATCCGATCACACACTCCAGGTTCAGAAACTTCCTCCACACCGTCCCATCACACACTCCCGGGGTCCGACACCAACTGAAACTCCCTCCACACCATCCCATCACATACTCCCGGGGTCAGACACAGAGAGAAACTCACTCCACACCATCCCATCACACACCCCGGGGTCAGATACAGAGTGAAACTCCCTCCACATCGTCTCACCACACACTCCCGGGGTAAGAAACTCCCTCCACACCATCCCATGACACACCTCCGGGGTCAGATACAGAGTGCAACTCCCTCCACACTGTCAGATCACACAGTCCCGGGGTCAGACACAGAGTGAAGCTCTCTCCACACTGTCACATCACACACTCCCGGGGTCAGAAACTACCTCCACACCGTCCCATCACACAGTCCTGGGGTCCGACACAGAGAGAAACTCCTTCCACACCATCCCATCGCACTCTCCCGGGGTCAGATACAGAGTGAAACTCAGTCAACACTTACCCATCACCACTCCTGGTGTCAGACACAGAGAGAATCTCCCTCCACACCAGCCCATCACACACTGCAGGCGCAAAACTCCCTCCACACTGTTCCATCACACACTCCCGGGGTCAGATAAAGAGTGAAACTCCCTCCACATCGTCTCACCACACACTCCCGGGGTAAGAAACTCCCTCCACACCATCCAATGACACACCTCCGGGGTCAGATACAGAGTGCAACTCCCGCCACACTGTCACATCACACACTCCCGGGGTCAGACACAGAGTGAAGCTCTCTCCACACTGTCACATCACACACTCCCGGAGTCAGAAACTCCCTCCACACCGTCCCATCACACAGCCCTGGGGTCAGACACAGCGGGAAGCTCCCTCCACACTGTCCGATCACCACTCCTGTGGTCAGACACAGAGGGAATCTCCCTCCTCACCATCCCATCACACACTCCGGGGTCAGACACTTCCTCCGCACCGTCCCGTCACACCCTCCTGGGGTCAGACACCGACTGAAACTCTCTCCACACCATCCCATCACACACCCCCGCGGTCAGATACAGAGTGAAGCTCCCTCCATACTGTCCCATCACACACTCCCGGGGTCAGACACAGAGAGAAACTCCCTCCACACCGTCCCATCACATACTCCCGTGGTCAGAAACTCCCTCTACCCCGTCCCATCACACACTCCCGGGGTCAGACACAGAGAGAAACTCATTCCACACCATCCCAGCACACTCTCCCGGGGTCAGATACAGAGTAAAATTCCATCCACACCGTCCCATCACACACTCCCGGGGTCAGACACAGAGAGAAACTCCCTCCACACTGTCCGATCACCACTCCTGTGGTCAGACGCAGAGAGAACTCCCTCCACACCAGCCCATCACACAGTCCCGGGGTCAGACACAAATTGAAGCTCCCTCCACACTGTCCCATCACACACTCTCGGGGTCAGTCACAGAGTGAAATTCCCTCCACACCATCCCATCACACACTCCCGGAGTCAGAAACTCCCTCCACACCGTCCCATCACACAGCCCTGGGGTCAGACACAGCGGGAAGCTCCCTCCACACTGTCCGATCACCACTCCTGTGGTCAGACACAGAGGGAATCTCCCTCCTCACCATCCCATCACACACTCCGGGGTCAGAAACTTCCTCCGCACCGTCCCGTCACACCCTCCTGGGGTCAGACACCGACTGAAACTCTCTCCACACCATCCCATCACACACCCCCGGGGTCAGACACAGAGAGAAACTCACTCCATACCATCCCATCACACTCTCTCGGGGTCAGATACAGAGTAAAATTCCATCCACACCGTCCCATCACACACTCCCGGGGTCAGACACAGAGAGAAACTCCCTCCACACTGTCCGATCACCACTCCTGTGATCAGACGCAGAAAAAAACTCCCTCCACACCAGCCCATCACACACTCCCGGGGTCAGACACAGAGTGAAGCTCCCTCCACACCATTCCATCACAAACTCCCGGGGCCAGACACAAATTGAAGCTCCCTCCACACTGTCCCATCACACACTCTTGGGGTCAGAAACTCCCTCCACACCGTCCCATCACACAGCCCTGGGGTCTGACACAGAGATAAACTCCCTCCACACCGTCCCATCACACACTCCCGGGTCAGACACAGAGTGAAACTCCCTCCACACCATCCGATCACACACTCCAGGTTCAGAAACTTCCTCCACACCGTCCCATCACACACTCCCGGGGTCCGACACCAACTGAAACTCCCTCCACACCATCCCATCACATACTCCCGGGGTCAGACACAGAGATATACTCCCTCCACACCGTCCCATTACACACTCCCGGGGTCAAACCCAGAGTGAATCTCCCTCCACACCGTCCGATCCCACACTCCCAGGGTCTGACACAGAGTTAATCTCCCTCCACACTGTCCTATCACAGTCCTGGTGTCAGACACAGACAGGAACTTCCTCCACACTGTCCCATCACACACTCCCGGGTCAGACACAGAGTGAAAGTCCCTCCACACCATCCGATCACACACTCCAGGGTCAGAAACTTCCTCCACACCGTCCCATCACACACTCCCGGGGTCCGACACCAACTGAAACTCCCTCCACACCATCCCATCACATACTCCCGGGGTCAGACACAGAGATATACTTCCTCCACACCGTCCCATTACACACTCCCGGGGTCAAACACAGAGTGAAACTCCCTCCACACCGTCCCATTACACACTCCTGGGTCAGATACAGAGTGAATCTCCCTCCACACCGTCCGATCCCACACTCCCAGGGTCTGACACAGAGTGAATCTCCCTCCACACTGTCCCATCACAGTCCTGGTGTCAGACACAGAGAGGAACTTCCTCCACACTGTTCCATCACACATTCCCGGGGTCAGATATAGAGTGAAACTCCCTCCACACTGTCCCATCACACACTCCCGAGATCAGATACAGAGTGAAACTCCCTCCACACAGTCCCATTATACACTCCCAGGGTCAGACACAGACTGAAACTCCCTCCACACCGTCCCATCACACACTTCCAGGGTCAGAAACTCCCTCCACACAATCCCGGGGTCAGACACAGAGTGAAACTCCCTCCACACCGTCCCATCATACACTCCCAGGGTCAGACACAGACTGAAGCTCCCTCCACACCGTCCCATCACACACTCCTGGGCCAGAAACTCCCTCTACACCGTCCCATCACACACTCCCGGGGTCAGACACAGAGTGAAACTCACTCCACACCGTCCCATCACACACTCCAGGGGTCAGAAACTTCCTCCACACCGTCCCATCACACCCTCCCGGGGTCCGACACCAACTGAAACTCCCTCCACAACATCCCATCACATACTCCCGGGGTCAGACACGGAGATAAACTCCCTCCACACCGTCTCATTACACACTCCCGGGGTCAAACACAGAGTGAAACTCCCTCCACACTGTCCCATTACACACTCCCGGGTCAGATACAGAGTGAATCTCCCTCCACACTGTCCGATCCCACACTCCCAGGGTCTGACACAGAGTGAATCTCCCCCTCACTGTCCCATCACACACTCCCAGGGTCATACACAGAGTGAATCTCCCTCCACACTGTCCCATCACAGTCCTGGTGTCAGACACAGAGAGGAACTCCCTCAACACTGTCCCATCACACATTCCCGGGGTCAGAAACTCCCTCCACACTGTCCCATCACACACTCCCGGGGTCAGATACAGAGTGAAACTCCCTCCACAGTGTCCCATCACACACTCCCGAGATCAGATACAGACTGAAACTCCCTCCACACCGTCCCATCATACACTCCCAGGGTCAGACACAGACTGAATCTCCCTGCACACCATCCCATCACACACTCCTGGGGCCAGAAACTCTCTCTACACCGTCGCATCACACACTCCCGGGGTCAGACACAGAGTGAAACTCCCTCCACACTGTCCCATCACACACTCCAGGGGTCAGAAACTTCCTCCACACCGTCCCATCACACCCTCCCGGGGTCCGACACCAACTGAAACTCCCTCCACACCATCCCATCACATACTCCCGGGGTCAGACACAGAGATAAACTCCCTCCACACCGTCTCATTACACACTCCCGGGGTCAAACACAGAGTGAAACTCCCTCCACACTGTCCCATTACACACTCCCAGGGTCTGACACAGAGTGAATCTCCCCCTCACTGTCCCATCACACACTCCCAGGGTCATACACAGAGTGAATCTCCCTCCACACTGTCCCATCACAGTCCTGGTGTCAGACACAGAGAGGAACTCCCTCAACACTGTCCCATCACACATTCCCGGGGTCAGAAACTCCCTCCACACTGTCCCATCACACACTCCCGGGGTCAGATACAGAGTGAAACTCCCTCCACACCGTCCCATCACACACTTCCGGGGTCAGAAACTCCCTCCACCCAATCCCGGGGTCAGACACAGACTGAAACTTCCTCCACACTGTCACATCACACACTCCCGGGGTTAGACACGGAGAGAAGCTCCCTCCACACTGTCCGATCACCACTCATGTGGTCAGGGACAGAGTGAAGCTCCCTCCACACCATCCCATCACACACCCCCGGGGTCAGACACAGAGTGCAACTTCCTCCGCACTGTCACATCACACACTCCCGGGGTCAGAAACTACCTCCACACCGTTCCATCACACAGTCCTGGGGTCCGACACAGAGAGAAACTCCTTCCACACCATCCCATCACACACCCCCGGGGTCAGACACAGAGTGCAACTCCCTCCACACTGTCACATCACACACTCCCGGGGTCAGAAACTCCCTCCACGCCGTCCCATCACACACTCCCGGGGTCAGACAGAGAGAGAAACTCACTCCACACCATCCCATCACACTCTCCCGGGGTCAGATACAGAGTAAAACTCCATCCACACCGTCCCATCACACACTCCCGGGGTCAGACACAGAGAGAAACTCCCTCCACACCGTCCCATCACATACTCCCGGGGTCAGAAACTCCCTCCACGCCGTCCCATCACACACTCCCGGGGTCAGACACAGAGAGAAACTCACTCCACACCATCCCATCACACTCTCCCGGGGTCAGACACCGACTGAAACTCCCTCCACACCATCCCATCTCACACTCCCGGGGTCAGACACAGAGAGAAACTCACTCCATACCATCCCATCACACACTCCCGGGGTCAGACACAGAGAGAAACTCCCTCCACACTGTCCGATCACCACTCATGTGGTCAGGGACAGAGTGAAGCTCCCTCCACACCATCCCATCACACACCCCCGGGGTCAGATACAGAGTGCAACTCCCTCCACACTGTCACATCACACACTCCCGGGGTCAGGGACAGAGTGAAGCTCCCTCCACACCATCCCATCACACAGTCCGGGGGTCAGACACAGAGAGAAACTCCCTCCACACCGTCCCATCACATACTCCCGGGGTCAGAAACTCCCTCCACGCCGTCCCATCACACACTCCCGGGGTCAGACACAGAGAGAAACTCACTCCACACCATCCCATCACACTCTCCCGGGGTCAGATACAGAGTAAAACTCCATCCACACCGTCCCATCACACACTCCCGGGGTCAGACACAGAGAGAAACTCCCTCCACACCGTCCCATCACATACTCCCGGGGTCAGAAACTCCCTCCACACCATCCCATCTCACACTCCCGGGGTCAGACACAGAGAGAAACTCACTCCATACCATCCCATCACACTCTCCCGGGGTCAGATACAGAGTAAAATTCCATCCACACCGTCCCATCACACACTCCCGGGGTCAGACACAGAGAGAAACTCCCTCCACACTGTCCGATCACCACTCATGTGGTCAGGGACAGAGTGAAGCTCCCTCCACACCATCCCATCACACACCCCCGGGGTCAGATACAGAGTGCAACTCCCTCCACACTGTCACATCACACACTCCCGGGGTCAGGGACAGAGTGAAGCTCCCTCCACACCATCCCATCACACAGTCCGGGGTCAGACACAGAGAGAAACTCCCTCCACACCGTCCCATCACATACTCCCGGGGTCAGAAACTCCCTCCACGCCGTCCCATCACACACTCCCGGGGTCAGACACAGAGAGAAACTCACTCCACACCATCCCATCACACTCTCCCGGGGTCAGATACAGAGTAAAACTCCATCCACACCGTCCCATCACACACTCCCGGGGTCAGACACAGAGAGAAACTCCCTCCACACCGTCCCATCACATACTCCCGGGGTCAGAAACTCCCTCCACACCATCCCATCTCACACTCCCGGGGTCAGACACAGAGAGAAACTCACTCCATACCATCCCATCACACTCTCCCGGGGTCAGATACAGAGTAAAATTCCATCCACACCGTCCCATCACACACTCCCGGGGTCAGACACAGAGAGAAACTCCCTCCACACTGTCCGATCACCACTCCTGTGGTCAGATGCAGAAAGAAACTCCCTCCACACCAGCCCATCACACACTCCCGGGGTCAGACACAGAGTGAAGCTCCCTCCACACCATCCCATCACACACTCCCGGGCTCAGACACAAATTGAAGCTCCCTCCACACTGTCCCATCACACACTCTCGGGGTCAGAAACTCCCTCCACACCGTCCCATCACTCAGCCCTGGGGTCAGACACAGAGTGAAGCTCTCTCCACACTGTCCCATCACACACTCCCGGGGTCAAACACAGAGTGAAACTCTCTCCATACTGTCCCATCACACACTCCCGGGGTCAAACACAGAGATAAACTCCCTCCACACCGTTCCATCACACACTCCCCGGGGTCTGACACAGAGTGAATCTCCCTCCACACTGTCCCATCACACACTCTTAGGGTCAGACAGACTGAAACTCCCTCCACACCGTCCCATCACACACTCTTGGGGTCAGACAGAGCGAAGCTCCCTCTCCATTTTCTTTTGAAATTCTCTGCTTGATTGATACAAGAGAAGCAAAAATACCTGCAGCTGTACCTAAGATTAGTTGTCCACAGTTTGCGTCTTGCGTACAGTTCTGGTCACCATGTTACAGAAAGAACATGATAACATAGAAACATAGAAAACCTACAGCACATTACAGGCCCTTCGGCCACAAAGCTGTGCCGAACATGTCCTTACCTTAGAAATTACTTGGGGTTACCCATAGCCCTCTACCTTTCTAAGGTCCATGTACCTTTTCAGGAGTCTCTTCAAAGACCCTGTCGTTTCCACCTCCACCACCACCGCCACCTGCTGCCCATTCCACACACTCACCACTCTCTGCGTAAAAAACCTACCCTTGACATTTCCTCTGTACCTACTTCCAAGCACCTTAAAACTGTCCCCTCTAGTGCTAGCCATTTCAGCCCTGGGAGAAAGCCTCTGACTATCCACATGGTCAATGCCTCTCATCATCTTATACATCTCTATCAGGTCACCTTTCATCCTCCGTCACGCCAAAGAGAAAAGGCCAAGTTCACTCAACCTGTTTTCATAAGGCGTGCTCCCCAATCCAGGCAACATCCTTGTAAATCTCCTCTGCACCCTTTCTATGGTTTCCACGTCCTTCCTGTAGTGAGGCGACCAAAACTGAGCACAGTACTCCAAGTGGGGTCTGACCAGGGTCCTATAAAGCTGCAATATTACCTCTCGGCTCTTAAACTCAATCCCATGATTGATGAAGGACAATGCACTGTATGCCTTCTTAACCACAGAGTCAACCTGCGTAGCAGCTTTGCGTGTCCTATGAACTCGGACCCCAAGATCCCTCTGATCCTCCACACTGTCAAGAGTCTTACCATTAATACTATATTCTGCCATCATATTTGACCTACCAAAATGAACCACTTCACACATATCTGGGTTGAACTCCATCTGCCACTTCTCAGCCCAGTTTTGCATCCTATCAATGTCCCGCTGTAACCTCTGACAGCCTTCCACACTACCCACAACACCTCCAACCTTTGTGTCATCAGCAAACTTACTAACCCATCCTTCCACTTCTTCATCCAGGTCACTTATAAAAATCACAAAGAGTAGGGTTCCCAGAACAGATCCCTGAGGCACACCACTGGTGACTGACCTCCATGCAGAATATGATCCGTCTACAACCACTCTTTGCATTCTGTGCACAAGCCAGTTCTGGATCCACAAAGCAATGTTCCCTTGGACCCTATGCCTCCTTACTTTCTCAATAAGCCTTGCAGAAGCCTTATGGTAGTGCTAGGAGTGCAGAAGAGATTCACCAAAATATTGCTTGGAATTGGGGGCTTTAGTTACCAGGAGAGATTGGATTAGCCAGGTCTTTTCACACTTACCCGCTTTAAGTCTGTGGAGATTTGTAATAATGAGGGATGATAGTTGGGTATTCAGAATCTTTATCCCTAAAGTGGATAAGTCTCGGAATAGAGAACACAGATTTAAGATGTGAGGTGAGGTGAGGTGACTTGGGGTGAGGGTGTAGGATGTACAGAACAGCTGTTGAATGAGGGTGATGGAAACAGTTACGTTTACTCGACCCTTCCCCCCCCCCCCCCACTGATCTCCGGCTTGGCATTTATCACTGCAAGTGGGACAAGTGCTACACCTACCCCCTTACTTCCTCCATCACCACCATTCAGGGCCCCAAATGGCCCTTCCAGGTAAGGCGACACTTCACCTGTGAGTCAGTCAGGGTCACCTACGGTATCTGGTTCTCTTCATTTGTGAGATCTGACATGGATTTGCGACACTTCATTGCGCCCCTTTGCTCTGTCTGCCACAAAAGGCAGGATCTCCCAGTGGCCACCCACTTCAACCGGACTTTCCATTCCAATTCTGATGTATTTGCCCACGACCTCCTCTACTACTATGCTGAGGACACACTCACTTTCTTCACATTCCGTCTGGATAGTCTCCAACCTGATGTCATGAACTCTGATTTCTCCAACTTCCAGTAATTTCTGCTCCTACCCCTTCTCTCTTTTTCTGATCCCCCTCTCTGTCCCTTTCTCCCCTGGTCCACTCTCCTCTCCTATCAGATTCCTCCTTCTTCAACCCTTTACCTCTTCCACCTATCCCCTCCCAGCTTCTTATTCATTCCACCTACCTTACTCCTCACCTATCACCTGCCAGTTTGAACTCCTCCCCCTCTCCACACCACCTTATTCCGGCTTCTGCCCCCTTCTTTTCCACTCCTGATGAAGGGTCTTGGCCAAAAATGTTGGCCTTTTATTCCCCTTCATAGATGCTGTCTGACCTAAATTCCTCCAGTATTTTGTGCATATTAAAAGACATTTAGAACATATAACTCTAATACATTATGGGACCTTTGATGCACAATGTTGTGCAGACATTTTAATCTACTCTAAGATCAATCTAACTCATCCCTCCAACATAGCCCTCCATTTTTCTGCCATCCATGTGCCTATTTGAGTTCCTGGCATATGGCCAGGTAGTTCAGTAGGAAAGGCATGGGTGGGGTGTGGGGATGGTGGTGGTGGGTTCTGGATTCTGATCTAATATAGCTATGGAGTTAACATCGACAGGCATCACCACATGGAAGAGATGGGCTAAAGTATAGTTCTAACTCTAGTACAAGGTTTGTAAGTCTGCTTCAAATACCAGTTTGAAACCCAGCCCTGCTCTCTCTCTGCTACAGGTGTCTGAAAACCTCCTGAGCATTTACCTGGACGAATATGATACTACCCCCTGGGATGCCCTCAAGTACCTGATTGCAGGTGTGAATTACGGGGGACATGTGACAGACGACTGGGACCGTCGCCTCCTCACCACCTACATCAACGACTTTTTCTGTGACAAAGCCATCACCACCAATTACTACAAGTAAGCTGTGTCTCTGCCCTGCTTCAACTACTGCTGAGACAGATCCGTCCACGGGCGGGAAGACTTTTGGGGCAATGCCTCAACATAAAACCGAGAACATCAAACAGTAGAGCACAGCATAGATCCTTTAGCCCATGATGTTCTGGCGACCTTTTTAACCCACTCTAAGGTCAATCTAACCCTTCCCTCCCACGCATAGCCCTCTATTTTTCCCTAATGCAAGTGTCTAAGAATTCCTTAAATGCCCCGAATATACAGAGCCCATAAAAAGTATTCACCCCCCCTCCCCTTGGACGTTTTCGTGGTTTATTGTTTTACAACATTGAAACACAGTTGATTTAATTTGGGTTTTTTTGACACTGATCAACAGAGAAACTCTTATATGTCAACGTGAAAACAGATCTCTACAAAGTGATCTAATGATCTAAATTAACTAAAAAATATAAAACACAAAATTATTGATTGCGCAAACACAAGGAAATCTGCAGATGCTGGAAATTCAAGCAACACACATAAAAGGTGCTGGTGAATGCAGCAGGCCAGGCAGCATCTCTAGGAAGAAGTGCAGTCGACGTTTCAGGCCGAGACCCTTCATCAGGACTAACTGAAGGAAGAGTTAGTAAGAGATTTGAAAGTGGGAGGGGGAGGGGTTAGATCCAAAATGATAGGAGAAGACGGGGGGGGGGGGGGGATGGAGCCAAGAGCTGGACAGGTGATTGGCAAAAGGGATATGACAGGATGGGCAAGGGGTATAGTGAGAGGTACAGAGGGAGAGAAAAGAAGAGAGAGAGAAAGAAAATGAAAAAAAAAGAATAAATTTTTAATAATAATAAAAAATAAATAAGTAACAGATGGGGTACAAAGGGGAGGTGGGACATTAGCGGAAGTTAGAGAAGTCAATGTTCATGCCATCAGGTTGGAGGCTACCCAGACGGAATATAAGGTGTTACATAGAAACATAGAAACATAGAAAATAGGTGCAGGAGTAGGCCATTCGGCCCTTCGAGCCTGCACCGCCATTTATTATGATCATGGCTGATCATCCAACTCAGAACCCCGCCCCAGCCTTCCCTCCATACCCCGTGACCCCCGTAGCCACAAGGGCCATATCTAACTCCCTCTTAAATATAGCCAATGAATTGGCCTCAACTGTTTCCTGTGGCAGAGAATTCCACAGATTCACCACTCTCTGTGTGAAGAAGTTTTTCCTAATCTCGGTCCTAAAAGGCTTCCCCTCTATCCTCAAACTGTGACCCCTCGTTCTGGACTTCCCCAACATCGGGAAGCCTGCATCCAGCCTGTCCAATCCCTTTAGGATCTTATACGTTTCAATCAGATCCCCCCAAAATCTTCTAAATTCCAACGAGTACAAGCCCAGTTCATTCAGTCTTTCTTTATATGAAAGTCCTGCCATCCCAGGAATCAATCTGGTGAACCTTCTTTGTACTCCCTCTATGGCAAGGATATCTTTCCTCAGATTAGGGGACCAAAACTGCACACAATACTCCAGGTGTGGTCTCACCAAGGCCTTGTACAACTGCAGTAGTACCTCCCTGCTCCTGTACTCGAATCCTCTCGCTATAAATGCCAGCATACCATTCGCCTTTTTCACTGCCTGCTGTACCTGCATGCCCACTTTCAATGACTGGTGTATAATGACACTAGTTACATCCTCAAAAAATTCTATGAGATTCGTCAGACATGATTTTCCTTTCACAAATCCATGCTGACTTTGTCCAATCATTTCACCGCTTTCCAAATGTGCTGTTATCACATCCTTGATAACTGACTCCAGCAGTTTCCCCACCACCGACGTTAGGCTAACCAGTCTATAATTCCCCAGTTTCTCTCTCCCTCCTTTTTTAAAAAGTGGGGTTACATTAGCCACCCTCCAATCCTCAGGAACTAGTCCAGAATCTAACGAGTTTTGAAAAATTATCACTAATGCATCCACTATTTCTTGGGCTACTTCCTTAAGCACTCTAGGATGCAGACCATCTGGCCCTGGGGATTTATCTGCCTTCAATCCCTTCAATTTACTTAACACCACTTCCCTACTAACATGTATTTCGCTCAGTTCCTCCATCTCACTGGACCCTCTGTCCCCTACTATTTCTGGAAGATTATTTATGTCCTCCTTAGTGAAGACAGAACCAAAGTAATTATTCAATTGGTCTGCCATGTCCTTGCTCCCCATAATCAATTCACCTGTTTCTGTCTGCAGGGGACCTACATTTGTCTTTACCAGTCTTTTCCTTTTTACATATCTATAAAAGCTTTTACAGTCCGTTTTTATGTTCCCTGCCAGTTTTCTCTCATAATCTTTTTTCCCCTTCCTAATTAAGCCCTTTGTCCTCCTCTGCTGAACTCTGAAGTTCTCCCAGTCCTCAGGTGAGCCACTTTCTCTGGCTAATTTGTATGCTTCTTCTTTGGAATTGATACTATCCCTAATTTCTCTTGTCAGCCACGGGTGCACTACCTTCCTTGATTTATTCTTTTGCCAAACTGGGATGAACAATTGTTGTAGTTCATCCATGCAACCTTTAAATGCTTGCCATTGCATATCCACCGTCAATCCTTTAAGTGTCATTTGCCAGTGTTGTTTAAGTGTTGTTCCTCCAACCTGAGTGTGGCTTCATCTTTACAGTAGAGGAGGCCGTGGATGGACATGTCAGAATGGGAATGGGACGTGGAATTAAAATGTGTGGCCACTGGGAGATCCTGCTTTCTGTGGCGGACAGAGCACAGGTGTTCAGCGAAACGATCTCCCAGCCTGTGTCGGGTCTCGCCAATATACAGAAGGCCACATCGGGAAAACCGGACGCAGTATATCACCCCAGCCAACTCACAGGTGAAGTGTCGCCTCACCTGGAAGGACTGTCTGGGGCCCTGAACGGTGGTAAGGGAGGAAGTGTAAGGGCATGTGTAGCACTTGTTCTGCTTATCGGATAAGTGCCGGGAGGAGAATTGGTGGGAAGGGATGGGGGGGGGGGGGGTAAACGAATGGACAAGGGAGTCACATAGGGAGCGATCCCTGCGGAAAGCAGAGGGGGGGAGGGGAGGGAAAGATGTGCTTAGTGGTGGGATCCTGTTGGAGGTGGCGGAAGTTACGGAGAATAATATGTTGGACCCGGAGGCTGGTGGGGTGGTAGGTGAGGACAAGGGGAACCCTATTCCTAGTGGGGTGGCGGGAGGATGTGGTGAGAGCAGATGTGTGTGAAATGGGGGAGATGCGTCTGAGAGCAGAATTGATGGTGGAGGAAGGGAAGCCTCTTTCCTTAAAAAAGGAGGACATCGCCTTCATCCTGAAATGAAAAGCCTCATCCTGAGAGCAGATGCAGTGGAGATGGAGGAATTGCGAGAAGGGGATGGCATTTTGCAAGAGACAGGGTGGGAAGAGGAATAGTCCAGGTAGCTGTGAGGCTCCGTAGGCTTATAGTAGACATCAGTAGATAAGCTGTCTCCAGAGATAGAGACAGAAAGATCAAGAAAGGGGAAGGAGGTGTCGGAAATGGACCAGGTAAACTTGAGGGCAGGGTGAAAGTTGGAAGCAAAGTTAATGAAGTCAACGAGCTCAGCATTCGTGCAGGAAGCAGCGCCAATAAGTCGGCTGGGGTGATATACTGCATCCGGTGCTCCCAATGCAGCCTTCTATATATTGGTGAGACCTGACGCAGACTGGGAGATTGTTTCGCTGAACACCTACGCTCTGTCTGCCAGAGAAAGCAAGATCTCCCAGTGGCCACACATTTTAATTCCAAGTTCCATTCCCATTCTGATATGTCTATCCACGGCCTCCCCTACTGTCAAGATGAAACCACACTCAGGTTGGAGGAACAACACCTTATATTCCGTCTGGGTAGCCTCCAACCTGATGGCATGAACATTGACTTCTCTAACTTCCATTAATGCCCCACCTCCCCCTCGTACCCCATCCCTTATTTATTATTATCAAATTTTCTCTCTCTCTCTCTCTCCTTTTTCTCCCTCTGTCCCTCTGACTATACCCCTTGCCCATCCTCTGGGTTTTCCTCCTTCCCCCTTTTCTTTCTCCCTAGTCTTCCTGTCCCATGATCCTCTCATATCCCTTTTGCCAATCAACTTTCCAGCTCTTGGCTCCATCCCTCCCCCTCCTGTCTTCTCCTATCATTTCAGATCTCCCCCCCCCCCCACCACTTTCAAATCGCTTACTAGCTCTTCCTTCAGTTAGTCCTGACGAAGGGTCTTGGGCCGAAACGTCAACTGTACCTCTTCCTATAGATGCTGCCTGGCCTGCTGCGTTCACCAGCATTTTTTATAATTGATTGCGTAAGTATTCAGCCCCCCCCCTTTAATATGACACATGAAATCATCACTGGTGCAGCCAAATGGTTTTAGAAGTCATATCATTAGCTAAATGGAGATCTGTGTGCAGTCAGGGCGTTTCAACTGACTGTAGTAAAAATATACCTGTATCTGGAAGGTCCAACTGCTGGTGAGTCAGTATCCTGGCAAAATCTACATCATAATGACAAAAGAACCCTCCAAGAACAAGTCGGGAGATGGATCCAAGAATATTTCCAGGTTACAGAATATCCCTTGGCATACAGTTAAGTTAATCATCAAGAAATGAAAAGAATATAGCACAGCTGTAAATCGGCCTAGTGCAGGCTGTCCTCAAAAACTGAGAAGGGGAGTAGTGAGGGAGGCCACCAAAAGACCTATGACAACTCTGGAGAAGTTACAAGCTTCAGTGGCTGAGATGGGAGAGACAGTGCATACAATAACTATTGCCTGGGTGCTTCACCAGTCACAGCTTCATGGGAGAGTGGCAAAGAAAAAGCCACTGTTAAAAAAAACTCGATTGAAATCTCAGTCAGAGTTTGCCAGAAGGCAAGTGGGAGATTCTGAAGTCAGCTGGAAGAAGGTTCTGCGGTTTGATGAAACCAAAATTGAGCTTTTTGGCTATCAGACTAAACACTACGTCTGGTATAAGCTAACCACTACACATCATCAAAAACACGCCATCCCTACTGTGAAACATGGTGGTGGCTGCATCATGCTGTGGGGATGCTTCACTGCAGCAGGCCCTGGAAGGCTTGTGATGGTAGAGGGTAAAATGAATGCAGCAAAATACAGGGAAACCCTGATACAGTCGGCAAGAGAACTATGACTTGGGAGAAGATTCGTTTTCCAGCAAGACAATAACCCCAAACATAAAATCAAAGCTACACAGGAATGACTTAAAAACAAAAAAGTTAATGTCTGGAGTGGCCAAGTCAGAGTCCAGTCCTCAATCCAATTGTGAATTTGGGGCTGGACTTGAAGTTCACTCACGATCCCCATGCAATCTGACAGAGCTTGAGCAGCTTCATAAAGAAGAATGGGGAAAAATTGCAGTGTCCAGATGTGCAAAGCTGATAGAGATCTATCCACACAGGCTCAAGGCTGTAATTGCTGCCAAAGGGGCATCTACTAAATACTGACTTGAAAGGGGTGAACAGTTATGCAATCATTATTTTGTGTTTTATATTTGTAATTAATTTTGATCATTTTGTCGAGATCTGTTTTCACTTTGACATGAGTCTTTTTCCATTGATCAGTGTCAAAATAAATTCCACAGCTTCACCATCTTCTAGCTAAAGAAATTTCTTCTCATCTCTCCATTTTGAAACTGTGCCTTCTGGCCTAGATTCCCCCCACTATAGGAAACATCCTCTCCACATCCAATCTATCTCAGCCTTCCAATATTTGATAGGTTTCAATGAGATTCCCCTAATTTTTCTAAATCCCAGGATGTACATTTCCAGAACCATCAAACGCAACTCATATGTTTACCTTTTTCTTCCCAGAATCATTCTGGTGAACCTCCTCTGGACCCTCTCCAATGCCGGCACATCTTTTCATAGATAAGGGGCCCAAAGCTGCTCACAATACTCCAAGCTCAGTCTGACCAATACCTTATAAAGCCTCAGCATTACATCCTTGCTCTTATATTCTAGTCTTCTTGAAATGAATGCTAACATCGCATTTGCCTTCCTTACTGCCGACTTAACCTACAAGCTAATCTTTAGGGAATCCTGCATAAGGACTCCAAAGTTCCTTTGCACCTCCTATTTTTAATTTTCTCCCAGTTTAGAAAATAGTCTACGCCTTTATTCCTTCGACCAGAGTGCATGGCCATACGCTTCCCTGCACTACATTCCATCTGCCATTTCATTGTCATTCTCCAAATTGGTCCAAGACCTTGTCTGGACTCCCTGCTTCCTCAACACTAGTCTCATAGATCTTAGAAAAGTACAGCACAGAAACAGGCCCTTTGGCCCATCTAGTCTGTGCCAAGCCATTTAAACTGCCTACTTCCATTGACCTGCACTGGGACCATAACCCTCCATACCCCTAGCATCTATATATCTACCCAAACTTCTCTTATATGTTGAAATTGAGATTGCATGCTCATTTCATACTCTCACAATGGTCTAAGTGAAGAAGTTTCCCCTCATGTCCCCCTTAAACTTCTCATCTTTACCAATTAACCTACGACCTCTGATTGTAGTCCCACCCAGCCTCAGCGGAAAAAGCCTGCTTGCATTTACCCTATCTATACCCTTCATAATTTTGTATACCTCTATCAAATCTCCCCTCAATCTTCTACATTCCAAGGAATAAAGTTCTAACGTAAACCATAAGACCACAAGACATAGGAGCAGAATTAGGCCATTCAGCCCATCGAGTCTGCTCTGCCATTCCATCATGGCTGATCCCGGATCCCACTCAACCCCATACACCTGACTTCTTGCCACATTCTTTGACACCCTGACCAATCAGAAAACTATCAAATTCCACTTTAAATATACCCACAGACTTGGCCTCCACCACAGCCTGTGACAGAGCATTCCACAGATTTCCTACTCTCTGGCTAAAAAATGTCCTCCTTACCTCTGTTCTGAAAGGTCACCCCTCAATTCTGAGGCTGTGCCCTCTAGTTCTGGATATCTCCACCATAGGAAACATCTTCTCCACATCTAACCAACACACATCAAAGTTGCTGGTGAACGCAGCAGGCCAGGCAGCATCTGTAGGAAGAGGTGCAGTCAACGTTTCAGGCCGAGACCCTCTTCCTACAGATGCTGCCTGGCCTGCTGCGTTCACCAGTAACTTTGATGTGTGTTGCTTGAATTTCCAGCATCTGCAGAATTCCTGTTGTTTCCTCTCCACATCCACCTTGTCTAGTCATTTCAACATTCGGTAGATTTCAATGAGATCCCCCTGCATTCTTCTAAATTCCAGTGAGTACAGGCCCAAAGCTGCCAAAAGTTCCCCATATGTTAACCCCTTCATTCCCAGAATCATCCCCATGAACCTCCCCTGGACTCTCTCCAATGACAACATATCCTTTCTGAGATATGGGGCCCAAAACAGTTGACAATACTCCAAGTGCAGCCTGACTAGTGTCTTATGGAGGCTCAGCATTATTTCCCTGCTTTTATATTCTATTCCCCTTGAAATAAATGCCAACATTGCATTTCTCTTGTTTACCACAGACTCAACCTGTATATTAACCTTCTGGGAGTCTTGCGCAAAAACTCCTAGGTCTCTCTCCTCATTTAGTCCACACCATTGCTCCTTTTACCAAAATGCATTATCATACATTTCCCAACACTGTATTCCATCTGCCACTTTTTTGTCCATTCTTCTAATTTGCCTAAGTCTTGCTGCAGTCGCATTGCTTCCTCAGCATTACCTACCCCTCCACCTATCCTCATATCATCTGCAAGCTTTGTCATGAAGCCATCAATTCCACAATCTTAATCATTGACAAACAATGGGAAAAATAGTGGTCCCATTACTGACCCCTGAAGAACACCACTAGTCACTGGCAGCCAACCAGAAAAGGACCTTTTTATTCCAATTTGCTGCCTTCTGCCCGTCAGCCATTCCTCGATCCATGCCAGTATTTTTCCTGTACTGCCATGGGATTTTATCTTGTTAGGCAGCCTCATGTGTGGTACCTTATCAAGCACCTTCTGAAAATCCAAGTACATGACATCCACTGCCTCTCCTTTGTCCACCCTGCTTGTTACTTCAGAATCAGAATCAGGTTTATTATCACCAGCATGTGTCATGAAATTTGTTAGCTCAGCAGCAGTTCAATGCAATACGTAATATAGAAGGAAAAAAAAACAAAATAAAATCATAATAATAAATAAATAAATACTTCCTTGAAGAATTCTAATAGCAGACATCCCACCCTGCAAAAACTCATTTCAGGGAGGTAGTACCATCAATTTGCGGGAGACTTCCAGGAGAGGTGGGATGTCTGCAATAGAGTAGCTCCTTAGCAGCTGGCCAGCTAGTTTAAATAATGTTAGCTATGCTAATAAATGAATGACACCTGTTAAACTCACCTCAACATGTCTTTTACAGTCTTAACCCACCACGGGTAATAGAAAAGTCACTGTTGCAAACAGTGCAGCGAGCAACACTCATTATTTTGACCCCTATTAGTGTAGTCTGGGGTGACGTACGTTTTATATTTTTATTTGGAACACTCTGCAATGGCGTGCTCTCGCTCACGCTCTCTCTCTCTCTCCCTCTCTCACTTGCTTTCTCTCTTGCTCGCTCTCTCTCCCTCTCTCACTTGCTTTCTCGCTCGCTTGCTCTCAAAAAAATTGATTTCCGTGATATTGTATATAATTTGTGGGCATCAGGGAGCCACTATTAATATGCGGGAGATTCCCGGAAGTTCCGGGAGAGGTGGGATGACTGTAATAGATTTGTCAGGCAAGATTTCCCTTTACAGAAACTGTGCTGCCTTTGACTTATTTTATCATTCGCCTCCAAGTATCCTCAAACCTCATCCTTAATAATAGACTCCAACACTTTCCCAACCTCTGAGGTTAGGCTAACTGGGCTATAATTTCTTTTCTTTTGCCTTCCTCCCTTCTTAAAGAGTGGAGTGACATTTGCAATCTTCCAGTCCTCCGGGACCATGCCAGGATCAAGTGATTCTTGAAAGATCATGACCAATGTATCCATTATCTCTTCAGCAACCTCTCTCAGGACTCTGGGATGTAGTTCATCTGGTCCAAGTGACTTATCCACCTTAAGACCTTTGAGTTTGCCTAGCACTTTATCCTTTGTAATAGCAATGGCACTCACTCCTGCTCCCCAACACTCATGGACCTCTGACACACTGCTAGTGTCGTCCACAGTGAAATAGATGCAAAGTACCCATTACGTTCATCTGCCATTTCTTTGTCCCACATTACTACCTCACCAGCATCATTTTCTAGTGGTCCAATATCAACTCTTACCTCCCTTTTATTTTATATATAACTGAAAAACTTTTAATATCCTGCATTATATTATTGACTAGTTTGCCCTCATATTTCATCTTTTCCCTTATGGCTTTTTTAGTTGCCATTTATTGGATTTTAAAAGCTTCCCAATCATCAAACTTCCCACTCACTTTTGTTACCTTATATGCCCTTTCCTTGGATTTTATGCAATCCTTAACTTCCCTTGCCATTTGAGAACTACTTCTGTGGGAATTATCTATCCTGTGCTTTGTGAACTATTTCCAGAAACTTCAGCTACCTCTGTTTTGCTGTCATCCCCACCAGTATCTTCCCCTAATCCACCTGGGCAACTTACTCTCTCATGCCTCTGTAATTCCCTTTATTCCATTACGATACTGATGTGACTTATGCTTCTCTCTCTGAATTTGCAGCATGAATTCAATCATATGATCATTACCTCCTAAGTGTTCCTTTACATTAAGCTCCCCAATATCATCTGGATTATTATACAACACCCAATCTAAGATAGTCTTTCCCCTAGTAAGCACCAACACAAGCTGTTGTAAAGTTGTTTGGAGGCATTTAACAAATTCCCTCTCTTGTGATCTTGTGATTGTGATTTTCGCAATCCCTCTGCATGTTGAAGTCCTCCTTTACAATTGTGACATTACCTTTATGACATGTCCTTTCCAGCTCCCTTTGCGATCTCAACACCACATCTTGGCTTCTATTTTTAGGCCTATATATGATTCCCTTAATGTTTTTTTACCCTTGCAGTTTCTTAACTCCACCCACAAAGATTCAACATTCTCTGACCCTATGTCACCTCTTTCTAAAGATGGAATTCCATTCTTACCAACAGAGCCATACCACCGCCTATGCCTTCCTGCCTGTCCTTTTGATACAAATTATATCCTTTGATGTTAGGCTCCCAACTATGATCTTCTTTCAGCCACGCCTCAGTGATACCCTCAAATCATACGGACCAATTGCTAAAAGATCATTAGTGATGCCTCCACAATCTCTTTAGCTACCTCTTTCTGAATCAGAGATGTAGTCCATCTGGTCCAGGTGACTTACCTATCAGACCTTTCAGCTTCCCAAGCACCTTTTCCTTACTAATAGCAACTTCACATGCTTCTGACTCCTGTCATTCTCAAACCTTTGGTATACTGCTAGTGTCTTCCATGGTGAAGGCTGACGCAAAATACTTATTAAGTATTAGTTATTAAATATTATGTACTTAAGTGTTGTTATTCCCTTCATGCTGGTGAGGGACTTGATGAAGGGACAGAGTCCACGCTGTTTGGGATGCTTTCTACAGAAACAGAGCATTAAAGCATGCGAAATGTTACTTTTCTCTGGTCTATGCCATTCATATGGTCACACAGCACAGAAACAAGCCTTTTGGCCCAAATGGTCCATATAAACCACGATGCCCGCTCAACCTGGTCACATTTGCCTACATTTGGCCATTATCCTTCTAACTCTTTCCTATCCATGTACCTGTCCAACATCTTTGAAAAATGTTATTGTAGCTGCCTCAACCACTTCCTCCATATATTCACCCAATGTGTGAAAAACAAAAGTTGCCCCTGAAGTTTCTCTCTTGAATCTCTACCCCCTTATCTTAACCATATGCCTTCTAGTTCTTGATAACCCATTAAAAAAAAGACAGTGCATTCTCTCTGTCTATGCCCCTCGTGATTTTACACATCTCTGAGATCACCCCTCAGTCTCCAAATGTAACATGGTAATGTTCTTACAGTGCCAGCGATTACCAACGGGGTTCAATTCTCACCGCTATCTGTAAACAGCTTGTACATTCTCCCCATGCTGGCATGGATTCCCTCCAGTTTCCTCGCACTTTCTGAACGTATGGGTTAGGGTTAGTGAGTTATGGGCATGCTATTTTGGCACTGGAAGCATGGCAACACTTGCAAGGTGTCTAGCATAATCTTCGCTGATTTGATTTTATACAAATGGCGCAATAATCTTTAAGGAAAGGAAGGTCCTAGCCTGTTCAACCTCTTCCTATAATTCAGTTCTTTGGTCCTGGCAGCATCTTCATAAATTCTTTCTGCCGTCTATACAAATTAATAACTTATTTTATGGATGACCAAAATTGAACATCATACAAATTTCATGACCCCCCACTCCTAATCTTAATGCCGTGACTGATGATAATCAAAGTGCCAAATCCTTCTTCACTACACTGCCTATTTATTTCTCCACTTTCAGACAACCATGTTCCTGTTCCCCTAACTCCCTCTGTTCTACAACACTCCCCAGGGCTCTTCAGTTCACTATGAAAGCCCTACCTTGGTTTGACTTTCCCAAGTCCAATGCTTTGAGCTTGTCTGAATTAAACTGCATTTACCATTGCTAATCAAGATCTGCTATGATTTTCATTGTTGATATTATTGTGTGTGGCCCAGACTCCTGTCCCATCCATGACTTAAACTGTCTTCTTGCCCAAAAGAAGTTAATGTAACAAGGGTTGTGCTGATGTTTCAGACTCTCCAGCCTGGATAATTACTACATCCCCAAAGATGGCGATCTGAATTCCTACAAGGAATATATCAGCATGCTGCCCAGTGTGGAGCACCCCGAGGCCTTTGGGCAGCACCCCAATGCAGATGTGGCCAGTGAGATCACAGAGGCCCGCAGACTCTTCGACACACTACTGTCCCTCCAGCCTCAGGTCACCACAGCTGAGGGCAGGGGCCTAAGCCGGGAGGAGAAGGTAAACACGGCATGACTGAAGGAGAGGGAGCAGAGCTCCCAGCCTTCACCAGATCCACCCTCACAGTAAGCTGCAAGTCACTGCGCCTCCCACAGCCATACACACCCACACCTCACTCCACTTCAGGAGGGGCAGTACTGAGGGAGGGCCACACTTATGGGAGGGGTGTTACTGAGGGTCACGTGGTGGGAGGGTCAATACTGAGGAAGGGTCACTCTGATTGAAGGAGTGGTACTGAGGGAGAGTCACTCTGTGGGAAGGGTGGTCACACTCATGGAAGGGGTGGATTGAGAGAGGGTCACATGGTGGGTGATGCGATACATCACTGTGGGAGGGGCAGTTCTGGGGAGGTTCACACTGAGGGAGGGGTGGTACTGAGAGAGTCACACTGTGGGAAGGTCACACTGTAGGAGAGGTGGTACAGAGGGGGAGTTCTGTGGTCACAAGAGTTTGGACGGTAGGTTTGCTGTTTTGAAGGGATACAATACTATCAGGGGGACTGGTTGCATAGGGTACAGGCTGACCTGGGTAAGGAATAGATCCCATTTTTAATGGCATCCATGGTTGATTTTGTTGGAAATTACGCAAAAATCACTCAGAATGATAACTATACATCAACAGTGCTGTGATGATTGACAGAAAACACACAAGACAGGTCAGAAAGAACAACTACTAAACCTGGAGAGAGAAATCTATTTTCAATGTCCATAGGAACAAACATTTGTGTGTAGGGTTGTACTTCAGACTTTAATGTCAAAATGAGAGTATGTGGGGGTGTAGATTGTTGGCCACGGGGATTACCTGTATTCTGTACTGTGAAGGAGACAGAGGCTTGTTGTGTTCTTTGTCCTTCTGAGCACGGTTGACATGCTATGTTGGCACTGAAATGTATAGTGACACTTGCAGCTGCCCCAGGCATATCTTTGGTTTGTGTTTGTTGTTACCGCACATGATGGATTTCACTGTATGTTTCAATGTACATGCAATAAATAAATGAATCTGAATCTCACATTATTAATGGAGCTGAGGTCTGTAGGAGGTGCCATCTTTTTGACTCAGTAGATGTCCTGCCCTCTAGTTATCTAAGATATGTGTAAACATTTCTTTGTCCAGCAGTATTTGGGGTTCATGTTTCTACCTGTCAATATCACTAATACAACTCTGGTCTTCAGCTTCCAGCAGGATAGCAAAAAAAACTTAGAAAAGTGGGGGAAAAAGCCCTGGAGATGTGGTTTATTAACTGAAAATGTTCAAATAGTCAGCGGGTCAGACAGCGTCCAGGGAGAGAAACAGTTAATGTTCTGCCTCACTGCCCTTTTGTTGGAATGTGGATTGTGTTTTATGTTGACAGACGGGTAAGGAAACAAAGGTAATGTTTGTGGCAGGAAGGAGACCAGGGAGGCTGAATGACCCACGTGGTGGGTGGTGACTGAGAGATGGCAACAAGGGGTTCTTCATCGCAGATGATGTCTGGACAAGATGTCAGTTCTGAGCTGAATACACACACAGTTCTGCAGCTGCTGAAAATCTTAAATAAAATGAAACGCTGGAAGTCCTCAGAAAGTCTGACAGTATCTGCCGAGAGAGAGAGAGAAATGAGTAAAATGTGTGTCTCCCAGAGATGTTGCACCTCTCCTCTGTCCTCACTTTGTCTCCCTCCACTTAGAACTCCTGCAGAAGTTCAGAAGTGTTTAACAACCTCTCTGTTTCCTTCATTCAATCCCTCTCAATCTCCACATTATAGAAACATAGAAACATAGAAAATAGGTGCAGGAGTAGGCCATTCGGCCCTTCGAGCCTGCACCGCCATTTATTATGATCATGGCTGATCATCCAACACAGAACCCAGCCTTCCCTCCATACCCCCGACCCCTGTAGCCACAAGGGCCATATCTAACTTCCTTTTAAACATAGCTAATGAACTGACCTCAACAGTTTGCTGTGGCAGAGAATTCCACAGATTCACCACTCTCTGTGTGAAGAAGTTTTTCCTAATCTCGGTCCTAAAAGGCTTCCCCTCTATCCTCAAACTGTGACCCCTCGTTCTGGACCTCCCCAACATCGGGAACAATCTTCCCGCATCTAGCCTGTCCAATCCCTTTAGGATCTTATACGTTTCAATCAGATCCCCCCTCAATCTTCTAAATTCCAACGAGTACAAGCCCAGTTCATCCAGTCTTTCTTCATATGAAAGACCTGCCATCCCAGGAATCAATCTGGTGAACCTTCTTTGTACTCCCTCTATGGCAAAGATGTCTTTCCTCAGATTAGGGGACCAAAACTGCACACAATACTCCAGGTGTGGTCTCACCAAGGCCTTGTACAACTGCAGTAGTACCTCCCTGCTCCTGTACTCGAATCCTCTCGCTATAAATGCCAGCATACCGTTCGCCTTTTTCACCGCCTGCTGTACCTGCATGCCCACTTTCAATGACTGGTGTATAATGACACCCAGGTCTCGTTGCACCTCCCCTTTTCCTAATCGGCCACCATTCAGATAATAATCTGTTTTCCTATTTTTGCCACCAAAGTGGATAACCTCACATTTATCCACATTAAATTGCATCTGCCATGAGTTTGCCCACTCACCCAACCTATCCAAGTCACCCTGCATCCTCTTTGCATCCTCCTCACTGCTAACACTGCCACCCAGCTTCGTGTCATCCGCAAACTTGGAGATTATCGCAGACGTTTCATTGTTCTCCCCTACCCCATGCAGCAACAATGTAGATTGTACCTGCTCTCAACCATTCCCAGACCTGTGACGTGAAATATGACCTGTTTCTTTCTCCACAAATACTGCCTGAACTTTGAGTACTTAGTTGGCTCTGGGCCTCAGAAGAGTAGGGTGAAGTCAAGCGTTACAATAGTCTCAATAGTTTGGAGGACAGATAGGAGATTCTGCGACACCAAAAGAGACACCAGGATGGTGTGTTGCCTCCCAGGTGCTAGGGTCCAGGATAGCTCTGACCGGTTGCGGAATATTCTTGAAGGGGAGGGTGAGCAGCCGGATGTTGTGGTACATGTTGGTACCAATGACTTAGGCAGCAGAGGGGTAGAGGTCCTGCGTGGTAAGTTTAGCGAGTTAGGAAGGAAGCTGAGGAGCAGGACCTCGAAAGTGGTAATCTCCGGATTACTTCCCGTGCCATGAACTAGTGAAGGCAGAACAGGAAGATAGAGCAGATGGAAAAGTAAGTGGCTGAGGAGATGAAAGCCTGCCCCCTGCACCAATTTCTTGGGTCATTTCAACCTTTTCTGGGGAGGGGTTGACTTGTACAACTGGGACACGTTGCACCTGAACTGGAGGGAAACTAATCTCCTGGGAGGGAGGTTTCTTAATGCTATTGGGGAGGGTTTAAACCAGATCCGGGGGGGGGGGGTGGAAACTGAAGTGAAGAGGCAGAGGATGGGATGGTTGATGCACAAGTAATGACATCTTGTAGGGAGTTTATGAGCAAGGATAGGCAGATGATAGGGTAAAGAAGCACTTAGCCAGATGGTTTGAGATGTGTCTATTTTAACGCAAGCAGTATCATAAACAAGGTGGATGAACTCAGAGCGTGGATCAATACGTGGAACTATGACATTGTGGCCATTACAGAGACTTGGATGACACAGAGGCAGGAATGGCTGCTGAGTGTGCCAGACTTTAGATGTTTCAAAAAGGACTGGGGTGAAGGCAAAAGAGGTAGGGGAGTGTCGCTGTTAATCAGAGATAATATCACGGCTGCAGAAACAGAGGAGGTCATAGAAGGATTGTCTACTGAACCATTATGGGTGGAAGTCAGAAATAGGAAGGGAGCAATAACTCCACTGGGTGTTGTTTATAGACCTCCCAATAGTAAGAGACATGGAGGAGCAGATAGGGAGGCAGATTCTGGAACAGTGCAATAATAATAGGGTTGTTGTGATGGGTGATTTAACTTTCCTAACATTGACTAGCATTTCCTTAGCACAAGGGGTTCAGATGGGATGGAATTTGTTAGGTGTGTTCAGGAAGGTTTCCTGATGTAATATGTAGATAAGCCAACTAGAGGACAGGCTGTACTTGATCTGGTATTGGGAAACGAACCTGGTCAGTTGTCAGGTCTCTTGGTGGAGAGCATTTTGGAGGTAGTGACCACAACTCTATCTCCTTTAACACAGCGCTGGAGAGGGATAGGAGCAGACAATTTTGGAAAACATTTAATTAGGGTAGGGGGAAATATGCTATTAGGCAGGAACTTGGGAACATAAATTGGGAGCAGATGTTCTCAGGGAAATGCACAGCAGGAATGTGGCAAATGTTCAGGGAACATTTGCATGGCTTTCTGCATGGGTATGTTCCATTGAGGCATGGAAAGGATGGGAGGATAAAAGAACCATGGTGTACAATGGGTGTAGAAAATCTAGTTAAGGAAAAAAAGCTTATGAAAGGTTCAAGAAACTAGGTACTGTTAGAGCTCTATAAAATTACAAGGGTGCCAAGAAGGAGCTCAAGAATGAAATTAGGAGAGCTAGAAGGGGCCATGAGAATGCCTTGGTGAGCAGGATTAAGGAAAACCTCAAGGCATTGTACAAGAATGTGAAGAGCAAGAAGAAGACCTGTGTGAGAGTGGAAATGTGTGCTTGGAGCCAGAGGAGATAGCGGAGGTACTTAATGCATACTTTGCTTCAGTATTCACCAGTGAAAAGGATCTTGGCAATTGTGGGGATGACTTATAGTGCACTGAAATGCTTGACTATATAGACATTAAGGAAGAGGATGTGTTAGAGCTTTTGAAAGGTATGAAGTTAGATAAGTCACCAGGACCGGATGAGATATACCCCAGGCTACTGCTGATGATCTTTGCATCATCAATAGGGATGGGAGAAGTACCAGAGGATTGGAGGGTTGTAAATGTTGTTCCCTTGTTCAAGAAAGGGAGTAGCGATAACCCAGGAAATTATAGACCAGTGAGTCTTATTTCAGTGGTGGGCAAATTGTTGTAGAAGATCCTGAGAGGCAGGATTTATGAGCATTTGGAGAGATATAATCTGATTAGGGATAGTCAGCATGGCTACGAACCTGATTAATTCTTTGAGGATGTAACAAAACACATTGATGAAGGTAGAGCCCTGGATGTAGTGTATATGGATTTCAGTAAGTCATTTGATAAGGTCCCCCATGCAAGGCTCATTCAGAAAGTAATGAGGCATGGGATCCAAGGAGACTTTGCCTTTTGGATTCAGAATTGGTTTGACCACAGAAGGCAAAGATTAGTTGTGGATGATTTGTATTCTGCATGGAAGACTGTGACCAGTGGTGTGCCTCGGGGATCTGTTCTGGCACCCCTTCTTTTTGTGATTTTTATAAATGACCTGGATGAAGAAGTAGAAGGGTGATGTAGTAAGTTTGCTGATGACTCAAAAGTTGGGGGTGTTGTGGATAGTGTGGAGGGTTGTCAGAGGTTACAGTGGGACATCGATAGGATGCAGAACTGGGCTGAGAAGTGGCAGATGGAGTTCAACCCAGATAAGTATGGTGGTTCATTTCAGTATATTCAGTAGATAGAATATAATATTAATGTTAAGATTTTTGGCAGTGTGGAGGATCAGAGAGAACCAGGTTGACAGTGTTGTTCAGAAGGTGTATGGTGTGTTGGCCTTCTTCAACCGTGGGATTGAGTTCAAGAGCCATGTGGTAATGTTACAGCAATACAAGACCTTGGTCAGGCCCCACTTGGAGTGTTTTGATCAGTTCTGGTCACCTCACTACAGAAAGGATGTGGATACTTTAGAGAGAGTGCAGAGGAGAATTACAAGGATGTTGTCTGGATTGGAGAGTGTCCTTTATGAGAATAGATTGAGTGAATTTGGCCCTTTCTCCTTGGAGCGATGGAGGATGAGAGGTGACCTGACAGAGGTATATAAGATGATGAGAGACATTGATTGTGTGGATAGCCAGAGGCTTTTTCCCACGGTTGAAATGGCTAACATGAGGGGGCATAGTTTTAAGGTGCTTGGAAGTAGGTACCAAGGGGGATGTCAGAGGCAAGTTTTTCACACAGTTGTGTGGAATGCACTGCCATTGACGGTGGTAGAGGCAGATATAATAGAGTCTTTTAAAAGACTCTTAGGTACATGCAGCTTAAAAAAATAGAGGGCTGTGCAGCAGGGAATTTCTAGGCAGTTTCTAAAGTAGGTTACATGGCTGGCACAACATTGTGGGCCGAAGGGCCTGTACTGTGCTGTAGATTTCTATATTTTCAGTGTTTTGGTCAAGTACTTCATTTGCTGAGGAGGTAGCAGGTTCAGGGGGAATGTTATTTCACTAAGCGAAGAGATAGTTCCTCCTCAGGCTCTGGGCAGAGGTGACCTGAGCTCTGGCATAATTTTGCTTTGCACAAATGGTGTTTAACCGCTACCCATCTCAGCTGATGTAACCTCTGTCTGCAGTGCCCACTGCACTGCACCTGTTAGTGATTACTAGACTCTGGCTCCCAGATATCAGCAGCTCCTCACTTTACTTCCTTTCTTCTCAGTGCAGAAGGTTTAGATGGGGTACAATTAGGCATGTCCAGGAAGGATTTCTGACACAATATATAGACAGGACGATTAGAGAGACCATACTGGATCAGAATCAAAGTCAGGTTTAATATCACTAGAATATGTTGTAAATTTGTTATGATATATAAATATAAATAAGTAAATATCATGAATAGTGCAAAAAGAGAGCAAAATAAAATCTGGTACTAGGCAATGAACCAGATAGGATGTTAGATCTCTCATGGGAGAGCTTTTCGGAGATGGTGACCACAACTCCCTGACCTTTACCACAGACTTAGACAGGGATAGGAGCAGACTACATGGGGAAGTATTTCACTGAGGGAGGAGGAAATTATATTGTTGTTAGCCAGGAACTTGGGAACATAAATTGGGAATGGATATTCTCAGAGAAATGCACAATGGAAATGTAGGTGTTGTTTAGGGAATAGTTGCTTTGAGACTGACACATTTCATTGTATGTTTCCATTTGACAAATAAAGCTAACCCGTCTTGATCTGTGTCCGGCAGGTCTTTGAGCTGTCAGGTGACGTATTGCAGAAGACACCAGAAGACCTGGACTATGAAGGAACAAGGGCGATGATTCAGGAGGACAGCTTCCCACTGAATGTAGTGTTGCTGCAGGAGATTCAGCGCTACAACCTTCTCCTTAACATCATCAGGTCAGAGCACAGCGCAGTCCATTTCTGCCTCACCAGGTCCTCCACCCTCCACAGCTTGTCATTTGCCAGTAACTGTTGTCAGAGTTACAGTGTAACGTTCACAGAGGGAAGCTCTTCAAACAATTACTGTACAAATCATGTTGTGTTAGCATAGAAAACACTGGCAGGACCCCTCTACACTGTCCCAGGGTCAGACACAGAGTGAAGCTCCCTCTACACCATCCGGTCGGACACAGAGTGAAGCTCCCTCCACACTGTCCCAGGGTCAGACACAGACTGAAGCTCCCTCTACACCATCCCATCAGACACAGACTAAAGCTCCCTCTACACTGTCCCAGGGTCAGACACAGACTGAAGCTCCCTCTACACTATCCCGTCAGACACAGAGTGAAGCTCCCTCTACACCATCCGGTCAGACACAGAGTGAAGCTCCCTCTACACCATCCTGTCAGATACAGAGTGAAGCTCCCTCTACACTGTCCCAGGGTCAGACACAGACTGAAGCTCCCTCTACACCATCCGGTCAGACACAGAGTGAAGCTCCCTCTACACCATCCTGTCAGATACAGAGTGAAGCTCCCTCTACACTGTCCCAGGGTCAGACACAGACTGAAGCTCCCTCTACACCATCCCGTCAGACACAGACTAAAGCTCCCTCTACACTGTCCCAGGGTCAGACACAGACTGAAGCTCCCTCTACACCATCCCGTCAGACACAGAGTGTAGCTCCCTCCACACTGTCCCATCACATACTCTCAATGTCAGACACAGAGTGAAAAAAAAGGGTGCATAATCCTTGGACTGAATGGCTGTGTGCTGACTTGACCGTCCTGTCTAACCTGGCAGATGTCACGAGCGTTTCAGTCATCCCCAGACTTGATATTGTCAGGTATCAGTGCATTGGAGGTTCTCATTGACCTCAGCATGGGCTGGCAAACATTTTTCTGTTCCCTCTCTCTCATTGCCTCATTCTGGCATTTACCATTGAACAGGTCCCCTTCATGTCTCCACAGGGTATCACTGACTGAGTTGAAGATGGCAATTCAAGGGCTGGTGGTCATGTCTACCGATCTGGAGGAGATATTTAACTGTATCCATGATGCCCGCGTGCCATCCTTGTGGGAGCTGGTAAGAGGCATGGAGAAGGTAGTCTTGCCCTTGACAGAGCCACGGTCTCCAGTAGCCCCCTGCCTGCAGTGGTGGGGAGGATATCCACCACCTCAGCTCTTGCTGGGCATGGCAGACACTCCTCCCCAGGTCACCATTCTTTTGGCACCACCTCTGCCAATCAAGGTGTACAGAGCCAGATAAGTCACCCTCTGAGGCAGGGGGGAGCTGTTTGGTTACAAGAGGAGATGGTAGAGGCTGGGTCTGTTCTCTCTGGAATGTCAGAGGCTGGGAGTGGGGGTTGTTAGAACTTTGCAGATTTACAGAATTATGAGGTGTAGAGACTAGGAAACATTCCCTGTATCGGAGGTATCTAAAGTGAAGGGGCATTGGCCTAAGGTGAAGAGTTGTATCCTCAGGAGATGGGGGTTTGGAGTCTGGAACAAACGGTATGAGTGAGTGGTGGAGAGAAACTCTCCCAACACTGAAATATTGGGACTAGTACTTGAATCATCAAGGATGAGAAGGTACGAACCTAGTGATGGGAATGGGATTGACATGGGACGATTCTCGATGATGAGAACTGACACGGTGGGCCAAAGAGCCTATTTCTTGCTATTGACTCCATGAAGTGTTTGCAGACTGAGCGGCAGGTAACAGTGTGAGGGGATTGTCCCAGGCTGACAAAACATTACTGCGACAGGTAGATTCATATACTGATTGTGTCCCCAGGTGCTTCTTGGGAACCCCAAGGAGATGAGCTTTGACTTGGATCAGCAGAGGCACGAAATGGGTCTACTGTCCAGTAACTAGGGTGGGTGACCGATAACTAGGGCTAGTGATCAGTAGTGATTGAGATAGGTTTTAAAAAGTGCAATAAGGGAGGCAGAGAATGGCAGAACAGAGACAACTGTGGGTAGGTTTGATAATTACACATTGGTGTGGGAAAGACTGTGAAGGAAGGACCATGGAGCAGCAGGTCTCAGGTGTGGAGGGGTGAGTCTAAGGACATCAAACATTGCAATGAGAATCTAGAGTGTGGATTTTAACCAGGACCCATTGTAAATCAATGAGATAGACACAGGGCAGTTGGTGACAGGGTTTGTAAGAAGATGGAGCAAAGTTTAGGATAACAAAGGAAAATGAAGTGACAAGAGGAGGCAGGAGGAACTCAGTGGGTCAAGTATTGTCTGTAGAGAGATGGAAGGGATCATTGATTATCCTACATCAGGGCTGAGTTCTGATGCAGGGTATTGATGTGAAATGTCAACAAGTCCTCTCCCCGGATGCTGCTGGACTTACAGAGTTCCTCCAGCCGATTGTGTGTTGCTCCAGATTCCAGTGTCTGCAGTCTCCTGTGTCTCCAAAGGTATGATTAGAAATAAGGATGCACTTGAGGAATGGGCATTTGGTCTGAGATTCAGAGAGAATGTAGGAGGGCAAAATGAAGACATGAAATTATCTTGGCAAGTAAGGGTTGGAGAGGATCCCCAGACCTTTCCTATGTACATTAGAAGCAGGATAGAGTCGGTCCTCTCAGGGATGAACAGGGAAATCTGTGTGTGGGGCCAGGGAAGTGAGCAGTATCCTTAATTACTCATTCACCAGGAGCAGGAAATGTTGGATGCAGAGTCAAGGAAGGGGTTTGCTGATATCTTGGGGCAAAGAGTAACGGTTCGCTGTATTGGCACACATTAAGGGGGATAAATCTTCAAGGACACTATGGCATTCTAATGGCAACATCTGCATCTTCTGCAGCCAGATAGTAACCAGACTGGAGGATAGCCAACGTTGTTAATTTAAGGCAGTAGGTATAACAGAAGGAACTACAGGCTGGTGAGCTTAACATTAATAGTTGGGAATTTATTTGAAAAAACCCTAAGGGACAGGATTGATGTTCACTTAGAAGGACAGGTTTGATTAATATAAGTCAGTATGGTTTTGTGCAGGGAAATTCTGTCTCTCATATCTAAGGTTTTTGAGGAGGTAACTAATAAAGTAGAATTTTCCATGAATTTTAGCAAACTTTTTGACGAAGTTCTATATGGTAGGCCATCCAGAAGGTTAGGGCTCATAGTATTGAAGGTATGATGGTAAACTAGATCCAAAATTGCCTTGGTGATAGAAGGCAGATGGTAATGGCAGAGAAACATTTGTCTGCCTGGAGGTTTATCCAGTGGTGTGCCACAGGGATCGGTGCTGGAACCATCGTTGTTCATTAACTGTGTAAATGATTTGGATGACAGGATGAAAGGATGAGAATATAGACAGGCTGATGAATAAGTTTACTGAGGCCAAAAGTTGGTGGAGCAGTAGATAGCAAAGAAGATACAAGATTGTTTATTGTCATTTCCAGTATGCAAGTGTAAAGGAGAATGAAGTAATTGTTACTCCAGATTGGAAAGTAAAAACATAAATTACATAAGATAGCTTACAGTGGCATGCAAAAGCTTGGGCACCCCTGGTCAAAATTTCTGTTGCTGTAAATAGCTAAGCGAGTAAAAGATGACCTGATTTCCAAAAGGCATAAAGTTAAAGATGACACATTTGTTTAATATTTTAAGCAAGATCACTTTTTTATTTCCATCTTTTACAGTTTCAAAATAACAAAAAAGGAAAAGGGCCTGAAGCAAAAGTTTGGGCACCCTGCATGGTCAATACTTAGTAAGACCCCCTTTGGCAAGTATCACAGCTTGTAAACGCTTTCTGTAGCTAGCTAAGAGCCTTTCAATTCTTGTTTGGGGGATTTTTGCCCATTCTTCCTTGCAAAAGGCTTCTAGTTCTGTGAGATTCTTGGGCCGTCTTGCATGCGCTGCTCTTTTGAGGTCTATCCACAGATTTTCGACGATGTTTAGGTTGGGGGACTGTGAGAACCATGGCAAAACCTTCAGCTTGTGCCTCTTGAGGTAGTCCATTGTGGATTTTGAGGTGTGTTTTGGATCATTATCCCGTTATATAAGCCATCCTCTTTTCATCTTCAGCTTTTCTACAGACGGTGTGATGTTTGCTTCCAGAATTTGCTGGCATTTAATTGAATTCATTCTTCCCTCTACCAGTGAAATGTTCCCCGTGCCACTGGTTGCAACACAAGCCCAAAGCATGATCGATCCACCCCCGTGCTTAACAGTTGGAGAGGTGTTCTTTTCATGAAATCCTGCCCCTTTTTTCTCCAAACATACCTTTGCTCATTGCAGCCAAAAAGTTCTATTTTAACTTCATCAGTCCACAGGACTTGTTTCCAAAATGCATCAGGCTTGTTTAGATGTTCCTTTGCAACCTACTGACGCTGAATTTTGTGGTGAGGACGCAGGAAAGGTTTTCTTCTGATGACTCTTCCATGAAGGTCTTTTGCAGTCAAACGGGGATTTTGATTTGCCTTTCTAGCAATCCTACAGGCAGTTCTCTCTCGGAAAGTTTTCTTGGTCTTCCAGACCTCATCTTGACCTTCACCATTCCTGTTCACCGCCATTTCTTAATTACATTACCAACTGAGGAAACGGCTACCTGAAAACAATTTGCTATCTTCTTATAGCCTTCTCCTGCTTTGTGGGCATCATTTATTTTAATTTTCAGAGTGCTAGGCAGCTGCTTAGAGGAGCTGATTGTTGGGACAAGGTTTGAGGAGTCAGGGTATTTATAAAGCTTTGAATTTTGCATCACCTGGCCTCCCCTAACGATGATTGTGAACAAGCCATAGCCCTAACAAGCTAATTAAGGTCTGAGACCTTGGTAAAAGTTAAATCTCAAATCTCTTGGGGTGCCCAAACTTTTGCATGGTGCTCTTTTCCTTTTTTTTCCCACTCTAAAATTCTACAAAACAAAAATAATACACTAATCTTGCTTAAAATGTTGAAAAGAAGGTTTGATCTTTAACTTTATGACTTTTGGAGATCAGTTTATCTTCCATTCACTATAACTATTCACAGTAACAGAAATTTTGACCAGGGGTGCCCAAACTTTTGCACACCACTGTATATACACATGCAGAGATTGAGTGAATGTCTATTAAGCAATGCTAGGCACAGGAGTGTCTGTACATAAGCTGACTCTGACAGGAAATATAGTTGCAGTTGGGGGTGTGGAGGGGTGGGTTAGTGGGTCGACATGTTGATCAGCCTTACTGCTTGGGAAAAGTAACTGTTTTTGAGTCCTGTGGTCCTGGCGTGGGTGCTACATAGCCTCCTCCCTGATGGGAGTGGTGCAAACAATCCATGAGCAGGGTGGATGGAACCTTCATGATGACACTGGCCTTTCCCAACACCTTTCTGTATATATGTCCTCGATGACAGGTCCCTGTATATATGTCCATGATGCATTGGGCAGTTTTGAGTACCCATTGTTGAACCATCCTGTCCACCATTGTGCAGTTTCTGTACTGTGTGGTGATGCAGCATATTGGGATGCTCTCTACTGCACACTTGTAGAATGATGTGAGTATAGATATGTATATCCCAGCTATAGTAATAGTAAATGGCACTGGATTGGGTAGTGAAAGGGCATTTGGCAAGTCTGCCTTCATAGGTATTGACGTAAGAGCTGAGATGTCATAATATAGTCATAAAAATCATTGTTCAGTCTGCAATTGAAATATTAGGTACAGTTCTGGTCACTACACTATAGGAGGAAGGTCGTAGCAATAGAGAGAATGCACCAGGATGTTGCCTGGAATGGAGAGCTCTGGGTATAAGAGGGATTGGATAGACTGAGGTTGTTCTCACTGCAATCGGGTTGGCTGAGGAGAAACCTAGACATATATAAAATTCCAAGAGGAATAAGTAGACAGTGGTCCTGATGAAGGGTCTCAGCCTGAAACGTTGACTGTTTATTCAACTCCATAGATGCTGCCTGGTTTGCTGAGTTCCTCCAGCATTTTGTGTTTGTTGTCTGTTTCTCAGGATAGGAGAATCTCAAAGCGGAAAGTTTTTGTGAGACTTTAGCATTACAGCATAGAAACAGGCACTTCAGCCCATCTAATCCATGCCAAACTGTTATTTTGCCTAGTCCCATCGGCCCACACTTGGAGCATAGCCCTCTAGGGGAGAAAATTTATAGGAGATTAAGGGGTAAGTATTTCCACACAGGGGGTGCTAGGTGTATAGGATGAGCTTGCAGAGGCAGGATAGGAAAAGCAGAGAGGAACACTGGCCCAATGAAGACAAGTGGGATTACTGTAGAGAGGTGTCAGGGTGGAACAAGGGGCCTGTTTAACTACAGGCATGGAACTGAAGGTTTGAAGGTGAGACTTTCTGCCTCTTCCTGCCTTTAAACATCCCCCCCAACATTGTGTTCAGTTCTGGTAATCTCCTTACGGGAAAGATTTAGAAGCTTTAGGGAGGGTGCAGAGGAGATTTACTAGGATGCCACCTGCATTAGAAGGATCGGTTGAATGAGCTAGGGCTTTTCTCTTTGGAGTGAAAGAGGATGAGCGGTAACTTGACAGAGGAAATGCCTTTAAGATCATTGGAGGAATGTATAGGGGAATGTCAAAGGTAGGTTTTACACAGAGAGTGGTAGGTAGAGGCAAAAACATCAGGGACATTTTACAGACTTTTAAATAGGCACGTGGATGATAGAATAATGGAGGACTATGTAGGAGGGAAGAGTTAGATGATTGTGGAGTTGGTTAAAGAAATGAGAGGGTAGAAGAAATGATAGGGTTGACTATTTTCTAAATGGAGAGAAAATTTAAAAAAATACTGAGATACAAAGGGACTTGGGAGTCCTTGTGCAGGATTCCCTAAAGGTTAATTTGCAGATTGAGTCTGTAGTGAGGAAGCCATGCAATGTTAGCAATCGTTTCAAGAGGATTAGAATATATAAGCAAGGGTGTAATGTTGAGACTTTATAAAACAGTAGTGGTGGCCCCATTTGGAGTATTGTGAGCAAGTTTTGACCCCTTATCTTAGAAAGGAGATGCTGAAACTGGAGAGAGTTCAAAGGTTCACAAAAATGATTTCAGGATTGAATGGCTTGTCATATGATGAGGATTTGATGGCTCTGGAATTCAGAAGAATTAGGAGTGACCTCATTGAAACCTATTGAATGGTGAAAGGCCTTGATAGAGTGGGGAGTCTAAGATCAGAGGACACAGCCTCAGAATAGAGGGGTGTCCTTTAGAACTGAGATGAGGAAGAATTTCTTTGGTCAGAGAGTGCCGAGTCTGTAGAGAAGGCAGGAGATTGGGGCTGAGAAGAAAATTGGTTCAGCCATGATGAAATTGTGGAGCAGACTTGATGGGCCAATGGTCTAATTTTGCTCCTATGTCGTGTGGTTTAAAATGTCCACACAACATTGTGGACTGAAGGGCCTGTACTGTTCAATGTTGTATGACCGAATATACATCCTTTCTAATGTGCCTGCCTTTGTGACAGGCGTACCCGTCCATGAAGCCACTGGGAGCCTGGACTCGTGACCTGGGGCACAGGGTAGAACAGTTTGCCAAGTGGGCTGACTCCACACACCCACCTGTCATTTTCTGGATCTCCGGCTTCACCTTCCCAACGGGGTTTCTTACCGCCGTGCTGCAGCTCTCCGCTCGCAAGAACATGGTAAGCACAGTGGTGCTGGGCACAGAGTGACTGCTCTCAAGGAGGGCATTGAGCAGCTGGGAGACTGTTCCCAGGGCAGAAATGTGGGAGTATGGGTGGCCAGAAAGGGAGAAGAAGGTTTACCTGCAGCGAGTTGTTGTTAGGAAGAATGGTGGGAATGGCTGGAGGGAATTGGGGCACTGAGTCGTACTGGGGTTAGTCTGAAACTCAGACAGAGCTGCGAAGATAGGCTGATGGCTCCAGTGATCACTTTCTGTCCCCCAGATCTCCGTTGACTCGCTCTCCTGGGAGTTCATCGTTGCTGTGGTCGATGACAACAACTTGCTGGAGCCCCCCAAGGTAGGTCCAAACCCTTAAAGGAAGATGCTTTCCTCAAACACGACACACAGAAACTCTGAGATCCCAGAATCTGAGTGATTGGTGGCTGAGGGGAGGATCAAGTGAACCTATACATCACCAACCCATCATTTGGACCTAACTGTGGTGAAAAGGAACAGTGGGTTGGCTACTGAATGGCTGCCATGCACAAGGGAAGAACACTTAGGGCTACAGTGCTCCCCAGCGTCCAAGCTGACCATTTCCTCTGCTCCCTACCTGCAGGAAGGAGTGTTCATCAGGGGGATGTACCTGGAAGGGGCCGGCTGGGACAAACGCAACGCCTGCCTGGTGGAATCTGAACCGATGCAGCTGGTGTGCCCCATCCCCACCATCCACTTCAAACCCGTGGAGAACAGGAAGAAGTCCTCCCGAGGTGAGAGGACCGAGGGGACGGAGGGGAGGAGGGAGGAGGAAGGGGATGAAGGACCAACCAAATCTCTCTTCCCCGCCCCCCCATACCACATGGATAGTGGTCACAAGCTGCCCCGTCTTGTGTTGCAGGTACCTACCTCTGCCCCTGTTACTATTACTCTCAGCGAGCAGGCAGCAGCCGACATCCCTCCTTTGTGGTAGGCATCGAGCTGAAGACCGGAGAGAAGCTTCCTGATCATTGGATCAAACGGGGCACCGCCCTCCTCATGAGCCTCGACTATTAGATCCCCTCAGCTTTGACCCCCTAGTCACTACGCAGCGCTCACCCACACCACGCACAGAACAGAATCATCAAGGTTGGAACACAGTGGCGATGTAAGTTGTTCTCTGTCACTACCATGGGTCCAGAATTGTCAATTTACTACATGGAAATAAATGTTTTTTTACACTGATGAGGTATACTCTCTTTGACTGATAGCCTTGACCCTTCAGTGGATTTGACTGCCACCAATCTCCATGGTCTCCCAGCCAATATGACACCGAACTGCAGTCTCGGCTCAGCTTTGATAGCCAACATCTGGGATGACAGATTGGTTGGCTTCTTGCAAACATTCACTCTCACCATCTACAAAATGCAGTTTTCACTCACCTTGTCTACTTGGCCAGGAACCTCTCCACCAAGGACAGAGGGCACAGGAGATTACCCCCCTCATTTTTCTAAATGCTAACGAGTACAGGCCCAGAGTCATCAAATGCTTCTCACATGTTAACCAGTTCATTCACAGAATCATTCTCATGAAATCTTCTTGGAAGTCTCTCCAATGTCAGCACATCCTTTCAAGAGCTTGTTAAAACTTTCACATCAATCCCTTATGGATATCAGCACCCACATAAAAGAATTCTGTTAGTCTAATCTACATTGACAAATTTGACTATGTTGAATGAATTAAAATGATTTATCCTCCATCCTAGAGTACATTCCAATAACTTGCTGACACTAAAGTTAAACTGAGACACGGGAGACTTCAGATACAGGAATCTGGAGGAACTCAGTGTTGTTCATCTGTTGTGGTGGAAAGGAGAGTTGATATTGTAGGTTGAAACCCTGAATCAGCTGAGGGATTTGTGAATGTTTTGAGTCAAAACCTAGCACCGGACGATTCAAGGTTTCTGTCTGAAATATCAACTGTTCCTTTAGTGCCCCTCCGCCCCACCTCCACAGATGCTGCTTGACCCATTGAATTTCTCCAACATTTCGGGTGTTCCTCCTGGCATCTCATTCACGTTTCCAGCACTAACAAGTCCTCACTGATGTAGGAATGGGGCTCCAGTATCCCTTTTAGCCTCTTGTTTCGTCATTTTAGTCCTTCTCTGGGTGGTGAATAATCTCAACATAATCTCTCTACACCATCTCCATTGATAACAGATCTACATATATTGTAGCTAGTAGTTTATAGATTTTCCTCCTCTATTAAAAATATAGAACATTACAGTCCACAATGTTGTGCTAACATTTTACCCTACTCTAAGATCAAGCTAAACTTGCCCTCCTACACAGCCCTCCATCTATCCAGAAGAGTATCATAAATACCCCTACCACCACTCCTGGCTGGGCATTTCACCCACCACTATCTGTGTAGCTTAACTCTTAAGAAAAGTGTTGGCAATATCAATCATTTTAAAATTATGCCCCTCTTATTAGCCATTTCCACCCTGGGAAAAATCCACGTGATCTATATCTTTTATGAATATCTCTATTGCTTTATTCTCCTTCACTCCAAAGAGAAAAGCCCTTGCTCACTCAATTTGTTCGCATAAAATATGCTCTCTAATCCAGGCAGCATCCTGGGAAACCTCCTCTGCGCCATCTTTAAAGCTTCCAAATCCTTCCTACGATGAAGCAACAGAATAATCCAAATGTGGTCTATCCAGGGTTTTATAGAACTGCAACATTACTTCCTGCCCTTGAATGTAATCCCCCAACTAATAAGTACTCCATAAGCTTTCTTACAACCCTTGATCAAATCAGAGTTCCCTCTACACCATCTGATCACAAACTCCTAGGACTAGATGCAGAGTGAAGCTCCCTCCACACCGTCTCATCACACACTTCTGAAGTCAGACACAGCGTGAAGCTCCCTGTACATTATCCTGTCACATAGTGGCAACACAAGTTTGATAAAAGGATTAGCCACAGAGTAGTTTCTCTTTACTGTCCTTTTTTGAGTGAGGGGAATAGATGAGTCCCTACTGATCTTGAGTAAAGTATCTCACTGACCACTTCAGCTGATGTTTTAGTGCCAGAACCGCTGGTTGGTTTGAACACAAGGATGGTCCATACTGGGCAAGACAACTTTGTACAATCTAGTGGGTTTATGATTTCTACTGAGGATGAGATTTTAAATCCAAGGTGGTTAATCTTAACCACCAGAACAACCTCAGGTCTCTGAGTTACTCAGTCCCTCCCCTCCCACATCCACTGGCCCATCTTGGTCACTTTCTCAAGAATGACGAAAGCACAGAGTCAGTTGTAAAACAGATGTGGGACTTTGACAAACATTTAAAATAAAACTTTTATAACTTTGTTCACTCACTTACAATAGCATCCAGTCCATCATAACATCACAGGTGGGATGATCACAGCTAATTCAGGGGAGGAATCGATGACAGCAGTTTTGCAAACCACACATGCCCAATCTAGGCCCAGTTTCTGATCTGCTGGGTACTGAATTTCCTTGTCAGGTGGGCAATGGAGAGGTTGGGTGGGACAAGTTATCCTCAGGCTCTGCCATCTTGGGAGCCTCAGAATCCATTTACTGAAACACCTCATGGATCAGATGCTTGTAGACCCCAGAAACTCACTCCTGTAGGAATCGTAGCACACCAGTGGGATTTGGGATCAGGTGGAGGGTGGGGTGTGGAAGTCCGTGTGGTAACCGCTGACTCCTGCCCCACTCTGGACCATCCCAAGCCAACACTGTGGGTTAGTGATAAATAGTTACCTGTGGGAGACCCTGTTCCCCAGGGCTAGCTGGCATGGGCACACCCCTCCCTCTGCTTTCAACCTCCTCTTCCACAAAATCCTCATTTCCCAGCAGTTCATCATCACAGGTGACCCCAGCCAACCTGAAAATTTGAGTGTGGGTCTCCTGGGCAAGTTCTAATGCTGGACTCCCAGATCCCGTGTCTCCCTCAGCCCTTCCTGTTTTCCCTCCCCTCCAGGAGACAACGTGGCTCCTCCGTCCAAAGAGTAGTTGCTCAGAAGGCCAGAGAAAAGTCTGGGTGACACGGAAAAGTGAGGTAGGGGAGGTCACAGCCTTTGAACTGTTCCCTCCCTTCTGATATCCCACTAGTAGAAGATGGTCCATCTAGTTAAAAGCCTGTGACAGGAGAGAGATCCTGTCAACCAGCCCTCAACAGGGGGCAAGTGATTCACAGGGCAATGACAATTGGACCGGGGGTAGTGTCACAGCTCTCCAGACTGAGAGGACACCCTTCCTTACCCCAAAGTGGCTGTACCCCAAACACTTAGTGTTTTCCTAAAGAGAGGTACCGGAGGCCATACTAAATCAGAAGCTGCCATGGGTGACTGGGTCTCGGAGAGTTTACGAGGTCAAGTTGTCTGGACTGAGAAAGAGATGATCTCTGCCCTGCTGGGAATCCAAAACCTGTCCACACTAACTGCTTGGCCTCCTCCTCCAATTCCAGATTATAACAGTGATGGAAACATCGAGAAGCACTTCCCCACTCACCCAACCACCCCACCCCACTAACCCATAGCCTAGTCTCACACAGAGAACCAACAGTAATACGATTCGAGTGCTGGGATATGAAAGACCAGCATCCCCCTAAACCACTCAACATTTAACTCTGCATGTGCCTGTCAGGCCTGTTCCATCAGATAAGTGGGAAGGGAACAGAGGTGTTGAGGGTCCCAGCAACTAAAGAAAACAGGGTCGAAACACAACTGTCGTAGGGTAAGAGCAGTGAAAAAGAGTGAAGGAAGCAGGTGGACAGCACAGTCACGGTCTCCATGCAGTGGTGGCCCATTCTTCCCAAGGCCGGTGGGGAGGGGGAGAGGGAGGGGGAGGGGGCAAATGGCCATGTCTCATAACAGGCATAGAGGAAAATCTCGATTCCCACAGGGTGCGACAGTGAGCCAGAGAGCACAGAGCCTTGCTCTTTGGATGGAAGCCTCTCTGAATCCATTTGCTCCTTAAAAGTTAGTTTTTCTGAAGTTTGTGGTTTTTCCTCTGTCTTTGGGACACAGGCAGGCGGCACACGGGATGAACAGAAAAGAATGGAACGCAATCAATTTTCAGATCTTGTTGCCGTTTCATTTCACTCGCATGTGTATGTTCTTCAGTTAAATAAGTAAATTATTTACAGTCACCCAGACAGCGAGCCACAGTCTGTGCTATCCACAGCCCAGGCTAGGCAAATGCAGCTCCTCGTTCAATGCAGGATGAAGCTGCTTCATCGGATCCTTGCTGTTTGCTTGCTTTTAACATGAAGCATGCACAAAGCGGTCATCATGGAGAGAGCAGAAACTAATAGGTCACACGTGAGGCTGTCTGCCTCTTCCATTCTTTGACAAAAATTTCCATCTTTTTTTCCCCTGACTCTCCATCCTGGAAATGGAACAAGTGACAGAACAAAAGAGCTGCGTGGTGCGCAGAGGGGGGAGGTCGGATCCTGCGGGAGGCAATAGCGGCTTCAGAAGCTGTGGGGAAGGGGCAGGTCATGGACACATGAGATTGGTCAGCCTGGAGGTGGGGAAGATTGGGGAGAGGTGTGAAGGGAGGATGTTCTACAGTCTCTCCCGGGAAGGGACCCATATGTAAGGTCCAGAATGCTCCTCGATGATGTGTTTGCAACGGACGTAGATCTCCTCGAAACTGTCGCCTTCAACCACAGCTGTAGGGAGGATAGAGACAGGATGTTACTGGCACAAGACCAACTTACACAAAGGTATCTGTATTATTTCACCCCACTGTTTGAACAGCCCCCTAGTATGATAAGAACTTTTGACCTCACAATCTTAACACAAGAGATTCTGCAGATGCTGGAAATCTAGACACACACCCCACCCCCCAAGGAATGGAATAGAGTTGATATTTCAGGCCGAGAACCTTCATCGTTTCAGCCTGAAGCATAAATGCTGCTGAATTCCTTCAGTAATTTGTGTCTGTTGCTCTGGATTTCCAGCATCTGCAGAATCTCTTGTGTTTACACTTTATTCTGTGCTCTGTTACTGTTTTACCTTGTACCACCTCAGTACACTGATATGATGAAGTGACCTGTACAGATGAGATGCAAAACTATGATTTCCCCTGCACCTTAGTACAATAAGAAGATTGAAAGAGTACAGAGAAAATTCACAACTATGTTGCTGGGATTTGGGGATCTGAGTTGTAAGGAAAGATTGCAAAGATTTGGCATGCCATGTAAAACTTTGACAAATCTCTAAATATGTGTGGTAGAGACCATATAGACTGGCTGCATTACAGTCTGGTATAGAAACACCAATGCCTTTGAATGGAAAATCCCATAACAAGTAGTGGATTTAGCCCAGTCCATTATAGGTATAAAGCCTTCCCCAGCATTGAACACATCTACATGAGACGTTGTTGCAGGAAAGCAGTGTCCATCATGACGGAACCCCACCACCCAGCTGCTGCCATCAGGAAGGTGGTACAGGAGCCTCAGGACTCACCACCAAATTCAAGAATAGTTATTACCCCTCTACCAACGGGCTCTTGAGCTACAGGGGGTAACTTCACTTGTCCCTTAACTAAAATGTTCCCACAACCATGTCCTCTTCCAAGGACTTTTCATCTCATGTTCTCGATATTTTTTTTATTTCTTTATTTTTGTATTTGCGGTTTGTTGTCATTTTGCACGAGTTGGTGTGCTCTTTTATTGATTCTATTAGGGATTTATTTAGTATGCCCATGAGAATGAATCTCAGGGTTGTATATGGTGACATATATATACTTCAATAATACATTTACTTTGAAGGTTGAATAGAGTAGGACTTTATTCCCTGGAGCATAAGAAAATGAAGGGAGATTTGGTGGAGGTGTACAAAATTATGAAGGGCATAGAAAGGGTTAATGCAAGCAGGCTTTTTCCGCGAAGGTTGGAAGAGGCTGGAACTGGAAGGTGAAATGTCTGCGAGAAATCTGAGAAGGAACGTCTTCATTCAGGGGGTGGTGCAAGCGTGGAGCAGGTTTGATTGCAGCACTTGGATAGATACATGGACAGGAGGGTTATAGAGGGGCTAGGCAAAATAGAAATGGGCTGAAGGACCTGTTTCTATGTTGTAATGTTCTATGTGACAATAATAAACTAATGTACATTTGGGAGCCCTGCATTTCAGTGCCAGCAGCCTCCCCCCCCCCCCCGGTCCATCTCCTCATGCCTCCACACTTTGACCTGGACCCAGCTGTGATGCCACTGGGGGAGAGTTACAGACCATGGGCACTGTGAGAAAGATCTGGGTGCCATCACTGAAAGGCCTGGCTCATATTTCAGGGTGGCTCTCCACACTGCTCACCTCATCCAACCTCTTGCTCTTCCTAGACCGGGGGTTCCCAACTTCAGACCCCTCAGTTAATAGTAGGGATTCATGGCATAAAAATGGTTGGGAGCACTGCCCTATACAATAACCCCAACTCCCCACAATCTTGTTCTCACTGCTCCACCCCACAGAGATGCTGATTGATCCAGTTTCCTTCCTGGAATAAAGCCTTCTCACCACATCCATCCAATCCGCACTTTTTTTTTTGTTTTTCACGGTACAGCACAGTTACAGAACAGCCCTTCTGCTGCACACTTACATCCATGTGACCAATTAATCTTCTTATCCGTATGCCTTTGGAAATCAGAACATCTGGAGGAAACCAGTGTGGTCACAGGAAGAAGATGCAGACAGTGATGGGGCTGTAATAACGTTACGTTAACCACAACACTAATGCGCCGCTCCCAACTTCCACAGCAACAGATTTCACGCACTCTCCTCCATGCCTGGAACCTGGAAATCACCAAGCCTTTGTTCTCTAGTGGGCACTCTCTCTCTGCAGAGCGGCTCAGCTGTGGAGTAAGCAAGTGCCGGCACTCACCTGAGAAACACTCGGTGAAATCCTGCTGCAGTTTCACCGCCCTCTCGAAGGCCTTCCGGGCCTGTTCCTCTGTCAGCCGTTTGTTGATCTCCCTGTAAGGCATATCCCACAGAACTCAACTCAGACCTCCCCAGCAGAAACCCCTCCCCACTATCCCTCAAGCCTGGTAAGTGCACAGTGAGTTAGCGCACAGGACCGGCCCTTCAGAAACAACTTCCCCAAGCTGCCGAGACCCATCGTGGTTGTAAACTCAGGTACAAATTGGCACCTCGATAGGGGTATAATCCAACAGTGTGAATGGTGGGAGAAGCATCCCCTCCCTTAGTGTGGATCTCCCTCACAGTGTGCCACCCCCAAGGTGTGAATTTCCCTCAGTATTGCCCCCCCTTTTTTTATACAACATATAAAACTTCATTCAAATACAAAGGTTAATGGTTACTGAATTCAAATGCAATACAGTTATTACCATCAATAATGCACTAAATTCCCACAATTCCTGGAAATCTCTCCTTGTACCCATAATGATCACATGCTCCCTCTCCAAGGCACCCTGGCACAAATGTAACCCCGGAAGAGGGACAGAAATCTATTGCATGGTACTGCCCTGTGCAATACCCTCCACACAGGTCCCCAATGTACGGGGGAAACCCCTGCATAGGCAGACTTCCACTGACACTCCCTGTCACCACTTGATTGTAAGACAGACTGCCAAGGGAGGCGAGGGAAATGAAGTGAAAAGAGTGCAAGAGCAGCCTGTTCAGGAACTGTTTTGGTGCATTATGGCACCATCGTGGTCAGTGGTCATCTCTGTGAGGCTGCTCATGCTAGAAGATGCAAGCAACAGGAATTCTGCAGATGCTGGAAATTCAAGCAACACACATCAAAGTTGCTGGTGAAATGCGAAGTTGTTGCTAGCCTGCTGCATTTACCAGCAACTTTGATGTGTGTTGCATGCTAGAAGATCTTGGGATTTGGGTCCCACAAGCTCCTCCAGTGGAGTAGGGGTTGGCGCAGTGGGAACCACTCCACACCCCTAAGCCAGATCTGCACCCTCCATGCCGGGATGGGAAACAAACTATTCTGCAGCCCAAGCACCGCTCCTGCAGGTACAGGAGCACTCTAACCAGAGGAAACCCTACCCCAGACCCGCAATAGCTCCCAGCAAAATCCTGGCAGCTTCTGCATAGCTGTCTGCCTGGTGCTTGCCACAGGAAGCCACATACCCTCCTGTAGGTAGTGCTCCCAGCGAACATTGGAGGGTACTCAGTGTACATATATCTCCGCAGGGTCCTGAAGCAGAAGACCACCAGCTGGGTCTTTACGCACATCAGTGACTGACTGCCCTCCGCAATAGGAATACTCAGAGACCCAATGCTTCCTGTTCCTCCAGACACCCACAAACAATTTCTGGGTCCTGTCGAAAAATACAGTGGGCTGGACTAAAGTGACCAGCTGATACCAAAGCATGGAGGCTACCAGTTGGTTAATGACCAACATCCTGCCCTGTTCGAGATTGTGTGGAGCAAACCTGACTAGCATCCTGGCCGGGCAGAGATTTTTGACTCTAAGCCCCACTAGTTCACCAGCTAAGTCTCCACAGTGGAGCCTGGGTAGACCTCCAGACAGAGGAGGTGGGTGGTGCTCCACACAAGTGGTCTTAGCTCCTCTGGCAGGGAGTCCAAACCCCCACTGACCCACTAAAAGACCAGACTACTCTCCCCAGCTGACTCTGGCAGAGGACGTAGCTAAGAAGATCCGCTGGCAGTCTCGCACACTCAGGGTCGGTGATCATCATCACCATAAGCCAAAAGGACTACCTTCACCTGCAGCTCGTGCAGAACTAGACCTGTCAACTGCTTCCAAAGGTGGCGCAATAAAGGCTGTACACAGAGAGTACAGTTGCCTTGTCATTGGCAGCCTCTCTCAAAGCAAAAAGCATGCCATCGAGGATCCATTAACACTCAACAGGCCTTCCACAGCAGTGTACATCAGATGGACATGTGTGATAAAATGTAGTCTGAGTCCAAATGTGCACAGAGTCCCAAGGAGGTAGACATGATCCACCCTGACCAAGCCAGCTTCATGGGACAGATGGATCAGGTCCTGGATGAGGTGGATATTGTCCTGAATGGACTGGTCTGGGTGGATCATTTGGGCCAGCACGGAACCCAGCTGATCAGCCATTGCCTGGGCAAAGATCTTATCTTTGGTGCACGGGAGAGACACTGGGTGCCAATTCCTCAGGTGGCAATTCCCTTCTTTGGAAGCAGGACCCTGACCGCCCTACGCCAAGAGAGGGTGTTTCACCTGTCACTAAGCTTTCACCCAGGATCCTGGAGTAATCAGCACCCTGTATGTCCCAGAAGACCCTGATGAATTCCACAGGCAACCTGTCCAAGCCAGGGGACTTACGTCCCCATAGCTGGCTAAGGACACTTGTCAGTTCCTCCAGTGCTAGGGTAAGTCCAGTTGCTGGACAGCATTTGGGCTGACCTTTGGAAGCTCTTCCCACAGCACATCCTGTACCTCCTCACTTGATGAGTCTGGCAAGAACAGGGTCACATAAATTGGGCGAACTTCGTGAACAATTTGAGCTGTTAGAGCCATCCTCTTCTAGCAACTCCACAAGTTGCCTGCATACACCACTACATTTCTCCACAGAGTAAAAGAAGGCACTTCTGCCAAAGTAGTGGGTTGGTCCCCTGTGGTTGGGGTCAGCTGAAACTCCAGGTCAAGCAGCTCTTTCTCAAACCGCTCGATTTGGGACACCCGTTTTGCCCATGTCCCACCAGAGTTTCAGGGAGGGGAAACCCCTCTGCTCTCCCCTCCAAATTTCCCAGAACAAACAGAACGAGAGTCAGAATCGGCCATCCTCCAGCAACTGGTTGTTGAAATGTCAATATGCAGACCCCATCCATGTAGGCAGTGGGTTAATCTCCGCCTGCACCAGACAGTAGTCTGAGAAGAACACTGGCCACATAGAGGCCACAGACAACCAGGAGACATGCATTCTGGAAACGTGTGGCCCAGCAAGTCATGACCCTCCCCTCCCCCACTTCCTGTCATCCTGGAGAAGGCACAGGAGACAGGGTGCAGGTTCTGCCAGACGTCAGCCAAATCATAAGACCGAACCAAAGCAAACTCTCTCTGAGGTTACAGTTGAAATCACCCCAAGGACAATGCACACTTTTCTACCAATGGAGCCAACAGCACAGCTGTCTCATGAAACAAGAATGCCTACATTGGGTGGGACTTGTTAATAACGTCCATCGAAGGGCATGGTGAGATGGAGCAGGCTCGTTAACTTTCAATATCTCAGGCTGCTATTTCAGAGAATCTCTGTGGGTTTCCTGCAGGAAGCTCTCTGTTCCCTACAGACCGAGAGATGCTGGAACATACTGAAAGACTCTCTGCCACCATTTATATTATTACTCGCTATTGTGGCCTTCATGATTGTGCTACAAACCCTTGTCAATGCGCTGGCTAGCGGGAGCAGGCTTCCTTACCGTGTGTCTATGCATCCCGAACAGAGCTTTCAGGAGCTCCTTAAATGGCATTGCTCCTTTCTAACCACTCCCACCTCCTTCCCCTTTGTTTTAAGGATGGTGTGGACAGATTGCACAACCCCAGGCAGGTCGGTCCATCAGTCAGTGGCTAGTCGGGCTTTATGCTGTCTGCCAAGACTCAGCAACAAACTCTCAAATTTCTTTCACAGTAACAGTCTGAAACTCACTGCCAGAGACGAGCTCCTCTGCCATCCCTGCTTCGAGAGTCTTCCTCATTCCTGTCTCTTCATCCCAGGTCACCCACATTGCCCCTGTCTCTTTCCTACATGCTCACCCCACTACTGGAAGCAGCCTGTCGAGTGGGCCCAACCTCAGGACTAGTGCTAGGAGGAGAAAACTCTCTCCCCTCTCCCTCCGACCCTGGATTGACAATAACACCCATGCGGGGCAGGTCTGGCCCCTAGCTAAGGTGCCTCACACCCCAGTAAGGATATCCCAATGGCCTCCTCAAAGTCCGAGAGAAGGATGTCACTTGCCTTGGTCGCCCACCTCTAGGGTAACATATGGAGGACCCTCAACCTCCCCATTCATTAGGACCCAGATACCCTACCCTCTGAGGAGGATGGTGACCTAGGAGTATTCCACACCCTGTCAGACCCTGGGGCCCAACAACCTCCAGAAGGGAACTTTGCTTCCATGGAGACTGCAATCCCAAAAACTGCCACCCTGGCCACAAGTAACCCGCTGTCATCAACAAAAATCCCCCCACCCAACAGCAACATTCTTTGAACACACCACCACAAAATCTATCCCCTTTGTGAGTTCCCAATGTACAGATTCAGAGGAAATGTACCTCCTCCTTTATGTTTTGCCAATCAGCACCAGAACCTCCCTCACAGCTTCTCCAGGGCTTTGCTGAGCCACTGAGATATCTGTGCCCTCCAGGTTAGGCCTAACGGAAACCCCTGGCTCCTTCTCCTGCAGCAGAGAGGTCTGGAGATGTTTCTTTTCTCTTATTCTTCCTGCCCTTTACCTCAACCCACCTTGCCAACTGTGCTGTGTTCATCCCCACCCTACAGGGGCAGGAGAGGCAACAGTGGGGGGAGCTGTGCGGTGCCCTCCCCTGCCACCGTGGTGGATTTGGTGGTGAGGGTAATTCTTATGAATATGTCCAAACTCCTTGCAGGCGTGGCATCATGGCCAGCCTATAGTCCAGCAGATCCCTCAGCACTCCCCGGCTGTTCCATCTCCACAAGTACCACACGGTGGAAGGTAAACACATGTTCAAAATCACCTCTGTCTGGTTTGAGCAGTATGGGGTGACCGACGACATCACCTCACCCACAGAAAGCAGCTGAGGGAGGAGGTGAAGGTGCATTCAGAGGGTCACTGTTACTGCTCTACCAGCATGAAGATCCCTTCCGTTTTTACGCCTACTCAGGGCCAGGGACAGCTCTAGCGAATCGTAGGTAGAAAAGGGACTTTTGGTACATCTTGCTGATCTCAATAATGTGTCCATCTCCACCCACAGATGAAGTCATAATAGCTAACTTCTCAGCACTCCATCATGAAGGGTTATCGCATTGCACCACGTTTTACAGAGTTATCAGTCTGAAAGTTGTAGCTCTAAAGGAGTTCTTCTACCAGAAGCTATGGCTCCTGTGTAGGGACTAGGTCCCGCCATTATGGAGCTGCAGCCCGCCATGTTAAAGCCCCACAAAGGCTGCGATCAAAATGTCACTGAATTAACACAGTCACAGCACTTAGCAGTCTTTCAAAGAGCAGTTTTGAGAAGAGAGGAAGGACAGGTATCTCCTCCAGACAGGCAGGAAAGTCTGTGCGATGAAACTTCAGCGCTGACCCTGCCGATGCACAACCGGGCCACCCCAATGCTCCTCTGTCCACACAAAAGTCCAAGGATTAACCATAAAACTCTTCTGGTCATCCTAGCCAGGTGGGAGAGGTTTAGCAGCCAGAGAAATACATTCCAGCTCACTAAAAGTTGCAGAGATGAACCTTCACAAGCCACCAGCCACTGTTGATGGAGCAGACTCAACAACCTCAGGAAAGCCACCTTGCTCTGAGAAGAAAACTGCTGCAGTCCACAGCCAAAAATGAGACACCTCTCTCCTACATCTTCCTCTGTGCTTGTCACTGTTTCTCAGGGTTTATTTCTGAAATAAATCAATTTTTTCCAGACAGCTCACACATGACACAGTATGATCCTCCCTCAGTACCATCCCTCTCACAGTGTGACCCTTCCTCAACTCCAGTGTGCACACTCACAGGATGTTTTCCAGGGATTTTGGTCTGATGAAGATGGCGATAGGGTGAAGATGTGCTGCCTGCAATCTCCGCACTGCGTTGGCTGACACATCCAGGATACAGTGCTTGCCCTGTGGGGAAAAGACAGGTGTTGTTACTGTGTGAGTGCAGAGTGAGCAGGGAATAGGTTGGAGGAGAAACACCTCATACTCAGTCTGGGTAGCTTCAAATCTGATGGCATGAACATCAATTACTTTAATTTCCGGTAATTTCTCGCCCCTTCTTTTCCTTTTACCTGCCCATCACCTGCCTCTGGTTCCCCTCCTTCTTCCCCTTCTCCCATGGTCCACTCTCCTCTCCTATTAGATTCCTCCTACCTCTTCCACTTCATCTAGTTCCCCAACCCACGCACCTTCGCCTCCACTGGACTCCTGCCAGCTTGTACTCTTTCCCCCTTCCCCACTTTCATATTCTGGTTTCTGCCTAACACATAGGAGCAGTATTAGGCCATTCAGCCCATCAAGTCTGCTCTGCCATTTCCCTCAGCCTCATTCTCCTGCCTTCTCCCATAACCTTTCACGCCCTGACTAATTAGGAACCTATCAACCCCCACCTTAAATACACACAATGACCTGGCCTCCACAGCTGTGTGGCAATGAATAAAAACAGATTCACTACCCTCTGTCTAAAGAAATTCCTCCTTATCTCTGTTCTAATGGATGTCCTTCTATTCTGAAGTTGTGCCCTCTGGTCCTGGACTCCCCCACTAAAGGGAACATCCTTTCCACGTCCACTCTATGTTTGACTTTCAACATTTGATAAGTTTCAATAAATGAGATTCCCCCTCATTTTTCTAAATTCCACTGAGTACAGCCCAGAGCCATCAAATGCTCCTCGAATGCAGAAACATTTTTGTGAACCTCTTTTGCACTCTCTCCAATGTTAGCACAGATAAGGGGTACAAAACTGCTCACATTACTCCAGGTGAAGCCTCACCAGTGACTCATAAAGCCTTTGCACTACGTCCTTGTTTATATATTCTAGTCCTCTCAAAATTAGAACATAGAAGAGTACAGCACAGGAACAGGCCAATTGGCCCACAATGTTGTGCTGAACCAGCTAAAAAACAAATCAAAACCACCCAGACACTAATCCTTCCTATCCACACCATGTCCATTTCCCTTCACCTTCCTTGTATCCTGTGCCTATCCAAACATCTCTTAAAAGCCTCTAATATATATTTGGCTCTACCACCATACCAGGCAGCGCATTCCTGGCATTCACGACTCTTTGAGTATAAAACTTACCCATCACGTCCCCCATGAACATACCCCTTCTCACATTCAATATGTGTCCTCCGGTATTAGACATTTCAACCTTGGGAAACAGATAATTTCTGTCTCCTCTGTCTATGCCTCTCACAATCTTGTAAACTTCTATCAGATCTCACCTCAGCCTCTGACACTTCAGAGAAAACAACCTAAGTTTATCCAGTCTCTTGAGATAGCACATGTCCTCTAAACCAAGCAACATCCTGGTAAACCTCTTCTGCACCCTCTCCAAAACTTCCACATCCCTCCTATAGCAGGGCCTAAGGTTGAGCGAATTGGCTGTTTGGATCAGAACTGGCTTGCTCATTGAAGACAGAGGATGTGGCCTAAGCAGAGTTCTATAAAGTTGCAAATGTAATCTCCTGACTTTTGAACTCAGTGCCTCAACTAATAAAAACAAGCATTCCATAAGCCTTCTTAACCACCTCATTGACCTGTCTAGCCACTTTCAAGGAGCTATGAACCTGGATCCCAAGATCTCTCTGCTCAGCAACACTGTTTAGAATGTTGCCCTCACAGTGTACTGCCTCCTTGCATTTGCCTTACCAAGGTGCAACATCACATTTATCTGGGTTAAGCTCCATCTGCCATTTCTCAACCCAGATGTGCAAATGATCTATATCATGCTGTATTCTTTGCCAATTCTCTACACTATCCACAACTCCACTCCATAAATTTACTAACCCATCCATCCATATTTATATACATTTATATACATTACAAAAAGCAGGGGTTTCAGCATAGATCCCACTAATTACAGACCTCCAGAGGTCCCAGCACAGATCCCCGTGGAACTCTACTAATTACAAACCTGAGCTTGAACAACTCCCTTCAAGTACTACCGTCTGTCTTCCATGCACGAGCCAGTTCTGAATACAAACAGGCAATTTGCTTGGACCTCATACTTAGATTAACCTCCCATGAGGGACTTTGTCAAAAATGCCTTACTAAAGTCCGTGTAGACAACTCCACTGCTCTACTTGCATCAGTCTTTCTCATCACCTTGTCAAAAAACTCAGTCAAGTTGGTAAGGCACGAACTGCCATGCACGCTCTCCCTAATTAGGTCACAGTTTCCAAATACTCATATATCCTATCCCTAAGAACTTTCTCCAGCAATTTCCTCCCAACTGACGTGAGTCTCAGCGGTCTATAGCTCCCAGGATTTTCCCTTGTTCCCTTCGTAACTAGAGGTACAACATTAGTCACTCGCCAGTCCTCTGGGACCTTGCCTGAGGTTAGAGAGGACACAAAGATACTGGTCAAGGCCCCAGCAATCTCGTCTCTTGCCTCCTTTAATAACCTGGGGTAAATCCCATCAGGCCCTGGGAACTTATCCACCTTAATACTCCATAGGAGGCCCAACACTTCCTCCCCCTTAATCTCTAAACTCCCTCACATATTTATACACTCAGCACTTATCTCCTGGTCCTCCATATCCTTTTTCTTGTGTGACAAAAGACCAAGTTATCAGAAGATTGATGCTGATAAGAGAGACAAAGAGAGAAACATTCCAAATGTTAATGAGAAAGGAGAGAGATAACGAAAAGAGACACAGTTCCGAGTATTGACAGACCGGTTGCTTTGAACCTGAACTGTTTGAAGTTTGACGGACAGGCGATACCCCAGCAGCGGGATAAAAGGAACAGGTTCGCTAGGGCAAGAGACACACCACGACACCACGAGATAACGAGACCCTGGAAGTGCGATGTGCCCCCCCCCCCACAAGTTGGTGGGAGTTTGGAGGTCTGGTCGTGGGACCGACCATAGACGCACAGGGTGAAAAGGGTACGATCGGTGGGAACCTGGTGTGTGTGTCTGCCCTTGCCTGGGTGCCGGGTTCACTGCAGAAGAATGATCGTATCCGGAACGGAGGGGTCACAGTTGGTGACCTCAGAAGATATTAAAAGGGCTCATGCCGAAAGCTAACTGCGAAGAACAAAGGTCTGTCTGAATCCGATTTGCATATTCTCTCTCCAACAGCACAACAGTGATTGCCGCGAACTATACTAAACTGAACTGAACTCCACGTCACTTGAGACAGATCATTTTACCCCTAGACTGCGATAGAGCTTGATTGATTCCTATTATCCTAGTTCTGTGTGCATGTGTGTTTTATCATTGCTAACCTGTTGCATTTATATCCTTACGTTTAGAGTACTGTGTTACTTATTTCTTTAATAAAACTTTCTTAGTTCCAGTAATCCAGACTCCAACTAAGTGGTCCATTTCTGCTGGTTTGGCAACCCAGTTACGGGGTATGTAACACTTGGTAAATACTGAAGCAAAGTACTCATTAAGTACCTCTCTCACATTCTCCAAATCCAAGCAAATGTTCCCCTCTTTATCCTTGAGTGGTCCCACCCTCTCCTTAGGTATCCTCTTACTTTTGATGTATGTATAGAATGCCTTAGTATTCACCTTAATCCTACTCATCAAGGACTTTTCATGCCCCCTCTGGCTTCTGTAATTCTCTTCTTCAGTTATTTTCTGTTTTTTTTTAATAATCCTCATGTACTTCATTTGATCTTGACTTTTGAAGTTTTACATACTTTTTCTTCTTGACTAAATTCATCATCTCTTTGGACATCCAAAGTTCTCTTATCTTTCCACCCCCATCCTTCCTTCCTTCTAACAGGAACATACCTTTCCTGTACTCTGTGCAGTTGATCTTTAAACACCCTCCATGTGTCTGATGTGGACTTGCCAGAAAAAAGGTGTTCCCAATTAACACTTCTTAGTTCCTGCTTAATGCTCTCATAATTTGCCCTCATAATACCGGGGTTGAGGGGCATATTTTATGGTGATTAAGGTATAACTGATATGTCAGAGGTTCACTTTTTTAAAAATCACACAGACCATGCACCCATGGAACTTCCTGCCAGGAGTAGTGGTCGAGGCAGATACATTATGGACATTTAAAATATTCTTAGAGAGGCACATGGATGATAGAAAAATGGAGGGTCATGTAGGAGGGAACGGTTAGATTGATCTTAAAGTAGGTTAAAAGGTTGGCACAACATTCTGGGCCGAAGAGCTGCTCTATGTTGTATGTTCAGTGAGTCCACTGCTGGATTATCATGTAGAGTTGTGGTTTCCACACTTTAGGAAAGATATGATGCAGTGTAGAAGGGGTTCACCAGTGACTGAGACAGGACAAGCTTTGGCCTTTCTCCCTAGACTGGAGGAGTCTGAGGGGAGAACTGATGGAGGTAGATAGTAGGAAACCTTTCTTAGAGATAAAGATTGGCTTTATTTGTCATATGTACATTGAAACATCAAAACATGCAGTGAAATACATCATAATACATACACAATGCTGGAGGAACCCAGCAGGCCAGGCAGCATCTATGGAAAAAGAGTAAACAGTCAATGTTTCAGGCTGAAACCTTTCATCAGCATCTCGGCCCGAAACATCAACAGTTTACTCTTTTCCATAGATGCTGCCTGGCCTGCTGATTTGCAGCATTAGTGAAACCCATTGTTTGCATCAATGACCGACGTAGTCCAGGGATGTTCCAGGGGCAGTCTGCAAGTGTCACCATACTTCCAACACCAACATAGCATGCCTATTAACTCACTAACCCTAACCATAGGTTTCTGGGAAGTGGGAGGAAATCCATGCGGTCTCGGGGAGAAGGTATGAATTCCTTACGGACAGCAGCAGGAGTGGAACCTGATTGCTGGTGCTGTAAAGCTACCCACAGAAACCATAGAAACTACAGCACAGAAACAGGCCTTTTGGCCCTTCTTGGCTGTGCCGAACCATTTTCTGCCTAGTCCCACTGACCTGCACACGGACCATATCCCTCCATACACCTCCCATCCATGTATCTGTCCAATTTATTCTTAAATGTTAAAAAAGAACCTGCATTTACCACCTCGTCTGGCAGTTCATTCCATACTCCCACCACTTTCTGTGTGAAGAAGCCTCCACTAATGTTCCCTTTAAACTTTTTCTCCCCTTGCCTCAGTGGAAAAAGCCTGCTTGCAGTCACTCTATCTATACCCATCATAATCTTATATACCTCTATCAAATCTCCCCTCATTCTTCTACGCTCCAGGGAATGAAGTCCTAACCTATTCAACCTTTCTCTGTAACTGAGTTTCTCAAGTCCTGGCAACATCCTTGTAAGCCTTCTCTGCACTCTTTCAACCTTATTAATATCCTCCCTGTAATTTGGTGACCAAAACTGAACACAATACTCCAGATTCGGCCTCACCAATGCCTTATACAACCTCATCATAACATTCTAGCTCTTATACTCAATACTTTGATTAATAAAGGCCAATGTACCAAAAGCTCTCTTTACGACCTTATCTACCTGCGACACCACTTTTAGGGAATTTTGTATCTGTATTCCCAGATCCCTCTGTTCCACTGCACTCCTCAGTGCCTTACCATTAACCCTGTATGTTCTATCTTGGTTTGTCCTTCCAATGTGCAATACCTCACACTTGTCTGTATTAAACTCCATCTGCCATTTTTCAGCCCATTTTTCCAGCTGCTCCAAGTCCCTCTGCAGGCTCTGAAAACCTTCCTCACTGTCTACTACACCTCCAATCTTTGTATCATCAGCAAATTTGCTGATCCAATTTACCACATTATCATCCAGATCATTGATATAGATGACAAATAACAATGGACCCAGCACTGATCCCTGTGGCACACCACTAGTCACAGGCCTCCATTCGGAGAAGCAATTCTCTACTACCACTCTTTGGCTTCTTTCATTGAACCAATGTCTGATCCAATTTACCACCTCTCCATGTATACCTAGCGACTGAATTTTCCTAACTAACCTCCCATGCGGGACCTTGTTAAAGGCCTTACTGAAGTCCATGTAGACAATATCCATTGCCTTCCCTTCATCCACTTTCCTGGTAACCTCCTCGAAAAACTCCAATAAGATTGGTCAAACATGACCTACCATGCACAAAGCCATGTTGACTCTCCCTAATAAGTCCCTGTCTCTCCAAATACTTGTAGATTCTGTCTCTTAGTACTCCCTCCAATAATTTACCTACTACCGACGTTAAACTTACTGGCCTATAATTTCCCGGATTACTTCTTGATCCTTTTTTTAAAAAAGGAACAACATGAGCCACTCTCCAATCCTCCGGCACCTCACCTGTAGACAGCGACATTTTAAATATTTCTGCCAGGGCCCCTGCAATTTCAGCACTAGTCTCCTTCAAGGTCCGAGGGAACAAACTGTCAGGTCCCGGGGATTTATCCACTTTAATTTTCCTCAAGACAGCAAGGACCTTCTCCTTTTCGATCTGTACAGTTTCCATGATCTCACTACTTGTTTCCCTTAATTCCATAGACTTCATGCCAGTTTCCTTAGTAAATACAGATGCAAGAAACCTATTTAAGATCTCCCCCATTTCCTTTGGTTCCGCACATAGCCGACCACTCTGATCTTCAAGAGGACCAATTTTATCCCAACAATCGTTTTGCTCTTAATATACCTGTAAAAGCTCTTTGGTTTATCCTTCACTTTGTCTGCCAAGGCAACCTCATGTCTTCTTTTAGCCCTCCTGATTTCTTTCTTAAATATTTTCTTGCACTTCTTATACTCCTCAAGCACCTTATTTAGTCCCTGCTTCCTATACATGTCATACAACTCCCTCTTCTTCTTTCTCAGAGTTGCAATGTCCCTTGAGAACCAAGGTTCCTTATTCCTATTCACTTTGCCTTTAATCCTGACAGGAACATACAAATTCTGCACTCTCAAAATTTCTCCTTTGAAGGCTTCCCACCTACCGATCACATCCTTGCCAGAGAACAACCTGTGCCAATCCACGCTTTTTAGATCCTTTCTCATTTCTTCAAATTTGGCCTTCTTCCAGTTAAGAACCTCAACCCTAGGACCAGATCTATCCTTGTCCATGATCAAGTTGAAACTAATGGTGTTATGATCACTGGAACCAAAGTGCTCACCTACACAGACTTCTGTCACTTGTCCTAACTCGTTTCCTAACAGGAGATCCAATATTGCATCCCCTCTAGTTGGTCCCTCTATATATTGATTTAGAAAACTTTCCTGAACACATTTTACAAACTCTAAACCATCTAGACCCTTAACAGTATGGGAGTCCCAATCAATATTTGGAAAATTAAAATCCCTTACCACTACAACTTTATGTTTCCTGCAGTTGCCTGCTATCTCTCTGCAGATTTGCTGTTCCACTTCTCGTTGACTATTGGGTGGTCTGTAATACAATCCCACTAATGTGGCCATACCTTTCCTGTTTCTCAGCTCCACCCATAAAGACTCAGTAGACAAGCCCTCTAATCTGTCCTGCCTGAGCACTGCTGTAATATTTTCCCTAACAAGCAATGCTACTCCCCCACCTTTCATTCCTCTGCCTCGATCATATCTGAAACATCGGAACCCTGGAATATTAAGCTACCAGTCCTGCCCCTCCTGTAGCCAAGTTTCACTAATTGCTATAACGTCATAATTCCACGTGTCTATCCATGCCCTCAACTCATCCGCCTTCCCCGCAATACTCCTAGCATTGAAATATATACACCTCAGAAGATTTTTACCAGCACTCACAACCTTTCTATTAGCGGATTTGCTTGAACTTTTATCATTTATTTTCACCCCAGCCACACTGTCAGCTCTGGCACTCTGGTTCCCATCCCCCTGCAAATCTAGTTTAAAGCCTCCCCAATAGCACTAACAAACCTCCCTGAAAGGATATTGGTCCCCCTATAGTTCAAGTGTAACCCGTCTCTCTTGTACAGGTCCCACCTGCCCCAGAAGAGGTCCCAATGATCCTGAAATCTGAAACCCTGCCCCCTACACCAGTTCCTCAGCAGAGCATCCTATTCCTACCCTCACTGGCACGTAGCACAGGTAGCAATCCTGAGATAACCACCCTCGAGGTCCTGCTTTTCAACTTCCTACCAAGCTCTCTATACTCACTCTCCAGGACCTCCTCACTCTTCCTTGCTATGTCATTGGTACCGATGTGCACCACGACATCTGGCTGATCACCCTCCCACTTCAGAATGTCATGCAATCGATCAGAGATATCCTTGACCCTGGCACCCGGGAGGCAACAAACCATCCTGGATTCTCTGTCACGACCAGAGAACCTCCTATCTGTACCTCTAACTATCGAGTCCCCTATCACTACCGCTCTCCTCTTTTTCCACCTTCCCTTCTGCACTGCAGAGCCAGACTCAGTGCCAGAGATCCAGCTGCTGCAGCTTGTCCCAGGTAAGTCATCCCCCTCAACAGTATCCAATGCGGTATACTTGTTGTTGAGGGGAATGGCCACAGGAGAACCCTGCTCTGCCTGCCCTTTCCTCGTCCCTCGCCTGACAGTGACCCAATTTCCTGTGCTTTGCTCCTTTGGCGTAACTACCTCCCTGTAGCTACTATCTATAATCTCCTCATTCTCCCGAACGATCCGCAGGTCATCCAGCTCCTGCTCCAGTTCCCTAACGCGGTTTGTTAGGAGCTGCAGCTGTATGCACTTCTTGCAGGTGTCGTTGTCAGGGACACCGGAGGCTCCCTGACTTCCCACATCCTGCAAGAGGAGCATTCCAACATCCTGCCTGGCATTCTCTCTACTCTAAATAATCAGAACAAAAAAAAAATTATCCAAACCTACCCTGGCCTCTGCCTGTTCTCGCCGAAGCCTGTTGAACCAAAGCCGTCCCACTCTGACTCAGTCCACTCCGACGATGGCCGCTACAATGATGGCCGCTGTATATGGTGGTCTGCTTTTAAACCTTGGCGCGCTACGTCACGCGCCTGCACAGTGCAGACCCTTCTCCCCGAGCAGTGTTTAAAAAGAAACGACTTTTTCTACCCGAGTTCTTCACTCCCTTCTCAGCTGCTTGCTTCGACTGAAACCCACTACATGACCGTGCCAGTTCTGTGGCACAGCAGCAGTCCGACCCTGTGGTGATGCTGGGAATATTCCCCAGTGATTACCTGCTCCGCCACCTCACGCACCGACTGTACGCTGGTCCCATACAGGTGTGTGTTGTACTGGCCTGCCTCGATGAACCTGTGGTTCTGAATATCCTTCTCCATTTGCTCGCGGGACGCTACGAAGTGATAGTCCCGTCCATCCACCTCGTAGTCACGTTTGGTCCGGGTCGTATCTGCACAGTAACAAGAGAGACGGGTTGGGTTCAATCCACATGTTTCATCCAGAGTTACCCCACTATTCCCATCAAACAGAGACAGCAGAGTTATGTCACTGGCAGCCTCACTGTGGGGAGCGAGAATAACTCCCCTCCCCTCACTGCATTTAAATATGTTCCTGCTGCCTTCAGGCAAAGTTGGTGCAGTTTCACTTCATTTACTGACCCTATGGAGTGGTTAGTTGCCAGAATCCCTCAGCATAAATTCACGGAAAAAAGACCCCAGTGTGTGAGCTGACCTTTGTGAATTTTCTCTACCCTAGTCTCTGGCTCAGACAAAGCAAGATCCCACTCTGTGACACTAGCAGTTTACATGTAATGGGATCAGACAGAGGCCAATGTCAAACTCACGTGGAACACAGGATCCAAATTTGTCTGGGAATTCGGAGAGCAGGTCATCGTTCACCCTGTCCTTGGTGGGACCCAGAATGATGATAGGGCGAGCATAGTGCACTGCAGGAGGAGGACAGAGAGACTTAAGTTCCCCAGACAGACATTCATCCCCTCCAGCGATCCCACTGATCCAATGTTGCGAAGCAAGCACACATACCCTGCATGCAAACATTGACAATCCCACACACAGATACCACCCACACCCGCACACTGGGTGTCGTCCTGAGCACAGTACAAACTTGGCTGTACATACACTGGGTTTGGAGATGGTGACTGTCCCTTTGGCTCTGAAAGTTCCTTCTGTTTCTGATAATAAATCATAACGAGTGAATCTTCGATATTCACCCGAGAGGGAGATGGACAACCTGTTCCTGTGCTGTATTGCTCTATCTTCCCAGGGTGGTATGTCAGTACTACCCCTCCCACAGTGACCCTCCCTCAGTACCGCCCCTCCCACAGTGCGACTCTCCCTCAGTACCACCCCTCCCACAGTGGGACCCTCCTTCAGTACCACCCCTCCTACACTGCGACCCTCCCTCAGTACCACCCCTCCCACACTGCGACCCTCCCTCAGTACCATCCCTCCCACAGTGTGACCCTCCCTCAGTACCGCCCCTCCCACAGTGTGACCCTCCCTCAGTACCACCCCCCCCAGTGTGACCCTCCCTCAGTACCGCCCCTCCCACAATGACTCTCCCTCAGCACCACCCCTCCCACAGTGACCCTCCCCCAGCACCACCCCTCCCACAGTGACCCTCCCCCAGTACTACCCCTCCCATAGTGGCTCTTCCTCAGCACCACCCCTCCCGCAATGGGACACTGTCACCAGATGCTGAGAGGCTGGAACATGAAGGGGTCAGCATCTCTCACTCACCTTCCATCTGTACAACCGCCTCGTAGCTCAAAACCCGATCGTCACGGCTCCCTGTGGGGAAGGCCCACACGTTAGGTGACATGTCACACTCATCACCCGAAGCCGAGAGCATGAACCACATAGAGGGTGAGACATGGCCGCTTACACACTCCAGCCCCAGCTAATCCGACATGTGAGAAGGGACTGCACTGGAATGATTAACAGGGGAGAGGGAATTCCGGAGACTAGGGTGCAATGGTCAGAGAGGTAGGAATAAGTACTGCGTTGGTATCCTGGAGAAAGCAGGATCTGGTGGAGGGTCACAGTGATGGGGTGGGGGGAAGAATTGGGGAGGGATGTTTCATAGAGACAGAGAAGTGTGTAGGGGCCAAAGTGGGTTACAGAGATGGAGAGGAGTGCAGAGACCAGGAGGGGGTTAGGTGTAGGGGCCAGAGGGAATCACCGAGCTGGGAAGGTGTGTACGTACTGGATGGGGTTACAGATTTGGGATGGCATGTAGAGGCTGCAAGGCGTTACATAGAGACGGGTGTAGGGGGCAGAGAGGGTTACAGAGGCGGGGAGGGTGTAGGGGCTGGACCGGGGGAAGGGGGTGTTGACAGAGGTAACGAGGGATGTAGGGATTACAGAGATAGAGAGGGGTGAAACAATAGAGTTAACAGTAGAAGAAGGTGTGATAGGAAGTCATTGGGATTGGAGAGCACTGGACCAATGGGTGAAGAGGTCTCAGAGTGAGTAGGTACAGAGACGGTAGAGAACAGATACGGGCAACAGCAAATATTTGTCCTGCCAGGGGCCTCACAGTGAGAGGGGATGGGCTGCTACTTGAACCCTCCCTAGCACCTAACCCCAGCCCAGCTGTGTGCTCAGGACTGTAGGGAGGCAGATCGACGCTGAGTTGCCCCCACAGCTGAGAGCACAAGTTTGGATGGAGGTGAACATAGGGGTGGGAAAGTGTCCAAAGAAAATATGGACACTTAGGTGGACTGAAACCCGTCCCAAGGGCCAGTGAAGGAGCTAGAAACCTAAGCAGCACATCACAGCTCACCTTGTAGACCCACGTCTCCAACACCAGGAATGTCCTGGGCAGCAGAAAGGAAGCAGAGAGTTCATTAGAAGAGGCAAATCATAAACACAAGAGATTCTGCAGATGCTGGGAATCCAGAGTAACACACCCAATGTGCTGGATGAACTCAGCCGGTCAGACAGCGTATATGGAGAGGAATAAACAGTCGCCATTTTGGGCCAAGGCCCTTCATCAGAACTGGAAAGGAATGGTGCAGAAGCCAGAATAATAAGGTGGGTGGGCGGGGGGGGAAGAGGAGAGGAGTACAAGCTGGCAGGTGATAGGTGAGGGAGAAGGTGGGTGTATGGGGGAGAGGTGATGAAGTGAGCGGCTGGGAAGGGATCGGTGGAAGAGGTAAAGGACTGAAGAAGAACATACACTAAAAGCTGGAGGAACTCAGCACATCAGGAGGCATCTATGGAGAGAACAAACAGTCGGCATTTTGGGCCAAGACCTTTCATCAAGCTGAAGGAGGAATCTGATAGAAGAGGACAGTGGACCACGGAAGAAAGGGAAGGTTGAGAGGCAGCAGAGGGAGGTGATGGAGAAGAGAAGGGGTAAGAGGAGAGCTAGAATGGGGAATAGGAAAAGAGAGAAGGGGAAGGAGGAAGAAGTTACCAGAAGATAGACAGATCTATGTTCATTCAGCAGATTTGAGGCTACTCAGGTGGAAGATGAGGTGTTGCCCCTCCAACTCGAGTTTGGCCTCTTCATGGCAGTAGAGGAAGACTGACATGTCAGAATGGGAATGGGAGGAGAATTCAAATGGGTGGCCACCATGAAATCCTGCCTGTTGTAGCGAATGGAGCAAAAGTGCTAAACAAAGCAGTCCCCCAATCTGTACTGTATAGGGTCTCTTCCTCCTTATGAAACATTGACTTTTTATTCTTCTGCATAGAAGCTACCTAACTTGCTATGTTCCTCCAGCATGCTCTATGGGTCATTAGACGAGGGCAACTATTGTTCACCTGCCCTTCCATCCAACAGCTGCACTCCCGGCAGGTTCTCACCAAGAAGCCACAAGTCCAACGTTTCCCAGCTGCCAAACCGCAAGCACCTGCTCTGGCTGACCTCAGTATTCAGTTGCATGCCTTGTGCTTTAGTCTGCTGAGGTCACTGCTCGGAAGCGATGCTCTCTCGGGAATCTGTATCAAGAGCATGTGAATCGGGTGGAGCAGCAGGTGAACCTCACAACCCCAAAGACCCAGGTTTGATCTTGACCTCCAGTGCTGTCTATGTGGAGTTTGTATGCTCTACCTGTGAGCATGTGTCTTTCCCTCGGGAGCTCTGGTTCCCTCCCACATCCCAATGATGTATGTTAATTAGCTGCTGTAAATTGCCCCAGTACTGAAAAAGCCCTTGGGGTTCACTTTCACCTTAACTGCTAGAACCCTCTTTAGCCCTCCTAATCTCCCTTTAAAGTATTCTCTTGCATTTCTTTTACTTGGATCTTTATTCTTTGGAACGTAGAAGGTTGAGGGGGGACTTGATAGATGGTATTTAAAATTATGAGGGGGATAGACAGAGTTGACGTGGATAGGCTTTTTCCATTGAGAGTGGGGGAGATTCAAACAAGAGGATGTGAGTTGAGAGTTAAAGGGTAAAATTTTAGGGGTAACATGAGGGGGAACTTCTTTACTCAGAGTGGTAGCTGTGTGGAACGAGCTTCCAGCAGAAGTGGTTGAGGCAGGTTCAATGTTGTCATTTAAAGTTAAATTGGACAGCTATATGGACAGGAAAGGAATAGAGGGTTATGGGCTGAGTGCAGGTCAGGGGGACTAAGATAGGGTAAGAGTTCGGCACGGACTAGAAGGGCTGAGATGGCCTGTTTCCGTGCTGTAATTGTTATATGGTTAGATGGTTACTCCAAGTGCCTCGTTTGATCCTAACTGCCTATACCTGATGAATACTACCTTTTCTTTACCAGTATCAGTATCCCTTGATAGTCAAGGCTCCATAAGCCTTGTCTTTTGTGATCACAGGAACATACAGATTCTGTACTCTCAATATTTCACCTTTGATGGCCTACCACTTACCAAGCATCCATTTACCAGAAAACAACCTACCCAATCCACATCTACCAGATCCCTTCTGATACTACCAAAATTGGGCTTTCTCCATTTTAGAATCTTAAACAGAGGACCTGACCTAGCCTTCTCTAATTATAGTCATATAGAAGTACAGCACAGAAACAGGCTTTTTGGCCCATCTAGTTCATGCCAAAACTTTAAGCTGCCTACTCCCATCGACCTGAACTGAGACCATAGACCTTCATACCTCTACTATTATCGTACCTATCCAGACTTCACTTACATTGAAATCAAGGTCGCATGCACCACTTGCACTGGCAGCTCGTTCCACACTCCCACCACCCGCTGAGTGAAGAAATTTCCCCTCATGTTTCCCTTAAATATTTCAGCTTTCACCCTTAACCCATGACCTCTAGTTGTAGTCTCACCCAACCTCAGTCGAAAAAGCCTGCTTGTATTTACCCTATCTATACCCCTCATAATTTTGTATAACTTGGTCAAACCTCCTCTCAATCTTCTACGTTCTAAGGAATACAGTCCTTTCCTATTCAATCTTTCCTTATAACTGAGGTCCTCCAGAGCCAGCAACATCCTTGTTTACATTTTTCCTGTAGGTAGGTGACCAAAACTGCACACAGTACTCCTAATTAGGCCTTACCAATATCTTATACAACTTCAACATAACATCCCATCTCCTGTACTCAATACTTTGACTTATGAAGGCCAATATGCCAAAAGCTTTCTTTACAACCCTATCTACCTGTGATGCCACTTTCAATGAATTATATACCTGTATTCCCAGATCCCTCTATTCTACCACACACCTCAGTGCCCTACCGCCCACTGTGTAAAACCTACCCTGGTTAGTCCTACTGAAATGCAAAACTTTGCACTTGTCTGCATTAAATTCTATCTGCAATTTTTCCACCCATTTTTCCAGCCAATGCCTCTGCAAGCCATGATAGCACTTCTCGCTATGCACTTCACCCCCAATCTTGGTGTAATTGCAAATTTGCTGATCCAGTTGACCACATTATCATTGTTGATATAGATGACAAACAACGGATCCAAATAAACTCTTCTTGGGCTTCCAGCCAGGTACAGGCATCAATTATAACTAATGTTTAAATGACAAACTCCGCTATCTTCATCAAGTAAGATGAAGAGAGTGGAGTTTGTCATCAAAACATTGGTTATAATCAATACTTGTAGCAGGCTGGAAGCTTGAGGAGAGTTTATTTGGCATATACGCCGGGAAAGCACTGAATCTCTTTTCAACAATGGACCCAGCACCGATCCCTGCGGCACTCCACTAGTCACAGCCCTCCAGTCAGAGAGGCAACCATCTACTACCACTCTCTGGCTTCTCCCACAAAGCCAATGTCTAATCCAATTTACTACTTCACCTTGAATGCCGAGTGACCGATAACGTGGTCAAGTGGATCAGCAAATTAATAGATGACACCAAGACTGGAGGTGTAGTGGACAGCGAGGAAGGCTATCAAGGCTTGCAGTGGGATCTGCATCATCTGGAAAAATGGCAGATGGAATTTAATGCAGACTAACCTCTTATGCAGGACCTTGTCAAATGCCTTGCTAAGTTCCACGTAAACAACATTCACTGCCTTGCCTTCATCCCCTTTCCTGGTAAACTTCCTCAAAAAAACTCTATAAGATTGTTTAGACATGACCTACCATGCTGACTATCCTTAATCAGTCTATGTCTATCCAAATTCTTATATATCCAGTCCCTAGAGTAACTTACAGTCCAAAAACTTACCCACAACTGATGTCAGACCCACTGGCCTATAATTTCCTAGTTTATGCTTAGATCCTTTCTTAAACAGCGGAACAACATTGAATAATCTTGAAATGGATGGAATTATGATCACTAAATCCAAGTGTTCTCCTACACACTGACATTATCTTCCCAGAGCCTCTGCAGTCCGACTGCTGGATCCCAAGTGCCTGAAGCCAAAAAGATCAGAGTTCTTCCCCTTCAGTGAAAACTGACGAAACAGACCCAAAAGATGGATTGACTCCAGGCTCTGGCAATGGGCCACGAGGGCCTATCATTGGAGTTGGAGATCCGTTCATCAGGAAGGTCAAGACCCGAACTGGTGTAGTCCAATATTAGAAGCCCACCTCACATATCTGTGTGCAGTTCCACGAAACATTGTGGGCATGGTATGTCGTACTGGAAAGTGTGGCGACACTTATAGGCTACCCCCCAGCATATCATCAGGTTAGATCATAAGATAAAGGAACAGAAGCAAGCCATCTGGCCCATCAAGTCTGCTCTGCCATTTCATCATGGCTGATCCATTTTCCCTCAGCCCCAGTCTCCTATCTTCTCCCATATCTCTTCATGCCCTGACTAATCAAGAATCTATTAACCTCTGCCTTAAATATACCTAGTGACTTGGCCTGCTCAATCACTTGTGGCAATTAATTCCACAAATTCACTACTCCCTGGTTAAAGAAATTCCTCCTCACCTCCGTTCTAAATGGATATCCCTCTACTCTGGGGCTGTGTCCTCTGGGCTTGGCTCCCGCCCCCCCCCCCCCAAATCATAGGAAACATCCTCTCCACATCCGATAGATTTCAATGGAGGTCCCCTCCTCATTTTTCTGAATTCCGGTGAGTAGAGGCTCAGAGCCATCAAACACTCCTCATATTATAACCCTAACACAAACAACACATTTCACTGTATGCTTTGATGTACAGGTGACAAACGAATCTGATCTTTTACCTGAAGCAGGCCCAGTGCCATTTCCCTGCTCCCCCACCCCCACAGACACAGACTGACCCAACTAAATGGTTCCAACATCAAAAGGGAGGGTTTTCATTCAAATCAGCAGACCAGGAAACTGCGGATACTGGAATCTGCAACAAGCAGTAAGCAGCTGGGGAATTCGGCAGATACAGCAGCATCAGAGGAGAGACCCTTCAATGGCATTGACAACACCCCTCATCCCCCCATCCTCACCACAGGCTGAACCCAACACCTTCCTTACCCGTTCCTTGCCCTTTAGTCTCGGCCACTCCTTCCTCTCAACCCTGCAATTGAAACAAACAGTCATTGACACCACAGTTCATGAGTGAGAGAATGCCCCTCCCACAGTGTGACCTTCCCTCAGCACTGTCCCTCGCTCAGTATCACCCCAGAGGGTGTGACACTCCCTCAATATCACCCCTCCCATTGTATGACTCTCCTTCTGTACTGTCACCTTTTTTTAAAACAAATATACAAAACTTTATTCAAATACAAAAGACATGCAAAGATTAGGGTTTGCAATAGAGTTACTAAATTTAAATTACAGTTACTACCATCTATAATGCACTCAATTCCCCAGGGGACCCACCATTCCCGGCCATCCCCCACTGAACCCATAATGATTGTATGCTCACTCTCCAAGGATACCCCGGTTTAAATGTGGCACCAGAAAAGGGGCAGGAGTCGGTTTAGGTACAGCACTCGACAGCCCCACTACCTGGACCCACAAATGGCCACCTTGGCCAGGCCCAGGAGCAAGCTACAGGATATCCTCTGAGTGACCAGACCCCCACTCACCCCACCCCTGTACTGGGTGCCCATAAACTAGGAGTGTGGGGCTGTACTGCAGCCCCTTCAGATATTCAAACAGGAGCTGCAACCTCTCACACTCCATGTAGACATGACTCCCCCCGTCCACAGAAAGGACAGGTGGACGGGGTATCAGTGAACCTGATCAGGAATCTATGGCCGATTCTGTGGGTTCCCAATGTACAGGGGAAAAGCCCTGTATAAAGAGCCTTCCACTGGGGGCCTCTCTCATCACGTAATGCTAAGACAGATGGCCATGTGTATGCCAACAGCAGGCGAGGGCAATAAAGTGAAAAGTGTGCAAGAGCTGCCCGTACAGGAACTGTCTTGGTGCTTTGCGGACGGCACAGTGGGTATCTCCACGAGGTGACTCATGCTGTGTGGGACCGGCTCCCAGAGGAAATCTCAGGCTTTGGATCTGGTGAGCACCTCCAGTTGAGCAGGGACTGGCATGACCAGAGCCACCCTGCATGCACTGCAACGGGATGGAAAGTGGTCCCTGTCATGGCCTGAATGCCACTCTCTGCAAGCGCAGGAGCCCTTTCACCGGAGGAGACTCTAGACCCGCCATAGTTCCTGGTAAAAGCCTGGCAGCTCCCACATAGCAGAGTGCCTGAAGCCCTCTTTCAGGAGTTGAGTATCCTCCTAAGGGCAGTGCCCCCAGCGAAAGCAGTGCCACCTTGGAGGGTGCTCAGTGTACAGGCATCTCTGTAGGGTCCTGAGGCAGAGAGCTGCCAACTGGGTACGTACATATGTATACACACACACACACACGTGACTACCGCCCTTCGTAACTGGAAGACTGAGGATAGCAGCCTCCTATTGCCCAAAAGAAGTCCAACCTTCTCTGGGTCCTTGCGATAACTACAAATACAGTGCTGTGTGGAACAATTTTTGGTGCCTGAACCGCCCCCACCCCAAGACTCCAATGGAGGAATGGGTCCTGTGGCTCCAGGCCCCTGGTTGGTGATGAGATCAGACTCTGCTGCCCCTCCAGCTACTCGCAAGATCTGGCTGCACTCCCCCTTTCCCTGCAGCCCAAACAGCCGTTCGCCATACCTCCTCTTGCTGGGGATGAAACCGATCTCCTCGCTTTCTCCATCTGAGTGCACCTTGCGGGCCTGCCACCACTCCTCGTCTGAGGCATCAATGACATGCAGGATGTCCCCAAAGTGGAAGCTGAGGGCTTGGCTGAGGAAGCCACAGTCCTTCGTCTTGTCATAATCAAAGAGGGCCCTGTGGTTGAACCGGAGGTGAACAGAGATTACTTCAGAATGGGGCTGTGCAGTCACTGAGAGAGACAACTCCTACCACTCACACAACTACTGGACTCTATTCCCCTCCACCCAAGCCACATCAGGACATGGTAGATGGAATGTGTGAAGGTCAGAGGTTGGATGTATTGTTGGAGCAAGGTACAGGTCGACGAGGGAGTGATTACAGGGTAGCGCTGGACTCCAGGACAGCTTCTAACCCCATTGAAAAGACCTCTTAGAACATAAAGATGAACTCTAGATCTCCCAATCTACCTTGGTAGTGTAGGGCTAGTGTAATACTTTTCCTGACACTGTCTGTATGGGGTTTCAATGCTCTCCATGCTAATATTCCTTGTAATGGATGGTTGGATGCCATGGTGTGTAGCGACAAGCACAATCGCTTTACAGCATCAGCGATCAGAGTTAATTCACACCACTGTCCGTGTGGTGTTTGTATGTTCTCCCCATGACTGTGTGGGTTTCTTCCGGGTGCTCCAGTTCCAAGGTTAGGGTTAGTGAATTGTGAGCATGCTATGTTGGTGTCAGAGCTTCAGAGCTGCCCCCAGCAGACTGTCCTGGTTGTTGATGTAAATGACACATTTCACTGTGTTTCAGTGTACTGTACTTGTGACAATTAAAGCTAATCTTGAAAATCTTATCTATTACCTCATGTTGGCCCTTGTGCCTTACTATCTGCCTGCACTGCACTTTCTCAGTAATTGTGACACTTTATTCTGCATTCTGTCACTGCTTTTCCCTGGTTCAGTCTCAATGCTGTGAAACGATCTGGATGGATGCTGTGAAGTCACTGGTATTTGTTATTGTCACAGATTGGCAGCTTTTGTTTGTGCCATCCATAAGCACACCAAAGAAAATGCAGAATAAAGTGTTACAGTTACAGTGAAAGTGCAGGCAGGCAACGGCCATGATGGGGCATACTGGGAGATGAAGCGTGGCAGGGATGGGGTGAGAAGGGTGGGGGTGGGTAAGGTGGATGAGACCATCCGGAGGAGCAGCAGGGCAGCGATGGGCGATTTGGTCTCACCGGATGTAGAAGACTCGTTTGTGGTTACTGCGCAGTGAGCTGGTCCCTGAGCCAATGCTGCTGTTCATCAGCTGTTCCCGCAGGTCGTGGATCTTCGCCTCAAACCGGCTGTACTCTGGCAGTGAGGAAGGAATGGTGAGCACAACCAGCGGCTCAGGGGCTCCCCCCCTCCCAATGGCCCTGCAGCTCCCTCATTCCACGGCACGCGTTCCCCGAGTGTCACCACCTTAGGCAGTGCCGGGGAATGAGGTTGCAAGTGTAAGGACAGACCCCACCACTCTGCCCTTGCCCTGACCCTGACACTCACCCTCCATCCTTTGCCCCACCTCCCAGATCATACTGTTGCGTTGGCCATATTCACCACCTCATCCCTCATTCCCCACCATGCTCCTCAGCTGTACCCACCCCAGCCTCACCCCGGGTCCTACCTTCTGGCTTGTACTGAGCAATGATGGTCACGGTCTGTCCTGCATTTTTCAGCGCGGCAGCGGCCTGCTCGTGAGTGGCATTCCGCAGGTCCACTCCATTCACCTGCCAGCGACGAGGAGCAGGGGTCAGCATACAGGGACCACCAGTTAGACACTCAAGGGGCAGGGGAAGGCCATTTCTCTCTCCCTTCAGTGCTTGCCATGTGGCAGAGAGAGGAAAATTAAAATAGTGATGCCTGTGACTCTTTTGGTGTTAGAGATCATATTTGGGAGCACAAGGTGGATTATTGTGGGCCAGTAACTATTCTGGGATGGTCCACCTGCAGCCTCTGTGCCCGTCACCTACCCCTTCCCCGTCTCCCCACCACATGATGCAATCCCCTCGCTGCCTCTATGACCCCCTCCCTTTGGTCCCTATGCCCTTCCCTGTCTCTGTAACTCCCTCCATCCCCTAAAACCCTCCCCACCTTTGTAAATGTCTCTGGCCCCAACACCCCTCCCTCTCTCTGTAACCCCCTCCCTGGCCCCAATATCCCTCCCTCTCTCTGTAACCTCCTCCCTGGCCCCAACAACCCTCCCTCTCTCTGTGACCCTCCCTCTGGCCCCAACACCCCTCCCTGGCTCCTACACCCCTCCCTGTCTCTGTAACCTCCTCCCTGGCCCCAACACCCCTCCCTCTCTCTGTGACCCTCCCTCTGGCCCCAACACCCCTCCCTGTCTCTGTAACCCCCTCCCTGGCTCCTACACCCCTCCCTGTTTCTGTGACCCTCTCTGGCCCTACACCCCTCCCTGACCAAGACACCAATCTAAACGGTAGGGCACCATGGTAAAGTAGCATTATCATAGCTCAGGGCTTTCCGGAGCTTGGAGTTCAACTGTGGCGACATCTGTAAGGAGTCTGAATGTGAGGGTTTTCACTGGGTGCTCCGGTTTCCTCCCACGCTCCAAAGACATACACAGTAGGTTAATTGGTCCCGTGATTAGGTGGGTGTTGATCGGGTTTATCGAGGGTTGCAGGGATGGTGTAGCTCAAAGGGCCAGAAGGGCTGACTCTGTGCTGAATCACTACATAAATACACAAACTAGCCCTACTTGCCTACATTTGGCCCACATCCCATAAGTTTCCTAAGCACGTACCTGTCCAAATGCCTTTTAAATGTTGTTAATGTACCTGCCTGAACCACCTCTGGGTGAAGAAGTTGCTTGTCAGATTCCTATTAAATCTCCCCCCCCACCCCCAACATTAGATCTATACCCTCTAGTTCTTGATTTCCCAATCCAAGGAAAGAAAAAAAATAGACTCTACACATTCCAGAAGCATGATGGCTTGGTATGGTAACTGCTCTGCCTGTAACTACAAGAAACCTCACAGCTCAGCAGATTGTGGAAACATGATGCCTCAGTAAAAGAACCAGTGTCCCACCCTGGACATTCACACCCTTCCATTAGGTAGAAGATGCAAAAGCCTGACAGCTCGAAGCACCGAGCTCAAGGGCAGTTTCTAACCTGCAATGGAATGCTTCCCTAATATGATAAGATGCACTTTTGACTTCAGAATCGACCTCACCATGACTCTTTCACCTTATTGTCTGCCTGTACTGCATAACCTGTAACTGTGACACTTTGTTCTGCACTCTCTCCTACTACCTCAATGAGCTGATGTGATGAAATGATCCGTATGAAGGCACGCAAAAAGAACAATTTTTCACTCAACCTTGGTTCATGTGACAACAATTAACCAATTTTCTAATGACTCGCTGTGCTTCGGTAATGGAATGGTAACTTCGCACACCATTCCAAGTGTATAACAGTAATAAAACCTCCCGTTACAAACATACCACTCCCTGCAGGTTCCCTTTAAGTTGGACATGACCTGGAATCAAAGGGTTAATGTATGAGGAGCACCTGGTGGCTTTGGGCCTATTCTTGCTGGAGTTCAGAAAAATGAGGGGTGATCTCATTGAAAACTATTGGATATTGAAAGGGCGTGAAGAGCATATTTCAAATAGTGGAGGAGTCTAGGACCAGAGGGCACAGCCTCTGAATAGAAGGACATCCCTGTAGGTGAGGAGGATTTTCTTTAACCAGAGGGTGGTGAATCTGTGGAATTCACTGCCATAGACAGCTCTGGAGCCCAAGTCATTGGGTATATTTAAAGTGGAGGTTGATAGTTTCTTGATCAGTAAAGATGTCAAAAGTCAAGTGCAAATATCACTCCATTCTTCAAGAAAGGAGAAAAGAAGAAAAGAAACTACAGGCTAGTTAGTCTGACCTCAGTGGTTGGGGGGATGTTGGACATGATTATTAAAGATAAGGTCTCAGGGTACTTGGAGGCACTTGACAAAATAGGTCATCGTCAGCTTGGTTTCCTCAAGGGAAAATCTTGCCTGACATATCTGTTGGAATTCTTTCAAGAAATAACATGCAGGATAGACAAAGGAGAATCGATTGATATTGTGTACTTGGAAATTCAGATGGCCTTTGACAAAGTGCCACACATGAGGCTGCTTAACCAGCTATGAGCTATGGTATTACAGGGAAGATACTAGTATGAATAAAGCAGTGGCTGGTTGGCAGGAGGCAAACAGTGGGAATAAAGGGAGCCTCTTCTGGATGGCTGCCGGTGACTAATGGTGTTCCACAGGGGTCAGTGTTGGGACCGATTATTTTTACATTATATGTCAATGATTTGAATGATTGAATTGATGGCTTTGTTGCAAAGTTTGCAGACAATATGAAGATAGGTGGAGGTACAGGTAGTTTTGAGGAAGTGGAGAGGCTACAGAAGGACAGACAGATTAGGAGAATGGGCAAAGAAATGGCAGATGGAATACAGTGTCAGGAAGTGTATGGTCATGCACTTCGGTAGAAGAAATGAAAATGTTGACAATTTTCTAAATGTAGAGAAAATACAAAAACCTGAGATGCAAAGGGATTTGGTAGTCCTTGTGCAGGATTTCCTAAAGGTTCGTTTGCAGGTTGACTCTGCAGTGAGGAAGGCATTCATTTCAAGAGGACTAGAATATAAAAGCAAGGATGTAATGTTGAAACTTTATAAAGCACTGGCGAGGCTTCACTTGGAGTATTGTGAACAGGTTCGGGCCCCTTATCTTCGAAAGGATGTGCTGAAACTGTAGAGGGTTCAAAGGAGGTTCACAAAAATGATTCCAGGATTGAATGCAAGCACACATCAAAGTTGCTGGTGAATGCAGCAGGCCAGGCAGCATCTCTAGGAAGAGGTACAGTCGACGTTTCGGGCCGAGACCCTTCATCAGGACTAACTGAAGGAAGAGCTAGTAAGAGATTTGAAAGTGGGAGGGGGAGGGGGAGATCCAAAATGATAGGAGAAGACAGGAGGGGGAGGGATGGAGCCAAGAGCTGGACAGGTGATTGGCAAAAGGGATATGAGATGATCATGGGATAGGAGGCCCAGGGAGAAGGAAAAGGGGGAGGGGGGAAAACCCAGAGGATGGGCAAGGGGTATAGTCAGAGGGACAGAGGGAGAAAAAGGAGAGAGAGAGAAAGAATGTGTGTATATAAATAAATAACGGATGGGGTACGAGGGGGAGGTGGGGTATTAGCGGAAGTTAGAGAAGTCAATATTCATGCCATCAGGTTGGAGGCTACCCAGACGGAATATAAGGTGTTGTTTCTCCAACCTGAGTGTTGTTTGAATTTCCAGCATCTGCAGAATTCCTCATGTTTGCCAGGATTGAATAGCTTGTCATACAAGAATATTTGATGTCTCAGAGCCTGTATTCACTAGAATTCAGAAGAATGAGGGATGATCTCATTGAAACCTATCGAATGGTGATAAGGTGGATGTGGAGAGGATGTTTCCTGTGGTGGGAGTGTTTAGGATCACAGGACACAGTCTCAAAATAGAGGGGCATCCACTTAGAACAGAGATGAAGAGGAATTTCTTTAGCCAGAGAGTGGTGAATCTGTGGAATTCTTTACCGTAGGTTGCTGTGGGGGCCAAGTCTTTATGTATACTTAAGGCAGAGGCTGATAGATTCTTGATTGGTCAGTGTATGAAGGGATATGAGGAGAAGGCAGGAGATTGGAGTTGAGAGGAAAATTGGATCAGCCATGATGAAATGGCAGAGCAGAATCGATGGACCAAATGGCGTAATTCTGCTCCTATATCTTCTGATCTTATGGTCACAGGTAGAAGGCAGGAGGATGGGGTTGAGAGGGATAATAAATCAGCTTTGATGGAATGGCGGAGCAGACCTGATGGGCCAAATGGCCTAATTCTGCTCCTACGTCTAATTGACTTGGAAATATTTTGCTAGTTCTCCTTCAATAGTCCAGACAATGGATCTCTCTGAGTGCGCCTTGGAGGCATTCTCTCCTGAAGGGCAGTGGTAGTTCCAGGCACTCATCAGGGGCAATTACTGTAGAACAATAAATGAACGCCCTGCCCCTGCTGCCCATCACCCCGAGTGGAGTTAACATTACCGAGAGTATCTGGTCTCCCTTCCTGAGCTCCCCACTCAGGTCCGCTGGGCCACCAGCCAGAATGAAGGAGATGAAGATGCCTTCCCCGTCTTCACCGCCCACGATGTTGAAGCCCAGGCCTGTTGAGCCACGGTGGATCATCACTCTCCGAGGCTCCCTGGAAGATGAGGTCAAAGGTCAAAAGTCAAAGTTACATCTAGCTGGAGGACATCAGTAGGTCTTGATGAAGGGTTTTGTCCCCATGTGTCCACTGGTTATTCCTCTCTGCTGCTGCCTGACCTGCTGAATTCTTCCAGCATTTTGAGTGTGTTACTGTGGATTTCTAGCATCTGCAGAATCTCTTTGTGTTTAAAGTAAAACTCATTATCAAAGTGAGAGGGTTAGCAACTTAAAATTCCTTGGTTTTATCATTTCAAAAGATGTGTCTTGGGTACAGCATATATACGTCATTACGAAGAAAGCACAGCAGCACCTCTACTTGCTTAGACATTTGCAAAGATTCAGCATCTACTGACAAGCTTCTATCGATGTGCAGTGCTGAGCATACTGACTGGTTGCCTGGTATTGGAAACACCAATGTCCCTGAATGGAAAAACCTACAAAAAGTAATAGATTCAGCCCAGTCCATCATGGGTAAAGCCCTCCCCACCACTGAGCACATCTTTATGAAGCATTGTCACAGGAAAGCAGCGTCCATCGTCATGAACCCTCACCAGCCAGGCAATGCTCTCTTCTTGTTGCTGCCATCAGGAAGAAGGTACAGGAACCTCAGCACCCACACCACCAGGTTCTGGAACAGTTATTACCCTTCAGCCATCACACTCCTGAACCAGTGGAGATAACTTCAGTCAATTCATTCACCCTAGTACTGGACTGTTACCACAGCCTATGGACTCTTCATCTCATGTTCTCAATATTTATTGCTTATTTATCACATTGTTTTTTCTTTTCGTATTTGCACAATTTGTTGTCTTTTGACATTAGTTGTTTGTCCGTCTTGTTATCTGCGGTCTTCCATTGATTCAATTGTGTTTATTTGTAAATACTGTGAATGCCCGCAAGAAAATAAATCTCTCAGGGTTGTTTGTGTGTGGTGACATATACGTATTTGCTAATAAATTTAATTTGAACTTTGTGTACATCACCATCTCCTACCTTGAGATTTGCTTTCTTGCAGGCATTTACAGGAAAGTAAAGAAATACAGGTATTAGAATTCAGGAAAAACTAGACATAAACAAAACCTGACAAACAATCAAGTTCAACTTCAAGACTGTGTAATGCCATTTCCAGTACACGAGTATAAAGAACAACAAAGCAATTATCACTGCAGATCCAATGCAGCAATAAAGACACAATAAAAAGCACAATAAACATGAATACATAAGATAGTTTAGATACATAGTTTCGCACAGAAGAAAGACAAACTGTGATAATTTTTTAAAAATAATACTGAGAACATGAGTTTAGACTCCTTGAAAGTGAATCTGTAGGTTGTGGAATCAGTTCAGAGTTGAGGTGACTGAAGTTATCCACACTGGTTCAGGAGCCTGATGGTTGAAGTGTAGTAACTGTTCCTGAACCTGGTGGTGTGGGACCCAAGGCTCCTGTACCTCCTGGCCAGTGGTAGCAGTGAGAAGAGAGCATTGCCTGGATGGTGGGGGGTCCCTGATGGATGCTGCTTTATTAGAAACATAGAAAACCTACAGCACAATAAAGGCCCTTCAGTCCACAATGCTGTGCCGAACCTGTACTTACTTAGAAATTAACTAAGGTTTCCCATAACCCTCTATTTTTCTAAGCTTCGTGTATCTATCTGGGAGTCTCTTAAAAGACCCTATCGTATCCATCTCCACCACTGTTGCCGGCAGCACATTCCACGCACTCACCACTCTGCGTAAAAAAAACTTAACCCTGACATCTCCTCTGTACCTACTTCCAAGCACCTTAAAACTGTGCCCTCTTGTGTTAGCCATTTCAGCCCTGGGAAAAAGCCTCCGACTATCCACACGATCAATGCCTCTCATCATCTTATACACCTCTATCAAGTCACCTGTCATCCTCCATTGCTCAAAGGAGAAAAGGCCAAGTTCACTCAACCTTTCCTCTTAAGGCATGCTCCCCAATCCAGGAAACATCCTTGTAAATCTCCCCTGCACCCTTTCTATAGTTTCCACATCCTTCTGTAGTGAGGTGACCAGAACTGAGCACAATGGAGTCTGACCAGGGTCCATATAGCTGCAACATTACCTCTCGGCTCTTAAACTCAATCCCATGGTTGATGAAGGCCAATGTACCGTATGCCTTCTAAACCACAGAGTCAACCTGCGTAGCAGCTTTGAGTGTCCTATGGACTTGGACCCCAAGATCCCGCTGATCCTCCACACTTCCAAGAGTCTTACTATTAATACTATATTCTGCCATCATATTTGACCTACCAAAATGAACCACCTCACACTTATCAGGCTTAAACTCCATCTACCACTTCTCTGCCCAGTTTTGCATCCAATCGACGTCCCACTGTAACCTCTGATAGCCCTCCACACTATCCATAACACCCCCAACAATTGTGTCATCAGCAAATTTACTAACCCATCCCTCCACTTCCTCATCCAAGTCATTTTTAAAAATCACGAAGAGGAGGGGTCCCAGAACAGATCCCTGAGGCACACCACTGGTCACTGACCTCCATGCAGAACATGACCCGTCTACAACCACTCTTTGCCTTCTATGAGCAAGCCAATTCTGGATCCACAAAGCAATATCCCCTTGGATCCCATGCCTTTATACTTTCTCAATAAGCCTTGCATGGGGTACCTTATCAAATGCCTTGCTGAAATCCATATACACTACATCTACTACTCTACCTTCATCAATGCTTTTACTCACATCCTCAAAAAATTTGATCAGGCTCGTAAGGCACGACCTGGCTTTGACAAAGCCATGCTGACTATTCCTAATCATATTATGCCTCTCCAAATGTTCAGAAATCCTGCCTTTCAGGATCTTCTTCATCAACTTACGCACCACTGAAGTAAGACTCACTGGTCTAAAATTTCCTGGGATATCTCTACTCCCTTTCTTGAATAAAGGAACAACATCTGCAACCCTAAAATCCTCTGGAACCTCTTCCTGATGATGCAAAGATCATCGCCAGAGGCTCAGGAATCTCCTCCCTTTCCTCCCACAGGAGCCTGGGGTACATCTCATCCGGTTCTTGAGACTAATCCAACTTGATGATTTCCAAAAGCTCCAGCAGATAGTTTCTTAATATCTACATGCTCAAGCTTTTTAATCCACTGTAAGTCATCCCTGCAATCACTAAGATCCTTTTCCGTAGTGAATACTGAAACAAAGTATTAAGTATCTCCACTATCTCCTCTGGTTCCATACACGCTTTTCCACTGTCACACTTGATTGGTCCTATTCTCTCACGTCTTATCCTCTTGCTCTTTACATACTTGTAGAATGCCTTGGGGTTTTCCTTAATCCTGCCCACCAAGGCCTTCTCATGGCTCCTTCTGACTCTCCTAATTTCCTTCTTAAGCTCCTTCCTGCTAGCCTTATAATCTTCTAGATCTCTATCTAGATACCTAGTCTTTTGAACCTTTCGCAAGCTTTTCCTTTCTTCTTGACTAGATTTCCAACAGTCTTTGTACACCACGGTTCCTGTACCCTACCACCCTTTCCCTGTCTCATTGGAACGTACCTATGCAGAACACCACACAAATATCTCCTGAACGTTTGCCACATTTCCACCATACACTTCCCTGAAAACATCTGTTCCCAATTTATGCTTCCAAGTTCCTGCCTGATGGCTTCATATTTCCCCTTACTCTAATTAAACACTTTCCTAACTTGTCTGTTCTTATCCCTCTCCAATGCTATGGTAAAGGAGCTAGATTTGTGATCACTGTCTCCAAAATGCTCTCCACTGAGAGACCTGACACCTGACCAGGTTCATTTCCCAATACCAGATCAAGTACAGCCTCTCCTCATATTGGCTTATTTACATATTGTGTCAGGAAACATTCCTGAACACAGCTAACAAATTCCACCCCATCTAAGCCCCTCGCTCTAGGGAGACGCCATTCAATATTTGGGAAATTAAAATCTCCCACCACAACATCCCTATTATTATTACACCTTTCCAGAATCTGTCTCCCTATCTGCTCCTCGATGTCCCTGTTACTATTGGGTGGTCTATTAAAATCACCCAGTAGAATTATTGACCCCTACCTGTTTCTAACTTCCACCCACTGAGACTCAGTGGACAACCCCTCCATAACTTCCTCCTTTTTTGCAGCTGTGACACCATCTCTGATCAGCAGTGCCACACCCCCACCCCTTTTGCCTCCCTCCCTGTCCTTTATGGCACTCTAAGTGACCATTCCTGCCCCTGAACCATCCAAGTCTCTGTAATGGCCAAAACATGATAGCTCCACGTACTGATCCAAGCTCTAAGCTCATTCGCTTTGTTCATGATGCTTCTTGCATTAAAATAGACACATCTGAAACCATCGGTCTGAGCGCATCCCTCCTCTATTGCCTGCCTATCCGCCCTCTCGCAATGTCTCCAAGCTTTCTTGATTTGTGAGCTGATAGCCCCTTCCTCCATCTCTTCAGTTCGGCTCCCACCCCCCAGCAATTCTAGTTTAAACTCTCCCCAATAGCCTTAGCAAACCTCCCTGCCAGGATATTGGTCCCTCTCAGATTCAAGTGCAACCCGTCATTTTGTACAGGTCATGCCTGCCCCAAAAGTGGTCCCAATGATCCAGAAATTTGAATCCCTGCCCCCTGCTCCAATCCCTCAGCCACACATTTATCCTCCACCTCACTCTAGTCCTATACTCACTGTTGCATGGCACAGGCAGTAATCCCAAGATTACTACTTTGAGGTCTTGCTTCTCAACTTCCATCCTGACTCCCTGTAGTCTGTTTTCAGGACCCCCTCCCTTTTCCTACCCATGTCATTGGTACGAATATGTACCACAACCTCTGACTGTTCACCTTCCCACTTCAGGACATCATGGGCACAATCAGAAACATCCTGGACCTTGGCACCTGGGAGGGAAACTATCATCTGCATTTCTTTCCTGCATCCACAAAATTGCCTGTCTGACCCCCTAACTAGAGTCCCCTGCTGCCTTCTTCCTTTCCCTACCCTTCTGAGCCACAGGACCAGACTCTGTCCATCCCCACCAACAGTACTCAAACAGGAGTACTTATTGTTAAGGGGGACAGCCACAGGGCTACTCTCTAGAGTATCTGCCTCTTGTCCTTCTCTCTTCTGTTACCCGTTTATCTGTCTCGTGAGGCGCTGGTGTGACTACTTACCTATAACTCCTCTCTATCACCTCCTCACTTTCCCTGACCAGACGAAAGTCATCGAGCTGCAGCTCCAGTTCCCTAACCCAGTCCCTAGGGAGCTGCAACTCGACGCACTTGGCATAGATGTGGTCTTCTGAGAGGCTGGGAGTTTCCTGGACTTCCCACATCCGACACCCAGTACAGATCACCAGCCTCACAGACATACTTCCTGTTTCTATTCTTCAGATAACCTATCTGGTCTCGACCCGTTATCACCGAAGCCCCGTTGAACCAAAGCCCTCCTACTGTCTCCCTCTACTCCGTCGCCAGCTCCTCTGCGTCCCGCTCTGTAAAGCTGTCTCCTTTTAAGCTTCGCGCCTGTCTAACTCGCTCATATCCATGCACTTACGCAGTCGTCCCTTGATCAAACCGCTGAAGAAAAAAGTCTTGTGACAGTACTCCTTGCAAATGTGCTCAATGGCAGTGAGGGCTTTGCCCATGATGCACAGGGGTAGATTGGGAACTGATGGTAACATAGGAGTCAGGGGATCAACTCAAACCCCAGCACAGTGCGATCCCATATTGCCATGTGAGACAGAAGCAGAGATGATGGATGTCACAGACACACACGTATAAAAACAAACTGAAGAAACTTTGGCACTAATGGGGAGTGATCACTTCACGAACAGAAGGTCACTCACCGTGGGATATCGTCTTCTCCCATCAACCCTTTAGGCACAGGCGAGTAACGGCGTGGAGAGGAGGGGGTGAGGGTCTGCGAGTAGTCTGTGCCCAGGTAGTTTGAGTGTCCAAGCTCGGTGTCCAGGGGCTGGGAGTAGGCTTGAGCACAGGGAGAGACTGTTAGAGAAGGTGTGTGGGGAGAGGAAACAGGAACAGCTACAGCACAAGATGAGTGCAAATCACCCCAGCCCCAACCTCCATCTCTCATCACATATGTCTCTCCTCACACCGTCCCGTCTCACATTTCTGGGGTCAGACACAGAGTGAAACTCCCTCCACATGGTCCCATCACACACACTCCTGGGGTCAGACACAGAGTGAAGCTCCCTCTACACCAATTCATCACACACTCCTGGTGTCAGACACAGAGTGAAGCTCCCTCTACACCAATTCATCACACACTCCTGGGGTCAGACACAGAGTGAAGTTCTATGAATGTGTCTGACCCTGGGAGCGTGCTATACGACCCATTGTCCTATGAGACACTACAGTATCCATGGTATTGTTGGTGTCTGGTCAATCATCTATTTGAGCTTGTGTATCTGGATGACTGGAGGACTACAGGAAGTGACTGTGACCAGCCAGGCAGTGTAAGGACATTCCCCCATCTTCACTTACAGGTTGTGATATCAGGAGGAGCATAGGTGTCATTGATGTAGAGACTGGTGGGTTTGGCGATCTTGAGGTACACAATGTCTGACGTGTTCTTCAAGGCGGCCACTGCATCTTCATGCATCACATCCTCCAACCCCACATTGTTTACCTGAAGCACAAATAAATCAGAAAAGTTGAGGTGTGGGAAAGCATTCCAATGGATCTCTAAAGATTCCAGCACACCCGCAGAGACCTGGAGTACTTCCTTGAATGTTGTTTTGAACTTTACGCAACATTTAACAAACTCATTGTTCATTCTCTGTAAACAGTTGTTGGTCTCACTGCAGTTCAGGCCTAGGATCATTGGGGGCTCCATCCACACGTATTTACATTCCTACTGTTAATGTTCGGAAGTTACAGAAGTGGGAAGAACTGTAAGTTCAAGAGCTGCAAAATAATGTTGCGGCTCTTTAAAACCCCGTTTAGTCCACACTTGGGATATTGGGCATGTCATATGAGAATAGGTTGAGCGAGCTAGAGCTTTTCTCTTTGGGGTGAAGGAAGATAAAGTGATATGGGTGTTGATAGAAAACATAGATCAAATGGACAGCCAGAGACTTTTCCCCCAGAATAGATACTAGGGGGCATAATTTTAAGGTGATTGGTGAAAAGTGTATAGGGGATGTCAGAGGTAGGGATTTTCACCCCCCACCCCCAGAGTGGTGGGTGCATGAAACGCACTGTTGGGGTGGAGGGAGAAGCTGATACATTAGGGACATTTAAGAGACTCTTAGATAGGCACATGGATGAAAGTAAAATGGAGGGCTATGTAGGAGGGAAGGAGGAGACTAATCTTGGAGTAGGTTAAAAGGTCAACACAACATCGTGGACCTTTGAGCTGTACTGTTCTATGGTCTAACTTTAAAACTCTCCACAAATTCCGCCTGACCTGACCTGCACTTTTGGGTTCTTATTTTAGATATTCAGCATCTGCAGTTCTTTCCCTTTACAGTTAGAAGAGGACTAGTTTGAAAGGGACAGAACAAAGGAAAGGTGAGGACCAGAGAGTGATGGTCCTAGAAGGGAGGCAACAGTAATGGGAAAAATAAATGGGAACTGCACCATTGTTGCTGACTGGATGCTGGAAATCCAATAAAAAAAAGCCTATCTGAATTGTTGAGTTCATTGTCAAGCCTACGAAATCCTTTGTTGACTCTCTGTACCTCCACTGCCCAGAGTGCTCACTTGTACTGGGACCCTGTTCCCTCATCACCATGTCCCAGCACTCCTTTCATACCGGCCAACCCACTCTGGGTTCCAGTGAGTGGTATGGTTTTAAAACTCTCATCTTTCTACTGGAAGGATTTAAAAATTTAAATTTAAAGATCATCCCTTTAGGAAAAGAAATGAAGAGGAATTGCTTTAGCCAGACGGTGATGAATCTGTGGAATTCATTGCCACAGGTGGCCAAGTTTTTGATTAGTAAGGATATAAAAGGTTTATAGGGTCAAGTCAGGAGAATGCGGTTGAGAGGAATAATAAAGCAGCCATGATGGAATGGAGGAGAAAACTTGATAGGCAGAATATCTAATTCTGCTTCTTATAGAACATTACAGCACAGGCCCTTTGGCCTACTAACTTTCTAACTATGCTAAGATGAACCTAACTCTTCCTCTCTACATAGCTCTTAATTTCTCTATCATCCATGTGCCTATAGAAGTGTTTCTTAAATGTCCCTAATGTTCTGTCTGTTCCTCCATGCACCCACCATTCTCCGTAAAAGAAAACTTACCTCTGACATCCCCATTCTACCTCCCTCTAATCACCTTAAAATTATGTGCCCTTTCCATACTGGGAAACATCTCTGACTATTTCTCGGGCAGATGGTCCTGTGTTCAAACCCAGCCGGGTCCCAACCTGGGCAGCAGCAGTATCTGTGTGGAAGCAAGAAGGCCTGGCAATCTACTTGTGTATCTTGTCATAAAAACTCGACTTAGACCAGGACTCAACTGAACAACAACAGGGCCTGAGTTATAGGGAGAGGTTGGCCGGGCTATGTCTTTATTCAAGGGTTCAAGGTACATTTATTATCAAAGTATGTGTGCAGTATACAACCCTGAGATTTGTCTTCCCACAGACAGCCACGAAACAAAGAAACGTAGGAGAATGAGGGAGAACCTGCTAGAAATGACAAGTGAGGGCAAGATGGATGGGAACAGATTTTTTCCCCCAGGACAGCAGAGTCTACAACTAGGGGACTTAGCACAAGAGGGAAAGATTTAAAAGAGTTTTGAGAGGTAACTTGTTCACACAGTGGGTGGTGAGTATATGGAACGAGCTGCCAGAGGAAGTGGTTGAGGCAGGTTCATGGTATCATTTAAGACACACTTGGATAGATACATTGTGGGGTGGGGCTTGGAGGGATATGGGCCAAATGCAGATAGTTGGGACTAGGTGAGTAGACGCCGTGGTTGGCAAGGACTAGATGGGCTGAAGGGCCTGTTACTGTGCTGTATTGATCCGTGACTCTCATCCATCGAAACTCTAAAGAAGATTGGTGCAAACTGCTTGCTGATAACAATCTTATATCATCTAACTAGTGAGCCTTCTCTAAACTGTCCCCAATGCACAGGCTCTTCCTTAAATGGTACAAGTTGTTAGCCAGAAACCTTAACCATGTTTCTCTTTCCACAGATTCTTCCTGACCTGCTGAATATCTCCATCATGTTCTGGTTTTTAGTCCAAATGTGCGTGGTTAGACCAACAAATAGAACATAGAACACTACAACACAGTACAGACCCTTCAGCCCACAATGTTGTGCCGATCTTTTAACCTACTAAGATCAATCTAACTCTTTCCTCCAAGATAGCCCTCTATTTTTCTATCATCCATGTGCCTATATAAGACTTTCTTAAATGTCCCTTATGCATCTGCCTCTACTTGGCACGCACTCACCACACACTTATATATAGAGCACATAGAATAGTACAGCACAGTACAGGCCCTTCAGCCCACAATGTTGTGCCGACCCTCAAACCCTGCCTCCCATATAACCCCCCACCTTAGATTCCTCTATATACCTGTCTAGTAGTCTCTTAAACTTCACTAGTGTATCTGCCTCCACCACTGACTCAGGCAGTGCTTTCCACACACCAACCACTCTCTGAGTAAAAAACACTCTCTGGACACACAGTGTCCAAAAATCTACCTCTGACATCCCTCTCCTAAACTCTCCCTCAGTCGTCTTAAAATCATGCCCCCTCATATTAGCCATTTCCAAAAAAGTTTCTGCTTAACCATTTGATCTTTGCCTCTTATCATCTTGTACACCTCCATCAAGTCACCTTGTATTCTCCTTTGCTCCAAAGAGAAAAGCCCTAGCTTGCTCAACTGTGTATGCAGCATTCTGGTAAATGTCCTGTGCACCCTCTCCAAAGCCTCCATATCCTTCCCATATTACACACACACAGTGCTGGAGGCACTCAGCAGGTCAGGCAGCATCTATGGACAGGATGAAAGAGTTGATGTTTTGGGTTAAGACCCTTCATCAGGACTGAGATTGTCCTTCCTATAATGAGGCAAACAGAAATGTAACAAATCCTCCCTATGTTTACACCTCATTAAAGACTAACATTGCAGCTGTCTTCCCACTGACGTGTTGAATCTACACGATGATTTTGGTTAATGTAGGAGGATCTCCAGATTTCTCTGTACCGCTGTGTGACACATTGCACTTTATTATTGCTATTGAGCACAGTAGCTACAGTTTCCAATGTTAAATGGAGCACACTTTCTTTGATTCATCGTCAATGTTGGAAGAACACTGGGGGTCCCTGGAAGTTAAGACTGGGGACTGCGGGTAGAATAGTTTGCCGCACACAACACAAGACTCACTCACCGCCAGGATCTTGTCTCCTATCTGTAGACGGCCGTCCTTGTGCGCTGCACCACCCTCGATGATCTTTGTGACATATATGCTGTTGTCCCCTGGAATGTGTTGATTCCCGATCCCTCCAGCAATGCTGAATCCAAGCCCTGCAGTGTAAAACAGCACAGTGAGCTGGAATTGCCTGGACCACACTCAAAGGAATAGGATGTATGGGTACATAATGCGACACTCCCTCCCAAAATGAGACTGTCAGGATGCCATTGTTGATTAGGAGAGACCAACACTGCCATGGCTACTTTACATTTCACAGTCAAAACGCACTACAGCACAGAAACAAACCCGTTGGGCCATCAACTCTGCCAAATTTATACTGTCTAGTCCCATTAACCCACAGCTAGACTGTAGTTCTCCATACCCCTCCCATCCATGTACTTATCCAAGCTTCTCTTAAATATTGCAATCAAACTCAAATCCACCATGTCTGCTGGCAGTTCATTCCACACTCTTACCACCTCAGAGGTTCCCTCCAAGTTTCACCTTAACATTTTATCTTTCACCCCTAATCTATAACTTCTAGTTCTGGTCTCACCCAACCTCAGTGGAAAAAAGCCTGCTTGCTTTTACCCTATCTATACCTCCCATAATTTTGTATACCTCAATCAAATTTCCCTTCATTCTCCTACTCTCCAGGGAATAAAGTCCCAGCCTATTCAAACTTTCCAGGTCCTCAGTCCTGGCAAAATCCTTGCAAATTTTCTCTGTACTCTTTCCTGCAGGTGACCAAAATTGCCCACAATACTCCCAATTTGGCCTCACCATCATCTTATGCAACTCCAATGCCTGAACTCAATATTTTGATTTATGAAGGTCAATGTGCCTAAAACTCTCTATATGATCCTATGTACCAGCGATGCCACTTTTAGTGATATGGACATGTATTCCCAGAACCCTGTTCTACCACACTCCTCAGTGTCCTACTGCTCCTACCCTACCTACTCTGGTTTGTCCTACCAAAGTGCAACACCCCAAACTTGTCTGCATTAAATTCTATCTGCCATTTTTCCAGCTGGTCCAGATCCTGCTACAAGCTTTGCAAACTTTCCTTGTTGTCCACTACACCCCCAATCTTGGTGTTACCTGCAAATTTGCTGATCCAGTTAACCACATTATCACATTATCATCCAGACTGTTGATTTAGATGACAAACAACAAGGGACCAAAAGGCGAGTGACTGAAATGATCCCAGGACAGGTCAGGCTCCTCTTGGAAGGATGAAGGTGCACTTGGACAAAGAGCTAAAGAGCAGACGCATGATGCAGAAGACCACAGTAGGAACTAGGTAGTCCATGGAAAATCTGACGGGAAATTCCAGGGAAATTTCTCTCACTGAAAATCAGCAAGGACAGCCTGCAAACATTGCCATGCCTCTGGTGCCAATATGGCATGCCCACAACTCACTAACCTAACCTGTACATGTTTCGAATGTGGGAGGACACCAGAGCACCCAGAGGAAACCCTAGAGAGGTAGGAATGGAGATGGGATGTAACATGCAGTGGACCTTCAGAGGAGACACCAGGGTGGGGTCAAAGGAGGCAAGGAAGGTGGAAGGGAAGGGGGAGGTCTGACTCTGATCCTCCCTCTGCATCTCCTGACCTTCAGCATACACTGCAGTGATGTCATCACACTCTCCTGTGCCAAGACTAATGGCAAACAGGTCTTGTTCCAAGAAAGCCATTATCCCAAAACTGTTGCTGTGAATTACAATGACTGATTTCGCTCAGGAGCAGAAGGCACACTGGTCTTGGCAAAAACCGAGTAGAGATTCACCCAGAAATCAAAGCCAGAGAACTTTGGGGTGGCAAGGTAGCGTAACACAGCACTAGCAACCCAGTTTCAAATCTGCAGCTGTCTGCAAGAGTTTGAACGTTCTCCTCGTGACCGTGTGGATTTCCTCTGGGTGCTCTGGTTTTCTCCCATATTCCAAAGATGTACAAGTTAGTAGGTTTATAGATCACATTGGTGTAGTTGGGCGGGGTTGGTTCGTTGGGCTGGAAGGGCCTGTTATGATGTAGTTGTATAGTGTAATTGGATGTTGCAGAATTGTTATACTGTTAGATTCGAAGCAGCTGAGTCAGAGGGATGGAGATTGCGAGGGTGAAGGGAGGGAGGCGTTCAGTCATTGAGCCAGCCCCTCCCCCATCCTGGGTTGCTATTACCTTTGGGTCCTTTGATGAGTTTGATCTCCACGATCTTCTCAGCTGTCGGCTTCCTGCGCATGACGTAGAGCCGGACGATGGAGCCAGCGTCCTTCAGGGCTTCCACAGCTGTGCTATGGGTCACCTCCCGGACGTCCACATCATTCACAAACAGGATGCTATCATTCACCCTGCACAGCCAGAGAACAGAATTTGTCAGAATTTGATGGAACCAGCCATGGGGTGTATAACAACCTTCCCATCTGGGGGTATCAATGCTCCCACCCATGTTCAAACCCCCAAAGGGTGTTAACCCACCCATGGTTTGACACTCCCACCCGTATCAATGCTTCTTCCCAAAGGCTATTAAGGTTCAGACCCATGGGTGTTAACACTACCCTATACAATGTGTCGACACACACAGCCATGACAGAAGATGTTACCACGGTCATGCATAGGAATAGATATCACAGTGATCACTAAAGGGGAACAGATCCATTGTCACTACCCATAAGCGGAGGTTGGTGCACACACCCACCAACAACAAGTCCATATGCCAAGAGGTCAGGTACAGCGGAACTACGGTTTTCATCTAGGACAGATGCTGGGGCTGAGTGGCCTTCGACCTACCATGAGCCTGTCGCTCAGTGACTAGTTGCCCCACATTGGGAGAATCATTGGCACTCAGCTCCCAAACCGCAGCCAAGGCTCACTGGCAACTTTGCCACATCTCAGTCACCTCAAAAACAATCAAAATCTAACTCACCCTTACAAACAGACATCCAGAGATCTGAAGTCCCATCACCTGCTCATCTGTATTACTTTAGCAGGGACAATGATTAGGTCACAGAGTGAAGCACCCTCTAAATCGTCACATCACACACTCCTGGGGTCAGACACAGAGAGAGGCTCCGTCTACACCGTCCCATCGCACACTCCTGGATTCAGACACGGACAGAAGCTCCATTTACACCATCCCATCGCACACGCCTGGAGTCAGACACGGAGAGAAGCTCCATCTACAGCGTCCCATCACACACACACCAGAGGTCAGACATGGAGAAAAGCTCCCTCCACACTATCCCATCACATATGCCTGAGGTCAGACACAGAGTGATGGTCCATCTACACCGTCCCATCACACACTCCTAGGGTCAGACACAGAGTGATGGTCCATCTACACCGTCCCATCACACACTCCTAGGGTCAGACACAGAGAAAAGCTCCCTCCAAACTGTCCCATCACACACTCCTAGGGTCAGACATAGAGTGAAGCTTCTTCCACACTGTCCCATCACACACTCCTGGGGTCAGACATGGAGAGAAGCTCCCTCCACACAGTCACATCACACACTCCTGTGGTTAGACACGGAGAAACTCCCTCCACACTGTCCCATCACAGACTTCTGGGGTCAGACAGAGTGAAACTCTCTCCATACTGTCCCACCATACACCTCTGGGGTCAGATACAGACTATCACACACTCCTGGGGTCAGACAAAGAGTGTAGCTCTCTCTACACTGTCTCATCACACACTACTGCGGTTAAAGGTGGTGAGTTACCTGCACAGTTATGTTTATAAGACTGAATGACACTCTGTCACTATTAACTCCTGCTGTTGTTCGCACTATTGCATGGTACCAGAGCGAGGCAGAGACTCCCCTCCCCCATATACCTGAGTCTGCCATCTTGAGCTGCTGCCCCACCAGGGATTATTTTGGTGATGAAGATACTGGGGTCGTCTCCAATGTGTGGGTTGTCCGTGCCTCCTGCAATGCTGAATCCAAGACCAGAGTTCCCCTGGGAAAGGACACAAAACAGCGGTGAAGAAGTAATTGGGTAGAGGGGGAGTGAGGTCGATGGCAGGGGTTTTGAGCTCCCTCTTGTGGAACCAGTGTCTGTCTGTGGGACAGGTTGCATGTGGGAGGGTGGGTTTGATATTGGGAGCCAGATGTGAGATAGTTTGTGAGTGAGTGGGGGAGAGGGAGAGAGGGTCTGGTAATTGGCTGAGGATAGGAATGTATGTGGGAGGGTACAATGGAGATGCTGACATTGGAGAGTCTGAGAGTGTGTGTTCTGAGGGAGGTGAGGGGTGATGGAAGGAATGATGTTGGAGAGTGGGTTATGCTGAGGGTGGAACTGTCAGTGGGCAAACTGCAGTGCCTAAGCTACAGAAGTGGTAGCATAACGGTTAGTGTCATGCTTTACTGAGCCAGTGAACCAAGTTCAGTTCCTGCTGTCGGGAGATTATACGCTCTTCTCATGACAGTGTGGGTCTCCTCCGGGTGCCCCAGTTCCCTCCCATGTTCCAATGACATACGGATTTGGTTAATAAGTTGTAGGCTTGCTACGTTGGTGTCGGAAGCATGGTGATACTTGTGGGCTGCCCCTAGCAAATCTTCACTAATTTGATTTGATGCAAATGACACATTTTTACTATGCATCTCGATGTACTGTACATGTGACAAATAAAATTAATCTTTATATGTATCGAATGGCCATGGGGGCAGATCTGTCAGTGTTTCAGCAACGTCCATGTTCCGAACAAGGACACATCTCAATGAATGACTTACCCTCTCCAGCGTGATCTCCTCATATTCGATCTCTCCATCTGTACCATTGATCTGCAGCACAAAAGACATGACTTTATCCTCCTCACTCCAGATTCAAGAGATTAATTAAGCTTCTCGTGCAGTTGGTGTTCTGCTCTGATACCTCACAACCAGCCCCAACACAGACATGATCATCAGAGTGACCCACCTGACATGGGTCTCGATCCTGGCCCAGGTTGGCTGAACCAGCCCATTTCAACACAACCCCAGCAAACAGTGTGAAGGTGATTCACTTGGAACGTCAAATTTGAAGGCAGAATATAGCGTTAACGGCAGGATCCTTAGCAGCATAGAGAACAGAGGGATCTTGCGGTACATGTGCATAGATCCTTCAAAGATTGTAGGTAATTAAGATGTCTGGTGTGTTGGCCTCCATTATTCAAGGGATTAAGTTCAAGATTTGCAAGATAATGTTGCAACTCTATAAATCCCAGGTTAGACCACACTTGGAATATTGTGTTCAGTTGTGGTCACCTTATTTCAGGAAGGGTGTGGAAGCTTCAGAGAGGGTGAAGAGAAGATTTGCCAAGATGCTGCCTGAATTAGAGAGCATCTCTCATGATTGAACTAGGACTTTTCTCTTTGGAGTGAAGAAGAACAAGAAGTGACTTCTTAAGGCAGTAAAAAATGATAAGAGGCAATAGATAGAGCCAGAGACATTTTCCCATGGAGAAAATGGCCAATACAAGGGGCCATAGAAAACCTACAGCACAATACAGGCCCTTTGGCCCACAAAGCTGTGCTGAACATGTCCTTACCTGAGAAATCACCTAGGGTTACCCATGCCTCTCTGTTTTTCTAAGCTCCATGTACCTGTCCAGGAGTCTCTTAAAAGACCCTATCGTACCCACCTCCACCACTGTCGCCGACAGCCCATTCCACGCACTCACCACGCTACGTTAAAAAAAAACTTACCCCGGATATCTCCTCTGTACCTACTTCCAAGCACCTTAAACCTGTGCCCTCCCGCGCTAGCCCTTTCAGCCCTGGGAAAAAGCCTCTGACTATCCACACAATCAATGTCTCTCATCATCTTATACACCTCTATCTGGTCACCTCTCATCCTCCGTCGCTCCAAGGAAAAAAGGACAAGTTCACTCAAACTATTCTTGTAAGGCATGCTCCCCAATCCAGGCAACATCCTTGTAAATCTCCTCTGCACCCTTTCTATGGTTTCCACATCCTTCCTGTAGTGAGGCGACCAGAACTGAGCACAGTACTCCAAGTGGGGTCTGACCAGGGTCCTACATAGCTGCAACATTACCACTCGGCTCCTACACACAATCCCACGATTGATGAAGGCCAATGCATCGTATGTTTTCTTAACCACAGAGTCAATCAGCGCAGCAGCTTTGAGTGTCCGAAGGACTCGGACTCCAAGATCCCTCTGATCCTCCACACTGCCAAGAGTCTTACCATTAACACTATATTCTGCCATCATACTTGACCTACCAAGATGAACCACCTCACACTTATCTGGGTTGAACTCCATCTGCCACTTCTCAGCCCAGTTTTGCATCCTATCAATGTCCCGCTGTAACCTCTGACAGCCCTCCACACTATCCACAACACCTCCAACCTTTGTGTCATCAGCAAATCTACGATCCCATCCCTCCATTTTCTCATCCAGGTCATTTATAAAAATCACAAAGAGTAGGGTTCCCAGAACAGATCCCTGAGGTACACCACTGGTGACCAACCTCCATGCAGAATATGACCCGTCTACAACCACTCTTTGCCTTCTGTGAGCAAGCCAATACTGATTCCACAAAGCAATGTCTCCTTGGATCCCATGCCTCCTTACTTTCTCAATAAGTCTTGTGTGGGGTACCTTATCAAATGCTTTTCTGAAATCCATATACACTGCACCTCGAGAAAGTCTGCAGATGCTGGAAATTCAAGCAAAACACACAAAATGCAGGTGGATGCAGCAGGCCAGGCAGCATCTACAGGAAGAAGTACAGTCGACGTTTTAGGCGGAGACCCTTCGTCAGGTCAGCTCTGAGGGCGACACTCTCCGCCATGAGGAGGTACCTGGCATCCCTATCCCAGTCCCTTCCACACCTCCAGGACACTTTCTTCGCCGTTTGTAATGGACCTGCCCGTTATTTCATTCTCCGTCGGATCCATGCGTGCAATCGCTGTTTCTTTGACTTTGTCATGTTAGGCAAGGATCGCAAGATCCTCCATCTGCAGACCCCAGAGCCTGCTGGCTCCGACGCTAGCAGGCATGAGCTTCGGATCGCGGCCCCCGCTGTCGATCTCAGTGGCTCTACCAACCCAGGACATATTCAAAACCCGGACTCCAGCACCATCAATGGGGGTTCCAACAACCATGGACACCTTCAAAGCCATTGCACAACCTCCAACTGCGACTCCAGCCTTGAACTCTAGGCCGGGTCTTCACGTCCTGCTATTGTGACTCCCGGCTCCCCTTCCCCCACCACCACCCTGCAATTCCGTCTCCCTCAGACCCCATCGTCAGCTCCTGGACCCTCAGAGGTTCCACCTTCCTCTCACCCCAACCCTCCCCTCTCCACTGACACTACCAGCCTCCCTCCCCCCTCTGATCCCAGCTCTCATCCATGCCGGGTCTTTATCATCCCCTCCATCCTTCAACTGTCTGAGGCAGAACGCTCTGTCCTCAAAAAGGGCCTTACCTTTGTCCCCCTTCGCCCACACCTCAGTGAGTTCCACGTGTGCCATGTTGCTGAACTCTTCTTCCGCCGGCTCTGTCTTCAAGCCTACTTCTTCGGCAAGGAGATGACCCCTGCTCCTGCCTTCAACCCTCCTCCTCTTCATGGACACCCCGCTCTGGCCTTCTGCCTGTGTCCTGATGAAGGGTCTCGGCCCGAAATGTCGACTGTACTTCTTCCTATAGATGCTGTCTGGCCTGTTGCGTTCCACCAGCATTTTGTGTGTGTTGCTACACTACACCTATTGCTCTACCTTCATCAATGTGTTTAAGTCACATCCTCAAGGAACTTGATCAGTCTCGTAAGGCACGACCTGCCTTTGACAAAGCCATACTGACTATTCTTAATCATATTATGCCTTTCCAAATGTTCATAAATCCTGCCTCTCAGTATCTTCTCCATCAACTTACCAACCACTGAAGTAAGACTCACTGGTCTATAATTTCCTGGGCTATCTCTACTCCCTTTCTTGAATAATGGAACAACATCCGCAACCCTCCAATCCTCCGGAACCTCTCCCGTCCCTATTGATGATGCAAAGGTCAACGCCAGAGGCTCAGCAATCTCCTCCCTCGCCTCCCACAGTAGTCTGGGTTACATCTCATCCAGTCCTGGTGACTTATTCAACTTGATTCTTTCCAAAAGCTCCTTCACATCTTCTTAATATCTACATGCTCAAGCTTTTCAGTCCACTGTAAGTCGTCCCTACAATTGCCAAGATCCTTTTCCGTAGTGAATACTGAAGCAAAGTAGTCATTAAGTACCTCTGCTATCTCCTCCAGTTCCATACACACTTTTCCAATTTTAAAGTGTTTGGAGGAAAGTAGAGGGAGTATGTCAGAGGCAAGTTTTCTTTTAAGTATAAACACAGAGAGTGGAGGGCACATGGAATACTCTGCAGGGGTGGTGGTAGCCCTCCATTCTTCTCTCATCCATGTTCCTACCTAGGAGTCTCTAAAATGCCCCTAATGTCTCTGCCTCCACCTGGCAGAGATATTAGGGGCATTTAAGAGATGCCTATGTAGGAACATGGATGAGAGAAGAATAGAGGGCTAAGTGGGAGAGAAGTGTTAAGATTGTTCTTGGAGTAGGTTAAAGGGTTGGCATATTGTGGGCTGAAGGGCCTACTGTGCTGTACTGTTCTATATTCTACAAGTAAAGACCAGTCAACCCAACCAGTCCCCTCCATCCTGTCAATCTGACTGTTTCCCATCTCCTGACCTGAACCCTATCCATCCCAAACAAACTGTTCCTGACCCAAGCAAATCCAAATTGCCCTGGCCCAACCAGACCAGGCTCAATCTGCCTAGTCCTGTCCCAACCAGGTCCAATAGAACCAAACCGAGTTGACACCAATTGCTGCTTCTGTTGTTCTGTGGAACATGATGGGCTTGCTGTGTTGGTACTGGAATGTATGGAGGCATTTGTAGGCTGCCCGCAGTACAACCTCGGTTGTTCATGTTAATACAAATGACGTATTTCAATATACCGTACACAGTTGTGATAAATGAATCAGAACCTGTCTCCAGGATCAGAGCTGCCAAGGGCCACAAGAGTTAGTTATGTGGAAGGAAGCAGGTTCTTCAGCCCCTCATCCTTGCCAAGGTGCCTTCCTGAGCCTGGATTTGGTCCCTATCCCCCAAAACATTATCAATGAACCTATGCAGATGGTTTATAATTGTACCCACCTCTACCACATCCTCTGCCAGCTGGTTCCATTCCCTACAACCCTCTCTGAAAATCTGGCCCTTGCCCTTTTGGGGCAGGATGGTAGCGTAGTGGTTCACGACCACCACTGCCTGTAAGGAGTTTGTACATTCTCCCTGTGTGCTCCAGTCTCCTCCTACATTCCAACTGGTTACTAGACTAATAGGTCACCTGGTGTAATTGAGCCAGCAGAGCCTAGCTGTATCGACAGATAATGAAAAAAAAAGATTAAAAATAAGTACTGAATAGATAAATAAATAAACATCTGCACAAGAAAGAGTGCAGATACTGAAAACCTGCGCAACACACAAACCTTTTCCCTCTCCCTTTCAACCTACGCCCTCTTGTTTTAGTCTCCCGTACCCTGGGTAAAAATACTGTGACCATCCACCCCGCATGCCTTTACAAATCACTATAAAATTACCCCTCAGCCTCTTCTGTTCCAGGGAAAACCATGCCACCTACCCAGTCTCTCCTCATAACTCAAGCCCTCCAATTCCCACCAATATCATTGTGAATCTTTTCTGCACAGTATCTGATTTAATTTCATCCTATCCATAGTTTGGTGACTGAAATTCTATACTCTGGGTGCAGTCACACCAGTCTGGTTCTGAGAGAGCTTCAGTGATCTCCATATATAGACGTCCATTGCATTGCAGACTACATCCATACAAACTGTCCACAACTTTCCCCACAAGAATGCAAACATTACAGGGACACTTGTGCCATGTTCCACTATGATGCATGTTGAGACATGAGCACATGTGTAGCTGAACATGTGAACACCCACACAGCCCAGCTCAACAATGTAGACTTACATAAGGGGGTGCATCCAAGGTGTCGGTGTTCACGATCACTGGAGGTGAGTTTGCCTAAAACAGAGAGCACAGAAAGAGCAGTTATTACAAGGGTTAAAACTTTCCCTGTTGACATAATGCGTAAAACTGTCTGGATTAGAAAGCATGTCTTATAAGGAGAGGTTGACTAAGCTAGAGCTTTTCTCTTTGGAGTGAAGGTGGATGAGAGGTGACTTGATAAGGTGGGCAAGTCCCAGGTCAGTGAGTGAGAGGGTTGTAGTCCTGACATCCCAAAGCACTGGGCACCGATGGAGGTCAATCTGGTATAAGTGAGGAAAGCTCCAACACAGTCACGGAACAGCAGCCGTGTAGAAAGAGAAAATACTCCTGATCTTCAGAATAGCATCAGAGGATCTTTCCTGTACAGCAGTGTAATAACACATCTGATGCAAGGCAGTGCGGAGAGGAAGGAACAGGAGAAACCTCAGCAGAATCAACTCGAGGGAGAGAGATCTGGGAGTGAGGAGTTTTCGGGAGTAAGAAAGGGAGAGGGAGCAGATCCAGGTGTGAGGGGAGACAGGGAGACCTGGGAGTGAAGAGGATTTAGGGATGAGGGACAGAGAGGTAGATCCAGGCAAGTGAGAGGGAGACAGAGAGATCTAGGAGTGAGGCATGATCTAGGAGTGGGGGGGGGGGGAAGAGGGGGAGTGGTGTTAGAGTGTTTGTGAACACTGTAGAATTTTCTCTATTTCTGCATAAATATGACCTAAATGTAATCGGATCTTCACCTAAGTCCTAAAACTGGACAAAGAGAACCAAATTAAATAAATAACACAAAAAAAATTATACTTGTTCATTTGTTTATTGAGAAAAATGATCCAATATTACATGTCTTTAAACCTTTGCTTTCTGTAATGGGTGTGACCTCCTTGTACAGCAAAAACTTCAATCAAGCATTTCTGGTGACTGTTGATAAGTCCTGCATGTTGGCATGGAGGAACTTCAAGCCATTCCTCCTTACTAAACTGCTTCAACTCCGGGCTCCCTTGCATGAACTGTTTGTTTCAGGTCTTTCCACAACTTTTGTATAGGATTAAGGTCAGGACATTGACTTAGTTATTCCAAATCACAAATGTTCATTTTAAACCATTCTGTTGTTAATTTAATCTTGTCTTTTGGATCATTGTCTTGTTGCATTATGTAACTTCTATTAAGCTTCAGGTGACGGACTGCTACCCTGACATTCTGCTGTAAAATGTCTCGATACAATTTTGAATTTATTGCTCCCTCAATAAATGCAAGCTGTCCAGCCCCCGAGGCAGCATAGCAGCCTTAAACCATGATGCTCCTTCCACCATGATTCACAGTTGGGATGAGATTTTGGTTTTGGTGTGCAGTGCCCTTTCTCCTCCAAATATAACAATGTGTATTTCTGCCAAAAAGTTCAACTTTTGTCTCAACTGTCCACAGAACATTGCGTTGTGGAACATCCAGGTGGTCTGCTGCAAACTTGAGACGTGCAGCAATCTTTTTTTTTGGAGAGCAGTAGTTTCCTCCATGGTGTCCTTCCATGAACACCCTTCTTGTTCAGTGTTTTTCTTATAGTAGACACATCAACAGAGACTTTAGCAAAATCTAGAGATTTCTGCTGGTCTTTTGCTGTTACCCTTGGGTTCCTTTTCACCTCCTTCAGCATTGTACATTGTGTTCTTAGCGTGACCTCTGCAGGAATCTCCTCCATTTGTAGACAACTTCTCTTACTTTGGACAGAGAAATCTTTATAAATGCTTTTGTGGCCCTTTCTAGCTTCATGCATCTCTACAATTCTTCTTCTAAGGTTCTCTGAAAGTTGTTTTGATCAAGGCAAGGTGCACATAAACAGATCTTTCTTGAGAAGAGTCGGCTCTGTTAGTAACCTGACTTTGTGTGTCTTTTTTTTATATAGGGCAGGGCACCTCTACAACCCACACCTCCAATCTCATCTCATTGATTGAAACACCTGACTCCAAATAGCTTTTGTAGAAGCCATCACTCCAGGCGTTCACATACATTTTCCAACAAATACATGTAATATATTCAGTCCTGACAAAGGGTCTCGGCCTGAAACGTCGACTGCACCTCTTCCTAGAGACGCTGCCTGGCCTGCTGCGTTCACCAGCAACTTTTGTGTGTGTTGCATGTAATATTGGATTATTTTTCTCAATAAATAAATGAACAAGTATAATGCTTTGTGTTATTTATTTAACTGGGTTCTCTTTATCTAGTTTTAGGACTTAAGTGAAGATCGATCACAGTTTTATGCAGAAATAGAGAAAATTCTACGGGATTCACAAACTTTCTGCATTGAATCACAGTGGATACTTATGCTATCAATTATTTTGAGTTTTATATTTCTATTTGACACAAAAGGGTCTTTCTGATCAATGATCAGTGTCAAAAAAAACCAGATTAAACCATTGTGATTCAATGTTGTAAAACAATAAAACATGAAAACTTCCAAGTGGGGTGAATACTCTTTTATGTGTAATAGGAGTGAGAGCACTGATTTTGGACGAGATCCCGAACATTCCTTCAGCATCCCCAGTACTCTGGAGGAGAGCGTTTGCTCTCATTCCAGGGCACATCGAGAAACAAGCGGGCAGTACAGTAAACGACAGGAATTCTGCAGATGCTGGAAATTCAAACAACACACATCAAAGTTGCTGGTGAACGCAGCAGGCCAGGCAGCATCTCTAGGAAGAGGTACAGTCAACGTTTCAGGCTGAGACCCTTTGTCAGGACTAACTGAAGGAAGAGTGAGTAAGAGATTTGAAAGTGGGAGGAGGAGGGGGAGATCCAAAATGATAGGAGAAGACAGGAGGGGGAGGGATGGAGCCAAGAGCTGGACAGGTGATTGGCAAAGGGATATGAGAGGATCGTGGGACAGGAGGTCCAGGGAGAAAGACAAGGGGGGGGGGGGGGGAATCCAGAGGATGAGCAAGGGGTATAGTCAGAGGGACAGAGGGAGAAAAAGGAGAGTGAGGGAAAGAATGTGTGTATAAAAATAAATAACGGATGGGGTACGAGGGGGAGGTGGGGCATTAGCGGAAGTTAGAGAAGTCGATGTTCATGCCATCAGGTTGGAGGCTACCCAGACGGAATATAAGGTGTTGTTCTTCCAACCTGAGTGTGGCTTCATCTTTACAGTAGAGGAGGCCGTGGATAGACATGTCAGAATGGGAGCCGTGAATGGAGCAGTACAGTATCCTGGTTGAAGGGACTGACAAAAGAGCTGACAGCAACATTGACTTGGCAAACAGCTTCTCACTTAGTGGAGTGTAAAGCCAAGACACCAAGGAACTAAGACCTCGGCTTGTTGGGACCAGCCAAGAGGATGCACCAATTAGAGTAATCAGATCTGATGTCAAAATATCTCCAACTGTTCTGAGAACTTAAAGAGAAGGTTGATTTACATCTGTTCTGACACCCTGCACATTATTAAAGCCCTAATCTGCTGTGGGGCGGCTGTTACCTAGTTATCCCCCTTCATTCAGTCTGGGTGTTGTGTTAGTTACCCACTTGGACAGATCCCAGGAACACAAAATAAAACAGGATGTTGTCAGTGAGTCTGACCAGGATTTAAGCCGTTCTGCGGAGAACCAAAGTGAAAAATCTCGACTGACATTGACAGGGCCAACCTGGAGTGAGCTGAGAGAGCTACACACAAAATGTTTGGGGAACTCAGCAGGTTGAGCACAGTCTATGGAGAGGAATAAACAGTCGACGTTTCAGGCCAAGATCCTTCATCAGGACCGGTAAGAAAGCCTGGATAAGAAGATGGAGGGAGAGGAAGACCAGGGACCTGGGGCTGCTCCCTCAGAGGGTGGATTAATGGAGAAACAGGGAGGGATGGGCTAAAGTGAATAAGGGGGAACTCTTCCTGGGGCAGGAGGGTCGGTGCGCAGAAGACTCGGCGTGAAGGGAGTCGGCAGAAGAACCAGAAGGCAGAGAAGCGGAAGCCTTCTCCACAGCGAGTTGTGGTTGGAAAGGTGTTGCCTGGAAGGGTGGAGGAAGTGGATTCAACAGGGAATTTGGGGGAAACATGCTGGGATATGGGGTGGCGAGAATCGTTCACTGAACTAGCACAAGCTGGATGTGCCAAATGGTCACAAGCCAGATTTAAATAACATGAAATTTGTTGCACTACATATATAAATGCTGGAGGAAATAGGCAGCATCGATGGAGGGGAATAAATATTCAACATTTTGAGCCAAAACCTTTGAAGTCGTGAGATATTCAAGTTCTAATAGTCTCGACCTGAAACCAACTGTTTACTCCCCACCGTAGATGCTGCCTGATCTCTTAATTTCCTCCGGCATTTTGTGTGTGTGAAACAGTGTGATTATGTTGTGGGGGGGGGGAACAGAAACACGTTATGAACGTGTTATCTTGTGCACATAGTCATAACCCCTCCCTGTGTAACTTTCTTTCTATAAACAAAGATGTGGATGTGTGTGACCCACATTCTAATAGTCAGCTCCCAACAGGGGAGACTCCTTTAAGGGAAATAATCCTTGAATATTTTTAATTCAGCTTTTTAAAGCCTTTCTTTTAATTATTCAAGGGAAGCTATAGAAACAAAGTCTTCTCGCCCCCCACCCCGCTGTGTTGAGGCGAGAGTGAGATGAAGCCTGGATCATATAATCGGTTTACATTGTTATTATACAGCTCCCTCACAATCACATCAGCATGGGCTGTCGGTGAAAATTATCACCTGCCATCTTCTGGTAAACCCTCTCCTGTTTACTCCTCTCTGACGACACTTCCTACCTCCTGCTCTGCACCATTCCTGATGACAGAGGGCTGAGAATTCGCCTTTAACTGGAGAGGTCCCACCAACCCCTTCTTCATAAAACATCAGGCAGTACAGGCCCTTCAGTCCATAATATTGTGTTGACCTTTAATCTACATCAAGATCAATCTAACCTTTCCTCCCCCACATAACTTTCTATTTTCTTTCATCCATGTGCCTGCCTAAGAGTCTCAAATATTCCTCATGTATCTGTCTCTGCCACCACTCCAGGCAGCATGTTTCACACACATTAAAAATACTATTTCTGACATCCCCCTATACTTCCTTCCAATCAGCTTAAAATTACACCACCTTGCTTTAGTCACTTCTGCCCTAGATGTATTATACTACGAGTTCCCTGTATTGACTCCGTCTGTCTGGCTCTCTCTCTCTTGCAGAGGGCAGACAAGCTGGCCTACACACCCCCATATTAGGGGAGGTCCATCTATCCACAGCTCCTCTATATCTGGCTCCCAGTGTGTTGTATCATCCTGTCTCTCGGTGTAGCTGGCAGAACAAGGAATACACCCCTGCAACAATTCCACATCTCCATACACAGCCCCCTGAAGCCAGAGATGCCTCAGCCACTGATCAAACGAGCCCTGCGGCACAGTGCCTATGGACAGCAGCTTAAGCCAGAGCCGGGCATCAGAAGGTGAGAAAGAACATTTCTAATTTCACTGTGTTCTTGAGAGGCAACCCCAACAGAGTACTGCGGTGATGGAGGGGAGAGCTATCTAATGGAGGTGGTACAGCAAGCCACACCACTGCCATGCCAAGGGAACGCCTGTGACAATGGCAAACCTCTAGAGTGGGAGCTCCACGACCCATGGATATCCTTATGGTGGGGAAGGGGAAGTGTTTCCACAAGCTGAGAATTCTCTCCAGTTCAACAATTGCCATCAGCAAAACATGCCATCTCCTTACCCCAAAGTTCAAAATAAATTTATCATCAGAGTACATATGTCACCATATACTACTTTGAGATTCATTTTCATGCAGGCATTCACAGGAAAATAAAAAATAGAATTCTATTTTAATGCAAGGAAGTGAGGAGGGGGGCAGGACACTATTACAGCCCAGGGTGTTCTGGAGTTCAGAGTTCAATTCCGGCGCTGCCTGTAAGGAGAATGCACGTCTTTCCCGTGAACAGCGTTGGTTCAGTCCGGGTGCACAATGTACAGGTTAGTAGGTTAATTGGTATTGTAAACAACAGGAATTCTGCAGATGCTGGAAATTCAAGCAACACACATAAAAGTTGCTGGTGAATGCAGCAGGCCAGGCAGCATCTCTAGGAAGAGGTGCAGTCGACGTTTCAGGCCGAGACCCTTCGTCAGGACTAACTGAAGGAAGAGTGCAGGCCTTCAGTTAGTCCTGACGGAGGGTCTCGGCCTGAAACGTCGACTGCACCTCTTCCTACAGATGCTGCCTGGCCTGCTGCGTTCACCAGCAACTTTGATGTGTGTTAATTGGTATTGTAAGTTGCTCTGTGAATAGGCTAGTATTAAATAGGTGGGTTGCTGGGAGTTGGGCTGGAAGGGGCTGTTCCACAATGTATCTCTAAATCAATAAAACACTTTACGAGAAACTGTGCATAAACAAATAATGAATGTGTAACAGACAAATCATGCAAATAATAAAAATAAATAAATACATAAATAATACTGAGAATGAGTTGTAGAGTCCTTGAAAGTGAGTCCATTGGTTGTGCAATCACTTCAGAGTTGAGGTGAGTGAAGTTATCCACACTGGTTCAGGAGCCTGACGGTTGAAGAGTAATAGCTGTTCCTGAACCTGGTGGTGTGGGACCTAATGCTCCTGTACCTCCTGTCCGATGGTAATTGTGAGAAGAGAGTATGGCCAAGTGGAGGTGGCATCTTGCTGTGTATGAGCTGATAGCAGCTTGTCCTACATTAAACTCCACTCCTCTGGAGATGGAGGTGGTGAGATCCTTTGCATAGGTTTTCCCTGCTTCGGATACCAGTTAACCAATTCTCCCACCCCCCACACAACCTGCCCTTTGGAGGAAGAGTTTCTGTGGAGGCCCAGAAAGAAACTGGCTGTGCCAGGCCCCTTGTCTCTCCCAAATAAAGGTCCTTCCTACTTCAGGGAAGCATCCTCCCAAACACAGTGAAGATGCCACAGCAGTGAAGTCCCCTCCTACCACAGGGAATATCCCTCGCAAATGCAGTGAAGCTCCTTCCCAAACACAGGTCCCTCCTCCTGCAGGGAAGCTCCCTCCCAAATGCAGAGACGATCCCTCCCACCTATCACAGGGAAGCTCCCTCCCAAATACAGATCCCTCCCCCAATAGGAAGGTATGTAACTCCTGGTGTTTCAGAAATCTGAGTTGCCTCACATACAGTATTTCAACAACTGATTCAGAGGAGCACATGACCACCTCGATGCAAAGAGAAAAAGAGAAATAAATAGGTGCTAGGAACTGGCGAAGGCTGGACATCTTGGAGGGCTGAAGGACCCTGCAGAGGTATAAGGGACCTCATAGGGTTTAGTCAGAGCATCAGTTTGGATTGTGCTGGGATATTTAGGAAAAATCATAGAAAGCCATCCGTAGCTCGCTTTGGATAAAGCAAAGTACTGCCTCACTCCAACAGAAACTGAACAACATAATCTCCAGTCCCCCACGAGCCAGCTCTGCAGAACTGCAGAGAGCGCCTGTACGTTCAATGCTAATTAGTGCTGAATTATTAACTGAATTTGCCACAGGCTCCAAGTCCCTGAGGAAATTCTTTTTTCTGACAGACTGCTTTGTGATCTGGAACTCTGACAGGCAAGAGAAATGAAATGTTGTCACCGCATCATTCTGGAACAGCTTCAAAACCTGCATCTCAAGAGGAAAAGGAGGATTATTCCTGGCCAAATATCATGCTTCAGGGAGGATTACTGAGGGAGAACGGTTGGCTAGAACTCACCTACCCATCTTCAGATAGGAATATCTTACATAACATTTTGGAGGGCTTAAAACCTCAACTGAAACAATGAAGTGCTGCAGCACACCCTCAATTACCTCCCTTCATGCAGTGTGACTATCCCTCAGTTACTTCCCTTCCCTCAGTGTGACCCTCGCTCAGTCACCTCCCCTCAGTGTAACCCTCCCTCAGAAACTACTCTCACATTGTGACTTTTCCTCAGTTACTTCCCTTCCCTCAGTGTGACCCTCCCTCAGTACCTCCCTTCCCACAGTGTGACCCTCCCTCAGATAAAACTCCTCCCACAGTGTAACCCTCCCGGGGACGGTGAACCACTGAACTACTAATTGAATGTACCTGATACACACAATCATACAAACACACACAGTGACAGGAATACAGACACACACACACAGCAGCACAGTCATACAAACACAAACACTGTGACATAGTAGCACAAACACACAGTGAGATAGTCATATAAACAGACACAGTATAGTCATACAACCACACACACACAAAGTGACAGTGATGCAGTGACATTGTAATACAAAAACACACATTTTAATACAAACATAGAGACAAATGAGTACAAACACAGTTACACACTCATACAAACAAACAGTGACTGGTCATACAAACACACACACACACACACAGTGACACAGTCATACGTGGTGACAAAGTAATACAAATATACAGTGACATAGTCATACATATATAGTTATAGTAATATAGTTTCTATACAATGACGTAGTATTAGAAACACACACAGTGACATACTAGTACAAACACACACAGTGACATACTAGTACAAACACACACAGTGACAGTCATACAAACACTCAGTGACATGGTCATAAAAACAGACTGTAATATAGTCATACAAACAGACACAATGACAGTACTACAAACACAGTGATGCAGTAAAACACACACACACAGGGTTATAGTCATACAAACACACACGCAATGACATTGTAAAAGAAACACAGTAGATAGTCATATAAACACACACACACACACACACACACACACACACACACAGTGAAGCAGTAATAAAAACACAGTGACAGTGATACAAACACACAAAGTGACACTAATACGAACACATACACAATGACATAGAAACATAGAAAACATACAGCACAACACAGGCCCTTCGGCCCACAATGCTGTGCCGAACATGTCCTTACTTTAGAAATTACCTAGGGTTACCCATAGCCTTCTATTTTTCAAAGCGCCATGTACTATCCAGAAGTCTCTTAAAAGACCCTATTGTATGCGCCTCCACCACTGCTGCCAGCAGCCCATTCTACACACTTACCACTCTCTGCGTAGAAAACTTACCCCTGACATCTCCTCCACACCTACTTCCAAGCACTTTAAAACTGTGCCCTCTAGTGCTTGCTGTTTTAGCCCTGGGAAAAAGCCTCTGACTATCCACACGATCAATGCCTCTCATCATCTTATATACCTCCATCAGGTCACCTCTCATCCTCCATTGCTCCAAGCAGAAAAGGCCAAGTTCACTCAACCTATTTTCGTAAGGCATGCTCCCTAATCCAGGCGACATCCTTGTAAATCTCCTCTGCACCCTTTCTATAGTTTCCACAACCTTCCTGTAGTGAGGTGACCAGAACTGAGCACTGTACTCCAAGTGGGGTCTGACCAGGGTCCTATATAGCTGTAACATTACCTCTCGGCTCTTGAACTCAATCCCACAGTTGATGAAGGTCAATGCACCGTAAGCTTTCTTAACCACACAATCAACCTGCGCAGCAGCTTTGAATGAAATATGGACTCTGACCCCAAGATCCCTCTGATCCTCCACACTGCCAAGTGTCTTACCATTAATACTATATTCTGCCATCATATTTGACCTACCAAAATGAACCACCTCACACTTATCTGGGTTTAACTTTTCATCCTATGGATGTCCCGATGTAACCTCTGACAGCCCTCCACACTATCCACAACACCCTCAACCTCTGTGTCATTAGCAAATTTATTAGCCCATCCCTCCACTTCCTCATCCAAGTCATTTATAAAAATCACGAAGAGAAAGGGTCCCAGAACAGATCCCTGGGGCACACCACTGGTCACCGACCTCCATGCAGAATATGACCCGACTACAACCACTCTTTGCCTTCTGTGGCAAGCCAATTCTGGATCCAAAAAGCAAGATCCCCTTGGATCCCATATCTCCTTACTTTCTCAATAAGTCTTGCATGGGGTACCTTATCAAATGCCTTGCTCTCATCCATATCCTTGCTACATCTACTGCTCTACTTTCATCAATGTGTTTAGTCACATCCTCAAAAAATTTAATCAGGCTCATAAGGCACGACCTGGCTTTGACAAAGCCATGCTGACTATTCCTACTCATATTCTGCCTCTCCAAATGTTCATAAATCCTGCCTCTCGGGATGTTCTCCATCAATTTTACCAACCACTGAAGTAAGACTCACTGGTCTATAATCTCCTTTCTACCCCCTTTCTTGAATAAGGAAACAACATCTACAACCCTCTAATCCTCCGGAACCTCTCCTGTCCCCATTGATAATGATGACATGGTCATACAAACAGTGACATAGTGATACAAGCACACAGATGGTAACATAGTCATACAGACACACACAGTGACAAAGTAATATAAACACACCGTAACTTATTCATACACAGACTCAGTGATTAGTAATACAAACAGACAGTCACACAGCCATACAAACACACAAACAGTAAGTGATACAAACACACACAGTGACATCATAATACAAATACACAGTAACATAATCATACAAACATACACAGTGACCTGGTCATACAAATGCACACAGTAACAAAGTAACACACAGTTACATTGTAATACAAACACAGACAGTAATAGTCATACAGACACACTCAATCACATAGAAATATAAAAACACAGTAATTAGTAATACAAACACATACAGTCACATAGCCATACAAACATACAAAGTAACAGTGATACAAACACACACAGTGACATGGTCATACAAATACATTGACACAGTAATGCAAACACACAGTAACATTGCCATACAAACACATACAGTGTCATAGTAATACTAGAACGCACACATTGACAGTCATACAAACACACATGCACAGAGACAAGTATAACAAACACACATTGTTACATATTCATACACACACACACACGCAGTGATATAAGAATACAAATACACACACACAGTGAGATGGTAATATAAACAAATTGGAGCTAAAATGGAGTCAATGGGAATTAGGGGAAAAACCCTCCACTGGTTGGAATCGTACCTGACACAAAGGAAGATGGTTGTGGTGGTTGGAGGTCAATCATCTCATCCTCAGGACATCACTGCAGGAGTTCCTCAGGGAAAGTGTCCTCGGACCAACCATCTTCAGTTGCTTCATCAATGACCTTCATTCCGTCATAAGGTCGGAAGTGAGGATGTTTGTAGATGACTGCACAATGTTCTGCACCATTTGTGACTCCTCAGTTAGTGAAGCAGTTCATACCCAAATGCAGCAGGTCCTGGACAATATCCAGGCTTGGGCTGACAAGTGGCCAGTAACATTCAAGCCAGGCAATGACCATCTCCAACAAGAGATATTCTAACCATCGTCCCTTGATATCCAGTGGCATCACCATCACTGAATCCCCTACTATCAACATCCTGGAGGTTACTATTGACAGGAAATTGAACCGGTCTAGCCATATAAACGCCATGGCTACCAGAGCAGGTCAAAGGCTAGGAATCCTGCAGTGTGTAACTCACCTCCTGGCTCCCCAAAGCCTGTCCACCATCTACAAGGCTCAGGTCAGGAGTGTAATGGAATACTCACCACTCCCCTGGATGAGTGAAGCTCCATCAACACTCAAGAAGCTTGACGCCATCCAGTACAAGGCAGCCCACTTGATTGGTGCCCCTTCCACAAGCATCCAATCCTTCCTCCATCATCCAATCCCTCCACCATCATCCAATCCTTCCTCCACTGATGAACAGTTGCATCAGCATGTACTATCTACAAGATGCACTGCAACAACATACCAAAGTTCCTAAGGCAGCACCTTCCAGACCCACGACCACCACCATCTAGAAGGACGAGAACAGCAGATACCCGAGAACACCACCACTTGAAAATCCCCTCCAAGTCACTCACCATCCTGACTTGGAAACATATCGCCATTTCTTCATGTTCACTGGGTCAAAATCATGGAATTCCCTCCCTAACAGCACTGTGGGTGTACCTACACCTCAGGGACTGCAGCAGTTCGAGAAGGTAGTTCATCGCCACCTTGTCAAGGACAATTGGGGATGGGCAACAAACGTTGGCTCAGCTGGCAAGCCCCACATTCTCTAAAGTAAGAGATACAAACACACACCCAGTGACATTGTAGGCCAACACAGTGATATGGTAATAAAACACACACAGTAACATAGACATACAAACACTCACATAGTGACATTGTAGGCCAACACACACACAGTAATACAAACACAGAGAGTGACATTGGAATACAAACACACAGTCATAAAAACACACATGCAGTGACATATTAATACAAACATGTACAGTGACACAGTAATACAAACACAGTAAAATAGTAATACAGACACACACATAGTGACATAGTACAACGGACACACATTGATATAGTCATACCAAGATACACAATGACATACAAACACACAATAACAGAAATACATATGCACAGTGGCATAGTAATGCAAACAATCACAGTGATATAGTAACAAAAAATCATGACACAGTAATAGAGACACACACAGTGACAGAGTAATACAAACAGAAACAGCAACACAGTAACAAACACGCAGACACAGCGACACAGTCATACAAACACACACAGTGACATAGTATTACAAACACAGGGAGAGAGTGATACAAGCAAACCAGATGACATGGTCATACAAACACACACAGTGACAGTGACACAATCGCACGTACAGTGACAGTAATACAAACACATACAGTGATATAGTCATGCACAGACATGGTCAAACACACACAGTGACATAGTATTACAAACACAGTGAGACAGTGATACAAGCAAACCAAATGACATGGTCGTACAAACACGCACATAGTGACAGTGATACAATCACACTCACAATGACAGTAATACAAACACATGCAGTGATATAGTCATGCACAGACATGGTCAAACACACACAGTGACATTGTAATACAAAAATACACAGTGACAAAGTTACACCAACACACGCACACAGTGACATTAACACACATACACACACACAGGCACATAGACAGACAGACAGACATACACACACACACAGATGAACCTGACTGGACAGATGATTGCGGTAGAACTCAGCCTAGTGCTGAAATATAACTGGAAAATTTACTGGAGCTTCACAGGAACCCATTCAAATGCACCCTGACTTTTAGCAGATTTTTGGTGCAACGTTGGCTTGTTTTTGGCAATGGTTCACACCAGTGTGTTCATTGCAGGTGCATGCAGGCAATTTCCTTGGGACAGGATGGATCAATAGCAAAACTGCAATATGGATACCCTGAACTTCCATGCTGTTCAGCCTAAAAACTGGAGGCATTCGCCATGGGCCATATCTGGAATGTAGCCACAGGAAAACCATGGACATCCTTGAAAGAGATCAAACCTAAACTTTAACTCCCATCCCCTGCATCACTTAGCATAATTGAGTCATCACTTCTGTCCGTCTGGCTCTGACAGAGTTCCAGAGACCAACTGTCTCTGGATAGAAGTCTCTGCATAGAAGTATAACGAACAGTTGTTGGAACAGTGTGATCTCGAGAGTATTAATGATGGGTGTTGCACTATGCAAGGGGCAGTGCCGAGCAAGTGATGCAGCAGCCAAGACATAGGAGCAGAATTCAGCCATTCAGCACATTGTCTCCTCTGGCATTCCAAAATGGCTGATTTATTTTCCCTCTCAACCACTTCTCCTGCCTCCTCCCCATAACCTTTGACACTCTTACTAATCAAGAATCTATCAGCTTCTGCCTTAAATTAATCCAATGGCTTGGTCTCCACAGTTGACTGTGGCAATGCTTCACCACCCTCTGGCTAAAGAAATTCCTTTATGCATCATATGTGCTGGGAAAGCATTAGCTCCTTTTTTTTTAAGACCATGAGACTATAAAACATATGAGCAGAAATAGGTCACATGGCCTATTGAGTCAGCCTCACCATTCAATCATGGCTGATCCATTTTACCCCTCCTCAGCCCCACGCCCCAGTCTTCTCCTGGTTACCTTTAATGTCGTGTCCAATCAAGAACCTATCAATCTCTGTCTTAAATATACCCAACGACCTGGCCTCTACAGCTGCCTGTGGTAATAAATTCGACAAATGTACCACTCTTTGGCTAAATAAATTTCTCTGTATCACTGTTTTAAATGGACACCCCACTATCCTGAGGTTGTGCACTCTTGTCCTAGACTCCCGCATCATGGGAAGCATCCTTTTCCACATCTCCTCTGTTGAGGCCTTTCAACATTCGAAGGGTTTTAGTGAGATCCAACCTCATCCTTCTAAACTCCAGCAAGTACAGACCCAGAGCTATTAGACGTTCCCCATATGATAACCCTTTCATTCCCAGAATCATCCTTGTGAACCTCCTCTCAACCCTCTCCAATGCCAGTACATCTTTTCTTAGATGAGGAGCCCAAAACTGTTCACAATACTCAAGGTGAGGACTCACCAGTGTCTTATAAAGCCTCAGCATCACATCCCCGCTCTTGTATTCTAGACCTCTTGAAATGAATGCTAACATTGCATTTGCCTTCCTCACTGACTCTACTTGCAAGTTAACCTTTAGGGTGTTCTGCACAAGGACTCCCATGTCCCTTTGCATCTCAGATTATTGGATTTTCTCCCCATTTAGAAAATAGTCTGCACATTTATTTCTACTACCAAAATGCATGACAATGCATTTTCCAACATTGTAGTTCATTTGCCACTTTGTTGCCCATTCTCCCAATCTGTCTAAATCCTTCTACAGCCTTCCTGTTTCCTCAACACCACCTGCCCCTCCATCAATCTATGTATCAACTGCAGACATGGCAACAAAGCCATCTATTCTATCATCTAAATCATAGACCTACAGCATAAAAAGTGGCCCCAACCCCTGCGGAACACCACTAGTCACCTCCTTTGGTCCAAAGAGAAGTGCCCAAGCTCACTCAACCTATCCTCACAAGACATGCTCTGTAATTCAGACAGCATCCTGGTAAATCTCCATCACCTAGGCCATGCCCTTTCCTTGTTGTTGCCATCAGGTAGAAGGCACTGGAGCCTCAGGACTCACACCACTAGGCTCAAGAACAGTTACTGCCCCTAAATCATCAGCCTCTGATGCAAGACTCACTGGTCCAGAATTCCCAGCATTATCCCTATTACCTCTCTTGAATAACCATTTAATTCACTGGGTCCATCCCAGCTCTCGACAGACAATCACTCACTATATTCCCTGGTTCCTTGTACTCCTTCAATCTATTCCCTTTAACTATTCTATTAACTCTCAACTGATTAATTTGGCCATTACTTACGTGAAGGGGGTTAATTCTGCAGCACAGGAAACCAGCATCCCTAGGGCTAGCCCACTGGATCACAGGGAGAACTTGCAAACTCCATACAGACAGTGCCCACGGTCAGAAGTGAACCTGTGTCACTGGAGAAATGGACTGCACTGAGTCCTGCTCCATCAAGTCTCCCCTTGATGTCTGAGGTTACAAAGATGAGGAGAGGGCAGGATCACAGAAGAATTTAAAGACAAGCAGGGAGATGTTGGCAGACCAGGAGTTGGTTTCGGCAATGATGACTGAACGGGAAGTTGGGAGCTAGGACATGAGAAAGCAGAAATTTGGATGTCTTCAAGTCTTCATGGAGGTGAACAATGTGCTGGAGTTATTGATAGGATGAAGAGTTAAAAACCAAAGGAAAAGAAATTGGGTGAATTGGATTTACAACTATTAGAGAAAGGGAAATAAATTCTACACTGAGAGAAGATTGGGAAAGAAGGTCAAATAAAGTTCATGAAATATGGAATTATAAACTCGGGAGAAAATAACAGGATCTGATAGTTCTTGATTCCCCAATGCTGGGAAAAAGACAGTGTATTCACTCTCTCCATACCCCTTGTAATTTTATACATGGAGTTAAAGAATGAGTACCTAATTGCTGGTCACCTTGAACTCTCAGGACTGAGGTTAACGGCTGTGTTACAAAGTTGAAGGAGCCTCTGCTGCATGGATTAGCTGGCGAGAGCGAGGGGATTGCAGTGAACAGGAGTGAAGGGTCTCTGGGTGACTAAACAGCAACATTCCCTCGATTCTTTTCCATCAGCTGTGTAGCCAACCATTGCTCTGAGCAGGAAATTTTTATATGGGCTTTAAACAGGGCAGCACTTTATATGATATTTTGTAATAAGTATATTACTGCGTCAGCATTCAGTAGGCCAGAGATTTATTAACAAAAGCCACCAACTTCCATTGTTACACTAACAGTGTAAGTACTTTGAAGCTCTAAGGTTGTGCTAAATCTATTATTTAGAAAATTTATGAATTATATTTATTAATATAATTAACTGAAGGGCATTTCAATTATATTGACATAGATTTCAAAATTATATTAGCATTATATAACTGCGCAGCAACAAAGGCTATATGTGCAGGAGCACTTCAGTTACAGCATGGCCGCGCAGCCACGTAGCTTCGAGGAAAGAGTACCAACCAGCCATTAGTAACAAGGTAAAAAAGAGGCATAGTGTCCTGGTGTCCCAAAATGTTGGGGTAACTGAACCCCAACATTGAGGGAGAAACAAGGTTGAAGGCAGGAGATGTGGAAGGCAATCGGTACAGATGACTTCTCATATCTAACCCCTTACATAGATCCCCACATTAAGGAGGAAACTATTTGGTCCATCAGGTCTAATTGGTTGTCAGAGCATGCCAATTACTTCATTTTCCCCACTCGCCTTCTCTCACCCTGTGGTCATTAAGGCAGCACAGTAGCGTAATGCTTTATAGCACTAGCAATCGGAAGATTAGGGTTCAGTTCCTGCTGCTGTCCGTAAGGAGTTTGTATGTTCTCCCTATGACTGCATGGGTGTTCCAATTTCCTCAAACATGTAGGAATTAGGGTTAGTAAGTTGTGGGTATACTATACTGGCACCAGAAGCATGGCAACACTTGCCAGCTGTCCAGGGTACATCCTTGGACTCTGCTGATCATTGATGCAAACAACACACTTCACTGTATGTTTCAATACACACATGACAAATAAAGCAACACACATCAAAGTTGCTGGTGAACGCAGCAGGCTAGGCAGCGTCTCTAGGAAGATGTACAGCCGAGACCCTTCATCAGGACTAACTGAAGGAAGAGTTAGTAAGAAATCTTGACTGTACCTCTTCCTAGAGATGCTGCCTGGTCTGCTGCGTTCACCAGCAACTTTGATGTGTGTTGCTTGAATTTCCAGCATCTGCAGAATTCCTGTTGTTAACAAATAAAGCTAATCTTTCTTTAATTTTTAAAATTTCTTTTGAGAGAAACAGACCCTTGTAGGGAAACATAATTGGAAGAAATGCACACAATTCACAGCCACCGACATTGAGTTGGGGTTTTGCTTTGAGGCTATTACGTAAAAACATAGTCATAGTCATACTTTATTGATCCCGGGGGAAATTGGTTTTCGTTACAGTTGCACCATAAATAATCAATAGTAATAGAACCATAAATAGTTAAATAGTAATATGTAAATTATGCCAGGAAATTATGAAATGACTTCCTATGATGCTCTGTGTTGCATCTCGGTGGAATGAGTGTCTGGTTGAATGTACTCCTGTGCCCACCCAGTACATTATGTAGTGGATGGGAGACATTGACCAAGATGGCATGCAACTTAGACAGCATCCTCTTTTCAGACACCACCCTGAGAGAGTCCAGTTCCATCCCCACAACATCACTGGCCTTACGAATGAGTTTGTTGATTCTGTTGGTGTCTGCCACCCTCAGCCTGCTGCCCCAGCACACAACAGCAAACATGATAGCACTGGCCACCACAGACTCATAGAACATCTTCAGCATCGTCCGGCAGATGTTAAAGGACCTCAGTCTCCTCAGGAAATAGAGACGGCTCTGACCCTTCTTGTAGACAGCTTCAGTGTTCTTTGACCAGTCCAGTTTATTGTTAATTTGTATCCCCAGGTACTTGTAATCCTCCACCATGTCCACACTGACCCCCTGGATGGAAACAGGGGTCACCAGTACTTTAGCTCTCCTCAGGTCTACCACCAGCTCCTTAGTCTTTTTCACATTAAGCTGCAGATAATTCTGCTCACACCATGTGACAAAGTTTCCTACCGTAGCCCTGTACTCAGCCTCATCTCCCTTGCTGATGCCCAACTATAGCAGAGTCATCCGAATACTTCTGAAGATGACAAGACTCTGTGCAGTAGTTGAAGTCCGAGGTGTAAATGGTGAAGAGAAAGGGAGACAAGACAGTCCCCTGTGGAGCCCCAGTGCTGCTGATCACTCTGTCGGACACACAGTGTTGCAAGCACACGTACTATGGTCTGCCAGTCAGGTAATCAAGAATCCATGAGGTTACTGTTTTTTATGCGCTTTTGGTTTTTGAAAGGTTTTTAATGGGCTTTTGTTGTGTAGGTTTTGAAGTTCAATAAAGTGTGTTGTGGGTTTCATTAAACATAAAGCACCTCACTTTGTTTTATTTGTGCAAACCTATACCCTCACCATCACAATGAGGAGAAATACACAAAAGATGCTGGAGGAGCTCAACAGGTCAGGCATCATCTATGGAGGGGAATAAACAGTTAACATTTTGGGCATTCATCAGGACTGTGCTGATGTTTTTTTCCTGGTGGTGGTGGGGAGGGGTCATTGCCTTGCTGCTGCTTATACATGGGAAGGGGGAGCTGGGGGGTCTTTGGAGTTCTAACGTTTTAACTGTCATTCATTCTTTGGGGCATTCCCCGCTGATGTTTGCGAAGAAAAAGTTTTTCAGGATGTACATTGTGTACATTTCTCTGGCATTAAATGTACCTATTGAAACCAGCGTTGGTCATCAACTCAAACAACACATTTCTCCAAATGCTTCAATGTGCATGTGACAAATAAAGCAAATTTTTTATACCTGCACTTTTGGAGATAATTAACAGTAGCCAATCCATCTACTAAGCAGAAGAAGGGTGCAGGAGGAAATTCATGCTGTCTCCAGGAGAGTGTGCAAACTCCACACAGACAGTGCTGGAGGTGGGGATCGAACTTGGACTACTAGAGGTAGCAGTGCTACCTGCTGCACCACAGTGGGGCTATTAAAAAGCCACGACACCCAGAAGAGGAGAGTGACACTGGTTTCTCAGTTCGTGTGAATAATCTTTGCTCCTGCATCATTGGGAAGAAATCCCCTAGACAGCTCCAAATATTAGAGCCTCTGACAAAACATTAGCATAATGTTAAATAAAAGTGAACCAACTCCCATGATGCCTTCACTTCCGAATCATAAACCAGAATGCTGCTCTTTGCAAAGTGCAGTCTCGCCACTTTAACTCATATGTTTTGGTCCTTCATAAAGTTAAATAACTTTTGGAGAGATGTTTTTAGAATGTTATCAAAAGTCATAGGTCTGGACCTACAACCTAATTCACTTACGGCAATCTTTGGGATTATTCCAACGGAAGCAGGAAACGTTCCTGCTTCCGCTCAACGCATGATAGCTTTCTCAACTTTATTGGCTAGGAGAGCTATTCTATTGTACTGGAAGGGTCCCAGTCCACATACTTTTTTTTTGACTCTCCTCCATTATGTCTTCTTTAAATTTGGAGAAAATAAGGAGTCGGACATTTGATGTATCTTTTAAATTTGAGCAAACTTGCCAACCTTCTATTCAATATTTTCATATGATCTAATTCTTTTTACTTTTCCAGTTTTTTTTTCTCCGCAAAGTTTTAGATTTGAACAGAAGGATTTTTCCTTTTTTTTTAAAAGCTGTATCCTCAAAATGGACTGCCCAGTCCCCCTTTTTCTTGGTTTTAGGTTAGCTTAGTGGTTTTTTTTCCCCCAATAACAGGAAATCTTAAGTCTTTTTTTTCTATGAACTGTTACGAGGAGAAGTAGTTCTCTTGTCTCTTTATACTAACTTAATACTATATATGATTTTGACAGTGTATATTCCTTTCTTTGTTTGTACTATTATTGAAATACATATTTGAGATAACCTCTCCTCTGGTTTGTATTTATCCTTATTCTTTCAATTAAAAAAAAGATTGAAAGGAAAAAAATGCAGTCTCATAGGCAACAGTCACCGTGGCAACTCCACAGAAACAGCTGCAGGTACTGCTGTGAAGCAGGTTTGCTTGACAGAATGGATAACTAGATTACAAATGATGGGCACGGCTACAATTATCTTCTTAACTAAGTAATACCTCACTCCCTCGAATTAACAGCACGGGTTAGAATTAATGGTTTGGCGCTCGGACGGTGTAGTGTAATGGTTAGTGCATTGTTTCGCAGAGCCAGGGGTGAACGATCAGGGTTCATTTTCTGCCACTGCCTGTCAAGGGTTTGTACGTTCAATGCATGACTGCATAGGTTTCTTTGGGGTACTCCAGTTTCTTCCCACATTCTAAAGACATACGAGTTATGGGTGGGGAGTTGGTGCCCGGAGCATGATGACACTTGCACAAACTCTGCTGATCTGATTTGATGCAACCAATGCATTCCACTGTACACAACACTCCAAAGGGGCCTCACTAAGGCCCTGTATAATTATAATAAGAGACCTTTATTCTTCTATCAAATTATTTAACAGCATACCATTTGCCATCAGAATTACCTGCTGCATCTGCACATTAATTTTCAGATACTTGTGTACAAGGAGACCCGGGTCCCTCTGAACATCAACATTTTCCATTGAATAAATCCACCTTCACCCTGATCAATCATGCATTTTAATATCACATACTTTAATACACAGAACAGTACAGCACAGAAACAGGGCCTTTGGCCCATGATGTTCTGCCAATCTCATTAAATTAGTAATTGGACACCGTGGACAGCATTCTGACTGGTTGCGTCACCGTCTGGTGACGGAGGGGCCACTGTATAGGATCAGAAAAATCTGCAGGGGGTTGTAAAACTCAGCCAGCTCCATCATGGGTGCTAGCTTCATCGCCATGAGGACATCTTCAAAAGGTGATGCCTCAAAAAGGCTGCATCCATTTTTAAGGACCCCTACCACCCTGGATATGTCCTACTCTCATTACAGCCATGAGAGAGGAGGTACAGGAACCTGAAGATATAATTCAACATTTTAGCAACAGCTTCTTCCTCTCCACCATCAGATTTATGAACAGTCAGTGAAACCATGGCATATAACAGTGATAAGAAACCAGATTCTGATTCCTTCTGCCTACACAATCCATATCCTTCCATTTTCTGCATATTCATGTGTCTAAGAACCTCTTCAAACACCTCGATCATATTTGTTCCCATCATTGCCCTTGGCAAAGGATTCCAGGCAGGTAAAAAAAAACCTGCCCTGCACAGCTCCTTTGAATTTACTCCCCCTCAGCATTGTCAAGGACATCTTACATCCATCCCACAATCTCCTTGATCTCCTACCATCAGGCAGAAGGTAGCGCACTACCCGCAGTAGAAGAACGGGGACTGTTAGGCTGGGTAACAGCCTCTTCACCCAGTCTGTGAGATTTCTGTACATATTTATAACAGCTGCAATGGCAGTTTACTGTTGCATATCTTGCATAATAAGAGATTAACGCAATAGAAAGGAAGGACATAAGTCGGGAAGATGTGGAATCGATATGGGTAGAGCTGCGTAACACTAAGGGGCAGAAGACGCTGGTGGGAGTTGTGTACAGGCCACCTAACAGTAGTAGTGAGGTCGGAGATGGTATTAAACAGGAAATTAGAAATGTGTGCAATAAAGGAACGGCAGTTATAATGGGTGACTTCAATCTACATGTAGACTGGGTGAACCAAATTGGTAAAGGTGCTGAGGAAGAGGATTTCTTGGAATGTATGCGGGATGGTTTTTTGAACCAACATGTCGAGGAACCGACTAGAGAGCAGGCTATTCTGGACTGGGTTTTGAGCAATGAGGAAGGGTTAATTAGCGATCTTGTCGTGAGAGGCCCCTTGGGTAAGAGTGACCATAATATGGTGGAATTCTTCATTAACATGGAGAGTGACGTAGTTAATTCAGAAACAAAGGTTCTGAACTTAAAGAGGGGTAACTTTGAAGGTATGAGACGTGAATTAGCTAAGATAGACTGGCAAATGACACTTCAAGGATTGACGGTGGATATGCAATGGCAGGCATTTAAAGGTTGCATGGATGAACTACAACAATTGTTCATCCCAGTTTGGCAAAAGAATAAATCAAGGAAGGTAGTGCACCCGTGGCTGACAAGAGAAATTAGGGATAGTATCAATTCCAAAGAAGTAGCATACAAATTAGCCAGAGAAAGTGGCTCACCTGAGGACTGGGAGAAATTCAGAGTTCAGCAGAGGAGGACAAAGGGCTTAATTAGGAAGGGGAAAAAAGATTATGAGAGAAAACTGGCAGAGAACATAAAAACGGACTGTAAAAGCTTTTATAGATATGTAAAAAGGAAAAGACTGATAAAGACAAATGTAGGTCCCCTGCAAACAGAAACAGGTGAATTGATTATGGGGAGCAAGGACATGGCAGACCAATTGAATAATTACTTTGGTTCTGTCTTCACTAAGGAGGACATAAATAATCTTCCAGAAATAGTAAGGGACAGAGGGTCCAGTGAGATGGAGGAACTGAGCGAAATACATGTTAGTAGGGAAGTGGTGTTAGGTAAATTGAAGGGATTGAAGGCAGATAAATCCCCAGGGCCAGATGGTCTGCATCCCAGAGTGCTTAAGGAAGTGGCCCAAGAAATAGTGGATGCATTAGTGATAATTTTTCAAAACTCGTTAGATTCTGGACTAGTTCCTGAGGATTGGAGGGTGGCTAATGTAACCCCACTTTTTAAAAAATGAGGGAGAGAGAAACCGGGGAATTATAGGCCGGTTAGCCTAACGTCAGTGGTGGGGAAACTGCTGGAGTCAGTTATCAAGGATGTGATAACAGCACATTTGGAAAGCGGTGAAATGATCGGACAAAGTCAGCATGGATTTGTGAAAGGAAAATCATGTCTGACGAATCTCATAGAATTTTTTGAGGATGTAACTAGTAGAGTGGATAGGGGAGAACCAGTGGATGTGGTATATTTGGATTTTCAAAAGGCTTTTGACAAGGTCCCACACAGGAGATTAGTGTGCAAACTTAAAGCACACGGTATTGGGGGTAAGGTATTGGTGTGGGTGGAGAATTGGTTAGCAGACAGGAAGCAAAGAGTGGGAATAAATGGGACCTTTTCAGAATGGCAGGCGGTGACTAGTGGGGTACCGCAAGGCTCAGTGCTGGGACCCCAGTTGTTTACAATATATATTAATGACTTGGATGAGGGAATTAAATGCAGCATCTCCAAGTTTGCGGATGACACAAAGCTGGGTGGCAGTGTTAGCAGTGAGGAGGATGCTAAGAGGATGCAGGGTGACTTGGATAGGTTGGGTGAGTGGGCAAACTCATGGCAGATGCAATTTAATGTGGATAAATGTGAAGTTATCCACTTTGGTGGCAAAAATAGGAAAACAGATTATTATCTGAATGGTGGCCGATTAGGAAAAGGGGAGGTGCAACGAGACCTGGGTGTCGTTATACACCAGTCATTGAAAGTGGGCATGCAGGTACAGCAGGCAGTGAAAAAGGCGAACGGTATGCTGGCATTTATAGCGAGAGGATTCGAGTACAGGAGCAGGGAGGTACTACTGCAGTTGTACAAGGCCTTGGTGAGACCACACCTGGAGTATTGTGTGCAGTTTTGGTCCCCTAATCTGAGGAAAGACATCTTTGCCATAGAGGGAGTACAAAGAAGGTTCACCAGATTGATTCCTGGGATGGCAGGTCTTTCATATGAAGAAAGACTGGATGAACTGGGCTTGTACTCGTTGGAATTTAGAAGATTGAGGGGGGATCTGATTGAAACGTATAAGATCCTAAAGGGATTGGACAGGCTAGATGCGGGAAGATTGTTCCCGATGTTGGGGAGGTCTAGAACGAGGGGTCACAGTTTGAGGATAGAGGGGAAGCCTTTTAGGACCGAGGTTAGGAAAAACTTCTTCACACAGAGAGTGGTGAATCTGTGGAATTCTCTGCCACAGCAAACTGTTGAGGCCAGTTCATTAGCTATGTTTAAAAGGAAGTTAGATATGGCCCTTGTGGCTACAGGGGTCAGGGGGTATGGAGGGAAGGCTGGGTTCTGAGTTGGATGATCAGCCATGATCATAATAAATGGCGGTGCAGGCTCGAAGGGTCAAATGGCCTACTCCTGCACCTATTTTCTATGTTTCTATGTTTCTATATTTAACTACATATATGTACTCCACGTCCCCTCGTACACCTCGTACCCTTTTTTAAAAATCTGTTAATATATTATGTTAATATCACTTTATTGAAATATGTACTTTGATTTGCACCTTGGTCCCTGAGCAACATTGTTTTGTTTACATGTGTACAGTTGAATGACAATAAAATAAATTTGAACTCCCCTTGAATGTATGCCCTCTAATATGAGGCAATTTGACTGTGTGAAAAATATCCCTGCTACCTAATCTATCTATGTCTCTCATAATCTGATAAACCTCTGTCAAATTTCTCTTTTCTCAGCCTGTGATACTCCAGAGAAAACAACACAAGTTAGACTTAAGACATAGGAACAGAATTGGGCCATTTGGTTCATCGAGTCTGCTCTGCCATTCCATCATGGTTGATTTATTATCCCTCTCAACTCTGTTTTCTTGCCTTCTCCCCGTGACCTTTGACACTCGTGCTAATCAAGAACCTATCAACCTTTTCTTTAAATGTGTCAAGTGACTTGGCCTCCACAGCCGTCTGTTGCAATGAAATTCACAGATTCACCACACTCTGGCAAAAGAAATTGCTCTTGATCTCTGTTCTAAATCAATGTGCCTTTGTTCTGAGACTGTGCACTCTGATCCTAGACCCAACCATTATAGGAAACATCCACTCTCTCTGGATCTTTCAATATTCAGTAGGTTTCAATGAGATCCCTATTCATTCTTCTAAACCCAGCAAGTAAGGTCCAAAGCCATCAAGCTCATATGCTAACCCTTTCATACCTGGAATCATTCTCGTGTACCTCCTCTAGACCCTCTACAATGCAAGCACATTCTTCCTTAGATAAGGGGCATAAAACTGCTCACAATACTCCAAGAACAGTCTGACCAATGCCTTGTAAATCCTCAGCATCACATCCTGGCTGTTATATTCTAGTCCTCTTGAAATGCATGCTAACATTACATTTGCCACTCAACCTGCAAGTTAACCTTTAGGGAACCCTGCATGAGGACTTCTAAGACACTTTGCACCTGTATGCCTTTACTCGTTCTACCAACGTGCATGACAATACACTTACCTACACTATATTCCATCTGCCACTTCTTTGACCATTTTCTCAATTTATCTACATTCTTCTGGAGACTTCCTACTTTCTCAACACTACCTGTCAGTCCACCAATCTTAGTATTGTCTGTAGGCTTGGCCACAAAGCCGTCAATTCTATCAGCAAAATCATTAACATACAACGTGAAAAGAAGCAGTCCCAATAGTGACCCCTGCAGAACACCACTAGCCACCAGCAGCCAACCAAAATAGGCCCCTTTTATTCCCACTCTTTGCCTCCTGCTAGACAGCCAATCTTCTACCCATACTAGTATCTTTCCTGCAATACCACAGGCTCTTATCTTAAGCAGCCTCATGTGTGGCACCTTGTCCAAGGCCTTCTGAATATCCAAGTAAAGAACATCCATTGACTCTCCTTTATCTATTCTACCTGTTATTTCCTCAAAGAATTCTAACAAATTTGTCAGGCAAAATTTCCCCTGAAGAAAACCATGTTGACTTTGGCCAGCTTTATCATGCACCTCCAAGTAGCCTGAAACCCCATCCTTAATAATGAACTCCAGCATCTTCCCAACCTCTAAAGTCAGGCTCATTTACCTATAATTTCCTTTCTTCTGCCTCCTTCCCATTTTAAAGAGTGACATTTGTAATTTTCCAGTCCTCCAAAACCATTCCAGAATCTAGCGATTCTATAAAGATTATTACTAATGCCTCCACAACCTCTTCGGCCACCTATTCTAGAACCCCGGGGTGTAGTCCATCTTGTAAAAGTGACTTATCTACCTTGAGACCTTTCTGCTTCCCAAACACCTTCACTTTAGTAATCGCAACTACACTCACTTCTGCCCTCTGACCCTCCAGAATTTCTGGCATATTGCTAGTGTCTTCCAGTGACTGATGCAAAATACTTATTAAATTCATCTGACACTTGTTGTGCCCTATTACTACCTCTCCAACATCATTTTACGGCTGTCTAATATCCACTCTCACCTCTCTTTTACTCTTTGTATATCTGAAAAACTTTTGGTATCCCCTGTGATATTATTGGTAGCTTACCTTCATAATTCATCTTTTATCGCCTTATGTTTTTTGTTGCATTCTGTTGGTTTTTAAAAGCTTCCCAATCCTCTAATTTCCCACTAAATTTTTCTATATTATATGCCCTCTTTTTTTTTTTTACCTTTTATGTCTTTGTCAGCCACAGTTGCCCCCTCCTCCCTTTAGAATTCTTCATCTTTGGGATTTATCTATCCTGTGCCTTCCAAATTGCTCCCAAAAACTCCAGTCATTGCTGTTCTGCTGTCATCCCTGCTGGTGTCCGCTTCCACTCAACTTCGGCCAGCTCCTCTCTCATGGCTCTGTAATTTCCTATACTCCACGGTAATATTGATGTATCTGACTTTATCTTCTCCTTCTCAAACTACAGGATGAATTTGTTGTCACTGTCTCCTAAGGTAAATGAACCCTTAAGCTGCTCAATCAAATCTGATTCATTACACAACACCCAATCCAAAATAGCCTTTCCCCTAGTCTGTTTAATCATGAGCTGCTCTAAAAGCCATCTCAAAGGCATTCTACAAATTCTCTCTCTTGGTTTCCAGCCCCAATCTACTTGCATATTGAAATCCCCATGACTATTGTAACATTGCCTTTATTACATGCCTTCTTTATCTCCTGACCTATCTTATATTCCAAATCCTGGCTACATTTAGAGGGCCTGCATATAACCCCCATCATCTAACTTATTCTGTATACTGCGTGCATCCAAAAACAACATCTTCAGTCCTGTATTTATCACCCTTTTCAAATTTGTCCCCATGTCACACTGCAACTCATTCCACTGACTGCAATTTTGCCCTATCTTCCCCCATCCTTCCTGACAGTCTCACTACATACTGCATCAATTTGTATACCAACTGCCCCATCCTCAGCCCCATCACTTTGGTTCCCATCTCCCTGCCAAATTATTTTAAACCCACTCCAACAACTCTAACAAACCTGCCCACAAGGATATTGGTCCCCCTCTGGTTCAGATGTAATCTGTCCTTTTTGTACAGGTCATAACTTCCCCAAAAGAGATCCCAATGATCCAGAAATCTGAAACCCTCTCTGCACCACTTCCTGAGCCACCCATTCATCAGTATTATCAACCTATTCCTGCCCTGACTAGCGCGAGGTACTGGGAGTAATCCAGAGATTACTACCTTGGAGTTTCTGCTCTTCAGCTTATTCCCCAACTCCCGATACTCACCGTGCAGGACTTCTTCCGTCTTTCTACCTATGTCATCGGTGACAATGTGCACCACAACCTCTGGCTGATCACCCTCCCTCTTGAGAATCTTCTGTAGCCACTCTAAGACATCATGGACCCTAGCACCTGGGAGTCAACACATCATCCTGACTTCTCTTTTGTAGCCACTGAATTTGCTGTCTCCCCACCAACCCTAAACCATTGAATTCCCTATCAACTTTGCTCAGCCTGACTTTACTCTTCTCTGCTGGGCCTCAGAGCCACCACAGTACCACGGGTCCGGCTCCTGTTGCTGTGCCCTGGTATGTCATCCCTATCAGCAGTATCCAAAGGGGTATACCTGTTGCTGAGGGAGTGACTGCTTACTCCCCTTACCTCTCCTGGGGTCACCCATCTACTATCTGAATCCTGCACTCTGGGTGTGACCACCTCGGTAAAAGCTTCATCTATTAGTTTTTCAGCCTCCTGGATAATCCTGAGTACATCCAACTCCAGCTCCTTGACCTTGTCAGTCAGCAGCTAGTGTTGGGTGTAATTCTTGCAGGTGTAGTGATCAGGGAGACTGTTATATACCCCAAAATCCCACATCTCACAGGAAGAGAATTCCACTGCCTGAACTACCATCCTGCCTACACTTGCTAAACCTCTAACTTCTCCAGCTTAAGTTCTAGCGTGCATCTGTTCTCACCCAAGCCTGACCACTAACACTTTCCACTCCAACAATAACTGCCTCACTTTTCATTGACTCCTGCTGAGTATTTGAAAGACTGGGATAATTGTAGCACGCCAAAAACTTCTGAAAGATCCCAAGCTCTTTTTTAAAGCCATGCAGCCTCACAAACAAATGCCCTCTCATGATGATTGCAGCGCACCTTTCAACTTTTTCTTATAGCTCATGCCCTTTAATCCAGGCAGTATCCTGGTGAACCTCTCTTACACCATCTCCAAAGCCTCCACATCCTTCCTATAATGGGGGTGACTAGAACTGAATCCAATACTCCAGATGTGGCCCAACTAAAATTTTGTGAAGTTGCAACATAACTTCCTGACTCGTGAACTCAGTGTCTTGACTAATAAAGTTAATCTACATGCCTTCTTTACCACCCCATCAACATGTGCAGCCACTTTTAGGGAACTATACATTTGTACCCCAAGATCCCTCTGTACATAATCACAATCAAGAGTTCTGCTATTAACTGTGTACCCTCTGCCACCAGATTTCACAATGGACAATGAACCCATGTACACAACCTCACTATTTTCCCCTCTTTTTGCACTTCTTATAGTTATAGAAAAGTACAGCACAGAAACAGGGTCTTTGGCCCATCTAGTCTGAACTATTAAACTGTCTTCTCCCATTGACCTGAACCCAGTCTACAGCCCTCCATACCCCTACCATCAATGTATCTATCCAAGCTTTCTTAATCATTGAAATCAAGCTTGCATACACCACTTGTGCAGGCAGCTTGTTCCACACTCCCACAGTGCAGAAGTTTCCCCTCATCAACACACACAAATGCTGGAGGAACTCAGCAAGCCAGGCAGCATCTATGGAAAAGAGTAAACAGTTGACATTTCGAGCCAAGACCCTCCATCAGGACAGGTCACATTCCAGCATTTTGTGTGTTGCTTGGATTTCTAGCATCTGCAGTTTCTCAAATTTCCCCTCACATTCTCTTTAAACTTTTCACCTTTCACCCTTAACCCACGACCTCTGGTTGTAGTCCCACCCAACCTCTGGAAAAAGCCTTCTTGCATTTACCCTATCTATACCCCTCATAATTTAGTATACCTCTATCAAATCTCCCCTCAATCTTCTACATTCTAAGGAATAAAGTCCTAACCTTTTTAGTCTTTCCTTGTAACTCAGATCCTCCAGACCCAGCAGTATCCTTATATTTTTTTCTGTACCCTTTCAAACTTATTTACATCTCTCCTGTAGGTAGGTGACCAAAACTGCACACAATTCTCTAAATTAAGCCTCATCAATGTCTTATACAGCTTCAAAAATAACATCCCATCTCCTGTACTCAATACTTTGACTTATGAAGGCTAATGTGCCAAAAGCTTTCTTTACAACCCTACCGACCTGTGACACCACCTTCAATGAATTACTGACCTGTATTCCCAGATCCCTCTGTTCTACCACACTCCTCAATGCCCTAACGTTTATTGTGTAAGACCTACCCTGGTTGGTCCTACTGAAGTGCAGCACCTGGCACATGTTTGCATTAAATTCCATCTGCTATTTTTCCAGCTGATGCAGATGCCACTGCAAGCCACGATAACCTTCCTGGCTGCCCACTACACCACCAATTTTGGTGTCATCCGCAAATCCTTTGATCCAGTTAATCACATTGTCATCCAGATCGCTGATATAGATGACAAACAACAATGGGCCCAGCACCGATCCCTGCGGCGTTCCACTAGTCACAGGCCACCAGTCAGAGGGGCAACCAACTACTGCCACTCTGGGGCTTTCCCCGCAAAGCAAATGCCTAATCAAATTTACTACCTCATTTTAAACACTGAGTGACTGAACCTTCTTGACCAACCTCCCATGTGGGACCTTGTCAAAATGCCTTGATTATCCTTAATCAGTCCATGTCTAACCAAATGTTTGTATACTTGGTCCCTCAGAATACCTTCCAGTAAATTTCCCACTACTGATATCAGGCTCACCGGCCTATAATTTCCTGGTTTTTAGAACCTTTCTTGAACAGCAGAACAACATTGGCTGTCCTCCAATCCTCTGGCACCTCACCTGTTGCTAAGAATGATTTAAATATCTCCGCTAGGACCCTGGCAATTTCTGCAGGTGTCTCCTGCAGGATCCGAGGGAACACCTTGTCAGGTTCTGAGGATTTATCCACCCTAGTTTGTCTCAGGACAACAAATATTTCCTCCTCTGTAATCTATATCGGATCCATGCAGTTGATGCTGCTTTGCTGCACTTCTATAGACTCTGGGTCCATCTCCTGAGTAAATACAGATGTGAAAAAAGGTACTTAAGATCTCCCCCAATTTCCTTGGCTCCACACATGGACTACCATTCTGATTTTCCAGAGACCAATTTTTTCCTTTACAATCCTTTTGCTCTTAACGTATGTGTAGAATCCCTTAGAATTCTCCTTCACCTTTTCTGCTAAGGCAACCTCATGCCTTTTTTTTTTAGCCCTCCTGATATATTTTAAATTTCTTATACTACATAAATATCTCATTTGCTCCAACCTACTTATACCACAAGACCATGATACAGGAGCAGAAGTAGGCCATTCAGACCATCGAGTCTGCTGTGCCATTCAATCATGAGCTGATCCAACTCTTCCAGTCATCCCCGATCCCCAGCCTTCTCCCCATACCCTTTGATGACCTGGCTAATCAAGAACCTATCTATGTCTGCCTTAAATGCATCCAATGACTTGGCCTCCACAGCGCCCTGGCAACAAATTCCACAGATTTACCACCCTCTGACTAAAGTAACTTCTTCGCATCTCTGTTCCAAATGGACGTCCTTCAATCCTGAAGTCATGCCCTCTTGTCTTAGACTCACCTACCATGGGAAATAACTTTGCAATATCTAATCTATTCAGGCCTTTTAACATTCAGAATGTTTAGAAACATAGAAAACCTACAGCACAATACAGGCCCTTCGGCCCACAAAGTTGTGTGAACATGTCCCTACCTTAGAAATTACTAGAGTTACCCATAGCCCTCTATTTTTCTAAGCTCCATGTACCTATCCAAAAGTCTCTTAAAAGACCCTATCATATCCGTCTCCACCACCGTTGCCGGCAGCCCATTCCATGCAGTCACCACTCTCTGCGTCAAAAACTTACCCCTGACATCTCCTCTGTACCTGCTTCCAAGCACCTTAAAACTGTGCCCTCTCGTGCTAGACATTTCAGCCCTGGGAAAAAGCCTCTGACTATCCACACGATCAATGCCTCTCACTATCTTATACACCTCTATCAGGTCACCTCTCATCCTCCATTGCTCCAAGGGGAAAAGGCCGAGTTCACTCAACCTGTTTTCATAAGGCATGCTCCCCAATCCAGACAACATTTTCTGCACCCTTTCTATGGTTTCCACATCCTTCCTGTAGTGAGGCGACCAGAAATGAGCACAGTTCTCCAAGTGGAATCTGACCAGGGTCCTATATAGCTGCAACATTACCTTTCGTCTCCTAAATTCAATTCCACAATTGATGAAGGCCAATGAACCATATGCCTTCTTAACCACAGAGTCAACCTGCACAGCTACTTCGAGCGTCCTATGGACTCGGACTCCAAGATCCCTCTGATCCTCCACACTGCCAAGAGTCTTACCATTAATACTATATTCTGCCATCATATTTGACCTACCAAAATGAACCACCTCACACATATCTGGGTTGAACTCCATCTGTCACTTCTCAGCCCAGTTTTGCATCCTATCAATGCCCTGCTATAACCTCTGACAGCCCTCCACACTATCCACAACACCCCCAACCCTTATGTCATCAGCAAACTTACTAACCCATCCCTCCACTTCCTCATCCAGGTCACTTATAAAAATCACAAAAAGTAAGGGTCCAAGAAGAGTAAGGTTTCTATGAGGTCCTCCCACTCATTCTCCAGAACTCCAGGGAATACAGCCCGAGAGATTCCAGACGTCACCTGCTATGCACTTCATTTTTATTCTTCAACAGGGCCTCAATATCTCTTGAAAACCAAGCTTCCCTACAACTATTAACATTACCTTTTATTCTGACGGGCACGTACAAGCTTTGAACTCTCAGAATTTCACTTTTGGAGGCTTCCTATTTACCAAGTACACTTTTGCCAGAAAACAACCTGTCCCAATCGACACTTGGCAGATCCTTTCTGATACCATCAAAATTGTCTTTTCTCAAATTTAGAATCTCACCTGCAGACCAGACCTATCTTTTTGCATATTTACTTTGAAACTAATGGCATGGTGATCACCAGATACAAAGTGTTCCCCTACACTAATGTCCATAACCTGCCCTGTCTCATTTCGTAATAGCAAATCAAGTATCTCACACTATCTCATTGGGACTTCTATATACTGATTATAGAATCTTTGCTGAACACATTTGACAAACTCTATTCCATCTAATCCTTTTACAGTAGGGGTTCCCTGTCAACATGTGGAAAGTTAAAATCACCTACAAAAACAATTTTATGTCTGCAATCTCTCTGCATTGTTGGGTGGTCTGTAACGTGATTATACCTTTCTTATTTCTCAGTTCCACCAATAATGCCTCACTTGATGAGTTCTCCAGTCTGACCTGACTGAGCACTGCCGTGACATTTCCTTTAATCCCTCCTGCAACCAAACTTCACCAATGGCTACAATATTCCATGTGTTGATACATGCCCAGAGCTCATCTGTCTTTTCGATGATACTTCTTGCATTGAAATACGCGCAGCTCAGGATATAGGTCGCACCATGCTCAAACTCTTGGCTCCTGACTTTGTCTGAGGTCTTATCAACATCTGTTTCCACAACTTCTCCACTAACTGTTCTGGCATTCTGGCTCCCATCCCCTTGCTCCCCTTGCTTCTCTAGTTTAAACCCATTTTGCAGCATTAACTAACCTTTTTGCGGGATATTAGTACCCTTCCAGTTCAGGTTCAGGTCATCTCTTCTGTACACACCCTACCTTCCCTGGAAGAGAGCCCAATGATTCAGAAATCTTATGCCCTCCCTCCTACACCAACTCCTTAGCCATGAGTTACAATCTTCCTATTTCAGGCCTCACTAGCACGTGGCATAGGCAACAATTTTGAGATCACAATCCTGGAGATCCTGCATTAAAATTAACACCCAACTCCCTGAACTCACTTTGCAGAATCTTGTCATTCTTCCTACCCAAGTCATTGGTACCAACATGGAACACAACCTCTGGTTGTCCAGCCTCCCACTTAAGAATGCTGAGGACTTGATCCGAGATGGCACCTGGAAGGCAAGCTACCATCTGGGAATCTCTTTTCAATATTTTTATTAGTTTCTACATAAAAGAATACAGAGTACAAGAAAGTATATATAAAGGTCGAAAAAAACAACTACCAATTACATTATATCTATTCATAATAACAATCTCATTACCCCGTATTCATGCAGGTTAATCACAGTTATATTGAAATATACTAATTTATTACAGAAAAAGATTTAACCCCTACCAAGACCGAAGCTGTTAATTAAGGAGAAAAAAGATAAAATACCTTTTTGTATAATAAAAATTAATAATAGCCAACATCTAAATTTAAACAATGAGTTGAGGATTTTGAAAGTTTTAAAAATAATTCAGAAACAGTCCCCACAATGTTTGAAAGTCTTGACGAGATTCAGAAATTGAACAACAAATCCTCTCTAAATCTAAGCATGACATAGATTCGCATAACTATTGAGCATGAGTAGGAAAAGAAATATCTTTCCATTTAAACAAAAGCATCCTCCAAGCTATAAGAGAGCTAAAGGCCAAAATACGTAAATCTGATGTCTTCAACTTGATATCTTGTCCAGCAACAATACCGAATAGGGCCGTCAGAGGATTAGGCTTAAAATTGACTTTGAAAAGTAAAGAAAAAGTTTGAAAAACTTCCTTCTAGATTTTTCTTTTTTTCACATGTTCACTGCTCCTGTTCAAGAATTGATTATTTTTTTATTGACTCTCGTCTTATTTCTTCAGTGGTTAAATGTGAATAGGACTTTATAACCATTTTTGGATCATGCTCCACTTAAGCTTTCTATTAAATTTCAGGCCAATACACAAAATAATAGACAATGGCATTTTAATTCGCTGTTGCTTCAGGATTCGGATTTTGTTAACTTTATGAACGAACAGATTGATCTCTTTTTTACAATCAACTATACAGAAGATATTTCTATGAACATCCTTTGGGATACTTTTAAAGCTTATATTCGTGGTCAGATCATCTCATACTCTGCTGCTTTGAGGAAGAGGTTGAAGCAGGAGGAGCTGGTTATTGTGGACAAGGTTAAGGAAATTGATAAGAAATATGCTACAGCTCCCTCTGAGAAGTTGTATAAACAAAGAACTGAACTTCAAATGGAACACAGTTTATTACTTTCGTCCTGGATTGCAAATCAATTAATGAAAACAAGAAGCGAATTTTATGTACATAGTGACAAAGTTGAAGACAAATTATACTAAATTTCAAATTAATCAGATTTATAATCAAAAAGATCAACTGATATTTGATCAAGCTGAGATTAATCAATCCTTTTTTGATTTTTATTCCTCCTTATATCAATCAGAGTCTCCACGAGACTCTAAATATATGCATGACTTTTTAGATAACCTAGATTTCCCTAAGATTTCACAGGATATATCTTCTATGCTAGACACTTCCTTTACCACTGATGAGATTAAGAATGTTATTTTCTCTATGAACCCGGGGAAAGCTCCTGGCCCTGATGGGTTTACCGCGGAATTTTATAAATTTTTTGCGTCCTCATTAATCCCTTGGTTATTTAAGGTTCTGGAGGCCTCATTAAAACTTGGTAAACTTCCGGAAATCCTTCTATAGAGCATCGATCTCTTTAATATTAAAGAAGGATAAAGATCCTGCTCAATCTGCATCTTAGAGACCAATATCCTTACTAAATGTTGACTCCAAAATTTTTTCTAAATTATTAGCAAACAGATTAGAAAAAGTACTTCCTTATATTATTTCGGAAGACCAAACGAGTTTTATTAAAGGTCGTTACTCTTTTTATAATATTCGCACACTGTTAAACATTGTTTATACTCTCTCACAAAACGATCCTGAGTGCGTCATTTCCTTAGATGCTGAAAAAGCCTTTGACAGAGTCGAATGGTCTTACTTATTTAAGGTGCTTGAAATGTTTAATTTCAGCCCGAAATTTATATCCTGGATTAAATTGTTATATCATTCTCCTATGGCCTCAGTTCGTACTAACACCCTAAACTCACCTGTTTTCCCTCTTTCTCGAGGTACTGGACAAGGTTGTCCTCTTAGTCCTTTATTATTTGATATTGCATTAGAACCTCTTGCAATTGCTATTCGAGAATCTTCAAATATTATTGGGATAACTCGAGGCTTAAAGTCCCATAAAGTATCACTCTATGCTGATGCAACATACATCAACTTTGATGTATGTTGCTTGAATTTCCAGCATCTGCAGAATTCCTGTTGTTTACTCTATGCTGATGACTTACTTTTATATATTTCTAATCCTCAAAAATCTATCCCTGCTGTTTTAGATTTATTAGCACAATTTAGTCTTTTTTCTGGTTACAAGTTAAATCTTAGTAAGAGTGAACTTTTCCTGATTAATAAGCAACTTCCCTTGTATCAGAATCTTCCGTTTAAATTGATTAATAATCATTTTTCATATCTTGGGATTAAAATTACCTGTAAACATAAAGATTTATTTAAGACTAATTTCCTACCCTTAATTGATCATATTACTCAACTTTCATTTAAATGGTCTCCATTTTACTTAACTTTGATTGGTCGTATTAATGCGATTAAGATGTTTATTCTGCCAAAAATTTTTATATGTATTTCAGGCACTACGGATTTTTGTTCCAAAATCCTTTTTTGACAAAGTTGACTCTAAAATTTCTTCATTTATTTGGCAAAATAAAAACCCGAGACTGGGTAAAATACATCTACAGAAAGCTAAGAGAGATGGAGGTTTGGCATTACCTAACTTTAGATTCTATTATTGGGCAATTAATATTTGACACATGAAATTTTGGTTACTTGATCAAGATACACTATCCATTCCTAAATGGGTAGTATTGGAATTACAATCTGCTCAAGGTTATGCACTTGGCTCCATTTTAGGTTCTTCTCTTCCTTTTGATTTGAAACGCCACAAACAGGTTTGTAACCCGATAGTTAAATATACCTTACGTATTTGGTTTCAATTCCGAAAATTTTTCAATCTTAATCAATATGGGCTTGCGATTCCTATTTTAGGCAACATATTCTTTCCCCCCTCTTCCACGGACCGTGCTTTTCAAATTTGGAAGACTAATGGTATTTCACGGTTTTTGGATTTATTTTTAGATGGTTCCCTTATATCTTCTGAACAATTATCTAATAAATATAACTTACCAAGAATACATTTTTTTAGTTATCTCCAAGTTAGAAATTTCCTAAGTACTATACTCTCTTCCTTTCCAACGTTACCTCCTACATATATTTTAGATACTATAATTAACCTTAATCCATGTCAGAAAGGTGTAACGGCTATTATTTATAATACTATTATGAAACTTGGGAAAGCTTCATTTGATAAGATTAGGTCAGATTGGGAAAAGGAATTGGGCTTTATTATTTTGGTGGATGACTGGGTGCATATTTTACAACTAGTCAATACTTCCTCTATCTGTTCTAAACATTCCCTAATTCAATTTAAAGTTGTCCATAGAGCACATATGTCCAAAGATAAATTAGCTTGTTTTTATTCTCATATTAATCCTCTTTGTGACAGATGTCATGGGGAGATAGCCTGCTTAACTCATATGTTTTGGTCCTGTCCTACTCTGGAAACTTCTAGGAAAGACATTTTTAATATTATTTCAAAGGTATTGAATATAGATATCTCTCCCCACCCTATTACTGCTATCTTTGGATTACCTAAAATTTCCAGTAATCTTTCTCCTTCAGCCCGTAGAATGATTGCATTTCTTACTTTAATGGCGAAAAGATGTATTTTACAACATTGGAAGGAGACTAATGTTCCAACTACGTTCTTTTGGTTTTCCCAGACGATACTATGTTTAAATTTGGAGAAAATCAGAAGTAATCTTTATGATCCTTCAGCTAAATTTGAATAGACCTGGAGATCTTTTATTCAACATTTTCATTTAATGTAATTTTTTTTCTCTCTCTGTCCATATTTACATTCCCTTCTTGCTTTTTAACTGTTTTTAATGGAGGTCGGGTTTGAGGACGTGATTGTTTTAAGTTGTTTAACTCTACTTGATTCCTAGTTAGCCCATTGCTTTGCTTTGCTTTTTAGATTAGTTGCATGGTGGGTTTTTTTTGGGTTTTTTTTTCTTTTCCTTATTGATATGTATGAAAATTAGTATATTATTATATTACCTTGTTATTTTATATCTAAACTGCACTGCTTGTACTAATTTTATTTTGGGTATTAATATCTTTTGTAAAGTTATATTGCAACAGTGTATTAGTGCCTATATGGTTTACCTTTTGTGTACTAATTCAATAAAAAGATTTAAAAAGAAAAAGAAAAACTTCCTTCCAATATTTTTCAAGACATGGACAAATCTAAAACATATGAATTAATGAAGCTTCTCCATTATTGCATCTGTCACAGTAGGGAGATATATCCGAATAAAAATGAGATAGCTTATCCTTAGTCATATGGACTCTAGGTACCACCTCAAATTGTATGAAGGAGTGGCGAGCACATAGCGATGATGTATTAACCAGTTTAAAAATTTCATTCCAAGTTTCCTCAGATATTGATGTCTGTAAGTCTTGTTCCCAGAGATTCTTAATTTTATCTAAAGGAACATTCCTCGTCTCCAGTAACATACCATAAATATTAGATATTAAACCATGATAAAAAGGTGTCAAATTAAAAATTACATCTAGTAAATTCTTATCTGAGCTTATAGGAAATGTACATAATTGAGATCTTAGAAAGTCTCTAATTTGCAGATATCTAAAAAAGTGGGTTTTGGGTAGGCTATATTTAGCTGACAATTGCTCAAATGAAAAAATATTTCCTCCAACAAACAGATCCCAAAAACATTTAATACCCAACCTGTCCCATTCTTTAAAAACTAAATCAGTCATGGAGGGTTTAAAAAAAAAATTAGAATAAATGGGACTAGAAAGGGAAAATCTCAATAAACCAAAATGTTTTCTAAATTGTATCCAGATCCTCAGAGTATGTTTAACTATTAAATTATCAGTTAGTTTACTTACAAATAAAGGAAGTGTGGATCCAAGAAGAGAAATGATATTAAATTTATTAACAGAATTAGCTTCTAAAGAAACCCATACCGGACAGTCTGCACAATTAATATAATATATCCCAAATGTAAGCTATTGTATATTAACTGCCCAGTAATAAAACCTAAAATTAGGTAAGGCTAAACCTCCAGACTTTTTAGGTTTTTGAAGATGAACTTTACTTAAATGAAGATGTTTATTTTTCCATATATAGGAGGACCATCTGAGAATCTCCTTTCTGTTCCCCTAACTAATGAATCCTCTATCACCACAGCTTACCTCTTCGCCCACCTTCCCTTCTGAGTTACAGAGACCTGACTGCTGTGACTTTCCACTGTGGTCATTCCCCCAACAGTATCCAAAGTGGTATACCTGTTGTTGAGAGGGCTGGCCACAGGGTTACTCCGCACTGACTGTTTAACCACTTTCCCTCTCCTGACTGCCACCCAATTTCCTGTGTCCTACCTCTCTATATGTCCTGTCCATCACCCTTCAGTCTTCCGAATGATCTGGAGTTCATCTTGTTCCAGCTGCAACTCCTTAACATGGTTTGTTATAAGCTGCAGCTAGATGCATTTCTTGCAGGAGTATTCTTCAGGGACACTGGAGGTCTCCCTGCCATCCCACATCCCACAAGAGGGGCATTCCACTACTCTGTCTGGCATCTCTACTGTTCTAACTGAGGAAATATAAAGAAGCAAGAACAATAAACTGTGATGGTGGTGGTGGGGGTGGGGGTGGAGGAATCTCTACCTACAGCCTTTTTTTGCCATCTCTTACTCAAGTTTCTCCACGTTGAAGCCTCTAAGAGCTACATCTTCAAATCCCCACTCTAACTCTGTCCACTCCAATGATGACCACTCTCTGCTTGCCCCTGCCTTACTTTAATTTGTTCTTGCCAATGAATCCCAAATGCTGACGAGGCACTGCTCAAAGTTCCAAACTGCTGCAACTCACTGCCTTTTCTACTCAATCGGCAAACCTGAGTGAATTATGTCTTCTCAGGTTCCCATTCTCTGATTGGGTACTGCTCAAAGCTATATATACTGTATCACCTCTCATTGCCTGTAGTTGCCAGGAGCTGTTCTCATGTTATAGAAGACAACAGCTGGAGCATCCTTTATTTTATTTTTTATTTAAAGATACAGCATGGTGATAGGCCAATTACACCCATGTGATCAATTAATTCACCCATACAAACCACATGTCTTAGAACATGTGGGGAGAACAAACTAATTTCTTACAGTGGCAGGAATTGAACCTGGGTCACAAGTGCTTTAATAGCTTTTTGCTGACCACTATACCACCATGCCCCCCCAGTAAAGAGATTACTTTTATTGGTCATATGTACATCAAAATATACAGTGAAATGTGTAATTTGCATCAACGACCACAGCATTAAGCTGCGCTGGGGGCAGCACGCAAGTGTCACCAGGCTTCCGGCACCAACAAAGCATGCCCACTACTCACTAACCCTCACTGGACCTCTTTGGAGCAAGGGAGGAAACACAAGTGGCCGTAGCGAGAATGTAGCTCCATACAGACAGTGATGGAAATTGAACTTCAGTCTTGTGATTGTTGGCACTATAATGCGTTATACTAACAGCTACACCACTGTGCTGTCAGTAGCTCTAATGATTCCTCTAACAAAGCTGTGCAATACAGATCTATGGGCCATTGGGATTTATCAGTTTTCAGGCAACAAAGAAATGCAACTAGAGCGCTTAATTTCTTTGATTTCCTCATTTACATTGGACTCCTTTTGCTCCAGTCTGAGAAGACTTTTCTCTGAAGACCGCACCAAGTAATTATTTAATTCCTTTGCTATTTCTTTCATCCCCATCATAAATTCTCCTGGCTCTGTCCACAAGGGACACACGTTTGCTCTCATTATTCCCTTCTCTTCCACATACCTACAGAAGTTCTTCCAGAGAGATTTCTCTCTCTCAGTAGCCCACTTCCAGATTCTACTTACACTCTATCAAGTTCTCTTTATTCAACTTAAACCTCCAATCCTCAGGCAACATTTCCCAAATTTAATACCTGCCTTTAATTCCTCTTGTAAGCGATGGATAGACCATCAAACAGCTAAATATTTATCACAAATTATTTATTCACTGGTTGTTGCCTGTCCACTGCCTACCCTTTAATGCAGCCTCTCAGACTAAGCTGGCTTTCATATCTTCACCGTTTCATGTGTTCAGCTTCAGAGAATCCCGTCCCCATCTTTTCTCACCCCTCCTCGTGAGGGCAATCCAATTTCCTCCCAGCCTGTTCAGTGCTGCTCACCTCTCCAAGGGCCTGCCTTGTCCTGTCCAACAGGCCTGACTCAAACCCTACCCACCCAGAGTGCCACAGCCAAGCCTTATTCCTCACAGCGCCCAGACACTGAATTTCTCAAATCAATTCCCACAGCAGCCATGCTACGCACAAATATTCCCCTTTACAGAGCCGATTTAATAGCAGGCTGAAATCAAGGGGTTTGGTGGGTTTATATACCAAGAAACAGACACCAAGGAAAGATTCATTTGTTTGGGTTTAACTGAGTGGGTTCAGGGGTTTACTAATGGAACAACAGATATCTAGGAGTGAGTTACAAGCTGGGATCTAATTGAGGAACTTGGGGGAGTGAGTTACAGGCTAGAATCAAACTGATGGCTTGGGTGGTGGGGTTATAGGAAGTCCCCACCTGCTTCAAAAAGGCAAGAATTATACCAGTGCCCAAGAATAGTGTGAGCTGCCTTAATGACTATCGCTCAGTAGCACTCACATCTACAGTGATGAAATGCTTTGACAGCTTGGTCACGGCTAGAAAGAGTTCCTGTCTCAGCAAGGTCCTGGACCCACTGCAATTTGCCAATCGCCACAATAGGCCTACAGCAGACGCAGACATCCCACCTCTCCCGGAAGTTCTGGGGGTCTCCTGCAAATGAATAGTGGCTCCCTGATGCCCACAAATTTTATACAAGGTCCCGGAAATTGATTTTTTGAGAGCGAGCGTGAGAGAACGCACGAGAGAGCGAGCGCAAGAGCAAGAAGCAAGCGCGAGAGAGCGAGCACGAGTGAGAGCGAGAGCGACAAGAGAGCACATGCGTGTGAGAGCGAGAAAGCAAGCGCAAATGAGAGCGACCATGAGTGAGAGAGCGCGCACACTCGATAGAGAGAGAGCGAGAGCAAGAGAGTTCCAAAAAAAGTCAGAGTGGCAGAGTGTTCCAAAAAGAGAAAATAGAAAACGTACGTCACCCCAGACTACACTAAAGTGTACCCCTGCCTATTAAGGGGTCAAAATAATGACAGTGTTGCTCACTGCACTGTTTGCAACAGTGACTTTTCTATTGCCCATGGTGGGTTAAGACTGTAAAAGACATGTTGAGGTGAGTTTAACAAGTGTCATTCATTCATTAGCATAGCTAACATTATTTAAACTAGCTGGCCAGCTGCTAAGGAGCTACTCAATTGCAGACATCCCACCTCTCCTGGAAGTCTCGCGCAAATTGATGATGCCTCCTCCCTGAAATGAGTTTTTGCAGGGTGGGATGTCTGCAGGCGTAATTTCAATGGCTGTTCATACAGCCTTAGATCATCTGGACAATACAAACACCTATATCAGGATGTTGTTCCTTGACTCAGAGTTTAACACTATCATTGGGTATTTATTTTTCTTTCTGTATTATCATGCATTGCTTTGCACTGCTACTGCTAAGTTAACAAATTTCATGGCACATACTGGTGATAATAAACCTGATTCTAATATATAGAACAAATACGTAGCAATGATAGTGACTGGAGTTTAAATGAGGGGTTCAGAAGGTTGCTTCACCACTGTCCTTGAACAGAAAAGGCAACAGAAAGTGGTGGATACAACCCAGTCCATCACAGGAAAAGCCCTCCCCACCATTGAGCACATCTACACAGAACGCTGCCACAAGAAAGCAGCGTCCATCATTAAGTACTCCCATCACCCAGGCCATGCTCTCTTCTTATTGCTACTGTCAGGTGGGGGTACAGGAGCCTGAGGTCCCACAACACCGGAATCAGGAACAGTTACTACCCTTCAACCGTCAGGCTCCTGAACTATTGAGGGTAACTTCATTCACCACAACACTGAACTGATTCCACAACCTACAGACTCAGTTTCAAGGAGTCTATAACTCATGTTCTCAGTATTATTTGTTTACATGTTTACACAGTTTGCCTACATTTGCACATTAGTTATTTGTCAGTCTCTTTGCGTATAGTTTTTCACTGATTCTATAAAATTTCTTTGTATTTACTGCCAATGCCTGCAAGAAAATGAATCTCAAGATAGTATATGGTGACATGTATGTACTTTGATAATAAATTTACTTCGTATGTACAGACTGCTAGGTATCTGGGAAGTAGAATATCAAATTTGTAGTAATGTTACTGACTGGAATTTAATTGAGTGGTTCAGAAGTTTAATTTATAAACTTGAGAAATTCTGCATATGCTGAAAACCCAAAGTAACACACAAAATGCTGGAGGAACTCAGGATGTCAGGCAGCATCTATGGAAATGAATAAACAGTCGATATTTCGGGCTGAGACCCTCCATCAGGACAGGAAGAGAAGGGGAAAGACTTTTTTTGGGAATGGGTCACTGACTGGAATCCATTCCAGGGCTCCAGGAGGTTGACATACAGATAACAGCTAGCTGGGATAAAGGGGCAGCTGGATACAGATGTGAGGGAGGGGGTTTACAGTGTCGTCACATACAACAATTGCTGGGAGCTATATTTGGAAGCTGAGCCGGCTGCCGGAGGCTGTGGGTCAGAATTATTGTTAGGTAGATGCTTGCCAGAGGCCTTGACTTGGCCAAACCTTGTGTAAGTCACCAAATATGGTGCAGCAAATGCTGAATTATTGAACAGTAGGCAGGGCGCATTACTGCAAAACACTACTGCTTAATGAAATGCTTCTCCACAGTCGGTGGATTAACATCGAGCCAGCACAACTTGGAAGTGGGACTAATAGTTCCACTAGAACAATCCATGAACACAGGAGCAGAGGGGGGCAACTCAACCTCAAGCCTGCACCTTCACTCAATTACATCATGGCGAGTCTCCAGCTCATTTAAAGATTTCTTTTAAAGATTAGCTTTATTTGGCAAATATACCTCGAAACATTCAGTAAGGTGCGTTACTTGCAGTCTGAGGATGTGCTGGAGACAGCCCCCAAAGTGTCTGGTGCCAACACAGCATGTCCACAACTTACCAACCTGTACATCTGAACTGTGGGAGGGAATCGGAGCACCCAGAGGAAACCCATGTGGTCACAGGGAAAACATCAAACTCCTTGCAGATAGCGGCAGGAATTGAACTCCTATCTACCAATCGCCGGTGCTGCTATAATGTTATGCTGACTACACTACCACAATCATCCTCTGTCCCCTCACACAACCAACCTCACTTCAATAGTTCTGACTGGTCTCCATTTTATTTCTGGATTGAGGGTGGAGTGGAGGGTGGGGGAGATTTGCCAACTCCCACAGTGTGAGGAACATCCTTTTCCATATTTCAGGGTTCATTGGACACTGGGCAGAGCTGTATGAAGAAGGCTGGAAGCGCAATCGCGGGATAGCATGGTTACAAGGTATTGAATGATCTTGGTAAGAGCACTCTTCAAACTTCCACCCATCTTCTGAATTTAACCCCTTGGGCTCCAAGTCACTCTGCCTTTCATCATTGCCCTGCCATTCCCATTCTCACTGACTCCTGACCATTCCTAGTGTACCCTTACTCTCGTCTTCATTGCTTCCAGTATCCATGCTTCCCAGAACCGCCGCGCCTTGCCATCGGTGGGGGAATGGGCAAAGGCAGGCCCTACACCGACTGTCCAGGGCCCACATCAAACCTGAGTCACCGAGCCCTTCCTTCAGTCAGGAGACAGGAGCTTTACTCTTACTGTGGACAAACTGATGCTGTCAATGGACTGCTGAGGGATACGCTACGCTGCTGCCTAACCTGCTGATCTGCGAGCACCCAAGCTGTAGGAGAGCTTCTCGTCAGTCTGTCCCAGACCACTCCCTGTCCAGGTATCAGGCTATCCGGTGATCTCCAAAGTGAGTCCGGCAGCCCAAGGTGTGGGTCAGTAGCACGAATATATAGCAGTACATTCATTAGTGATCAGAGATATAAGCAGGAGGTCAATGGACTTGGTTAAAGGGATATAAATCATAGGAGGAAACAGCACAGTAAAGCAGCAGTTAAACCATCACTTTACAGCACAAACTATAAGCTCAGGGTTCAGTTCCCGTCTCTTTCTGTAAAAAATCTGTACATTATCACCAGTGGGTTTCCTCTAGAGGCTCTGATTTCCTCCTATTTCCCAAAGATGTACCAGTTAGGATCAAGTAAGCTGTGAGTGCCACTTGCAGACTGCCCCAGCACATCCTCATTGATTTGATTTGATGCAAATGACCATTTCACTCTACATTTTGATGTACATGACAAATAAAATTAAGCTTTCTCTAGTTTAGCACTGGAGAGAGGTGCTACCACCATCCTGAAAGAGAACAGTGAGGAATCCGAAACTATTAGATTAACTTGGGAGAATGCTTCTGTCAGAAGTTAAAACTTTAATGGGCCTGAAACACAAGGCAAAACAAAAAATCCTTTGCAGGAGAACCATTTAAATCGGGCGTAGGTAGAGAAGCAAGGGAGGAAGATTCTAAATTATTCCTCAAGGTTGTCTGTTTCCATAGTGATGGAGATAGTGCTTTCGGACTCCCAATGAGCCTCTACTCACCTGCCAAGCTACAAAAAAGTGCTGGCAGACAGTGAGAGTGGGATCTGGAAATGCCCTGTTTGAAGTGTCTCACGATACACAGCCCAAGAGTGAGGCCCAGAGTGTAGAATGTGGGGCCACAGAGTAGGCCCTTGTGCAAAGCCTTCAGCCCATAACCTCAGGGTGCATACATTAAGACCAAAATCAGACAGCACCGGGATCAAACTCTCAGGTCAAGGCCACATAAAAGCTCACGCGACATGGTCTACATGAAGTACCTATGACCAGCGCCGCATCAAGTCAGTTTGCAAGAATACAAAGAAGTTGTTTATGGCTACAGACCTACAGTAAGCTTGTTCTTTACACTGAGGGACAAACCTTTACAACTGATAACAACCAGGGTGAACAAGAAATAGGGTTGCACCTTTAGACCTATGGGGAAAGGCTGGGATACTTCTCACTGACTTCAGCTGAGAGGAGTTTTGGAAACATCTTGGGACCAGTTTTGTTATCTGGAGTAAATCTAGTTTCACCCAGTACAAAACCTTGGGTACTGAGTGACTCTCGCTCCCATGACATACAGTGAAAAGGGTTTATTTTCCATGCAATCCACAGATAATTCCATACACAAATACACTGAGGTAGTACAAGGGAAAACAATAGCAATGCAGTGCTATGAAACAGAGAAAGGCACACAAATAAAGGTGCAAGAGCCACGATGCGAGAGATTGAGAGATCAGGAGAACATCTTAATTGTAAGAGTGCCATTCAAAAATCTTACAACCAGAGGTAGCAGCCTCTTGAGCATGAGGTTAGGGAGAGTTATGGAAGGAGACAAGTATTGTCAGTATGATAGTCACACACACTGAGCAGTAGAAGTTATCAGGGTGAGGATGTTGTACCTCACCTGCCTGGGGAATTCAGTGCCCCTCCTCCCAATGGCCAGAGTCCACAGTTTTGTCACTATGAATTGAACCTTTTAGATGAGCTTTTACACTTCGGTCATTCAGAGTTTCAGGGGAGTGGGTGGGGGTGGGCAAATTAGGTAGGGAGAGGGTCACAGGCTAGTCCACAGCTTCTCATCAACTGCAGGCTGGGTTAGAGAGAGACAGACCACAAAAAGTGGGCTGATTAGCGTGGGTGCCTAATGATCAGGGAAGCCATGTTTACTGAACAGGAACCTATCAACTGACAAGATAGGGTAATGTCAAACATCAGGCTTGCTCCACACTGAGTAGGATCAGAAACTTCAAACAACACTCTCCTTCCGCTAACCTGATATCTACTAATCCAAAAAGCTCCCCGATTTTCCAGCGACACACCCTTCCCTTTCCCCTCCTCCCTTTCCCGTTAACATACAACACAGCACAGGCCCTTTGGCCCAGAATGCTGTTCCAACACTTTAACCTACACCAAGATCAATCTAACCCTTCCCTCCCACACAGCCCTCCATTTTTTGTCATCTATGTGCCCAAGTCTCTTAAATGCCCCTAATGTCTCTGCCTCTACCACCACCCCGAGAGCACGTTCCACACAACCACCACTCTCTGTGTAAAAAAAAACACTACCTCTGACATACTCCCCCACCCCCATACTTTCCTCCAATCACCTTAAAATTATGCCCCCAGACATTGGCCATTTCTGCCTTGGGAAAAAGTCTCCGGCTGTTCGCTCTGTCTGTGCCTCTTATCATCTTGTACACCTCTCTCAAGTCACCTCTCATTCTCCTTCGCTCCAGAGAGAAAAGCCATAGCTTGCTCAACTTTTCCTCATAAACTGTGGTCTATAATCCAGGCAGCATTCTGGTAAATCTCCGCTGCACCCTCTCTAAAGCTTCCACATACTTCCTATAATGAGACACCCAGAACTTCTAACTATCCCCCTCAACTCCCTTTTGTTTTCCACTCAACGGAGCCAACCCCTTTCCCATTCACCCCCACACACAGAATTCCCAACAGAAAGTTAATAATAATTAGGGGTGATGCTAGACCACACACTATAAAAATAGAATTTCCATCAAGATATTTTTTGCTGCAGTTTCTCAGCAGTTCTTGGTTTCACTGGGTTTCTCTACTACCTAATTGCGGCTGTGGGCTGGTTACTCAGATCCCACACCCCAAACGGAACTCACCCTGTTATTTCCTCAGACTGAGCCAGCTTGCTCTGCACACAAGATTGTTAATATTTCCTTACACGGTTCAGAGTCCTACAGCAGCTGTGAGGTCCTGAGGTGGTGAACAACAATGGGGCTGTAAGATCCCTCTCTCACACTGAGCTCCATTTGGTACAGAGCATACTGTTCATTATCACTCTCACTAGGAACAGACACATGTGAGATTGATCTTAGTGTGTGAGACAGCTCATCACTGCAGAGCCTCCTGACAGATCCATCCTCACAGGCTCACCTCTCTCAGGAACTACCCACTTCGTCACAGACCCTCTCACACTGTGACACCCCACCCCTTGTCACAGGCTCACCACCCTCAAGAACTACCCACCTTTCACACTCAACACCAACCCCCTCCCACCCTCCACTGGCATAGCCCCTTCTCACACAGTCTAGTGTCTCACAAAAAAAACCGACAGTGTGTGACAACAGAAAGGGTCTCACTTGCCCCAGCCCTTACACATTGTTATAACACTTATGATGAACGAGGTGGGACAATGTACCTTGAACTTCCACAGGCATTTAAGATTGTCACAAAAGCAAGGCTCGGTCAGCAGAAAACAGATGTGACTCAGGGACGGGAGAACTGGAGTGGGCTGCGAGCACACGGAAACTGCACTGGACCATTCCTGACGCACTACAGAGTTTACAGTCCCGGTATGGAGCAACTGAACTGATGGACAAGAAAGACGGAGAGTCTATACAAAGAGTCTGACTGGATGCCTCACCATCAGCCATCTGGTGTGAGCAGCGACCTGAAACTCAAGCAGACGAGCCACGTGATCACACTGTTACAGAGGCGGAGTATCCACGTAGCTCACCTGCTGCTACCCAGCACAAGGAACCACCTGATGGAAATCATTTTCTCTATCCAGATAAGCACAAGGCCAACAGACTGACCCCATCTAGGACATAGCAGCTCACAGCTTCACTCACCCTGAACACTCATAAGACCATGAGACATAGGAGCAGAGTTAGGTCACTCAGCCCATCGATTCTGCTCCACCATTCTACCATGCCTGAATTATCCAACTCAACCCTATTATTCAGTCTTCTCGCCATAACCTTGACATCCTTACTATTCAACACCTCAGACACGAGGGGGCAGAGTGCTGGGTGGTGACAAGAAGGGGTGGCGTGACGGCAGGGCGTCATGGGGGGAGAGGTGGTGGGAGGGCAGGGTGCCAGGGGGCGGAGAGAGGCAGTGGAAGGACAGGGTACGGGGGGGGGCAGGGGAGAGGCATTGGGAGGACAGGGCGTCGGGGGGGGAGAGGCTGCGGGGGGGCAGGCGCGGAGGGAAGAGGCTGCGGGAGGGCAGGGGCTCAGGGGGCAGAGGCTGCGGGAGGGCAGGGGCTCAGGGGGAGAGGTGCGAACTGTTGGGTTTGTGGAGAGTCTGCAGGGCTTCATTTTAAGTTAAGACAGTTCTTGTTTACACAATGAGGACTGGATAACCACTTTGTGTCTGGATGGCCAGGGTACAGAGCACAATTAGGAAAGATTTGTATATGGTTGTCAGAAGCAGTGGGAAAGTGTTGTGGAAGGCACTGGACTTCTCACTACACAACCTCCACACAGAAATCTGCATTGAGACATAAAATTCAGTGAACAAAGCAACAATTTATACGGCCCTGTACCAACCTGGTACAACCCCACAAACGCAAGTGGGCAACTGGCATTGGACAGACAAACTCCATACGTACTGACACACATGCACACACTCCCACCAATAAAACAACTAGCAATATTCAATCCATTCACACAGTTACAAGGCTGAACAGATTTAAAATCAGTTACTGCAACTCCCTCAAAGGGAGAAAGAGAGATGGGGGGAGAGATGGTGAGGTGGCAGAGTGTTGGGGTGGAGAGACAGCAGGGGGAGAGAAATGTTGAAGGAGCAGGGCAGGGTGCCGGGCACCAGGGGAAGGAGAGATGGTAGGTGGGGGGCAGGGCACTGGTTGGGGGGGAAGAGACGGCAAAGGGGTGAAAGCCACTGCGGGGGCACAAGGACAATGAAGAAGCAGGGTGCCGGGGGTTGGGGAGGAGGGAGATATGATAGGTGGGGTGGGCAAGGGGATGGTGGGAGGAGACATGAAGAGACAGTGGGGGGCCAGGGCACTGGGGGAAGTGGCTGGAGATAGTTGGGGAAATAGTTTGAAGGGGACATAGAATTGTAAGTGGTGCATCACATGGAGAACGGGTTGGGAAAGTATGTACATTCCAGAATATGAGATAAGAGTGAGGTGTGGGGAATGGGGATAGGAGTTAACAGGAGAACAGTCAGTCAAAAAGCGTAAAACAAACACAGGGGAGAAATTGGTTGTAAAAGTGAGAAGCAAAGGGGGGATTCAGGGAAAGGACAAAGTTCTGTGGCGTAAACAGAGACAGTAGGAACAAATCTGGTAACTGGGAAGTTGGAGGAAATGACAGAGGGTAATTGAAGAGGGTAGGTGGGAGATAGTGGGATAACAGATGACAGGGGAGTACCAAGTGATTGACTGGGAAGTGGAAAGGATAGATGGAGAGTGGGGGGGGGGGGGGAATTGAAACAGTTAAATGAAAGAGGAGGCAACGGGGGTAATAGAGGAATGAGAGGCTAACGGGGATTTAAATGGGAGATGGCGGTGATGGGGATTAATGGGATGGGGTGATGGGGGGGTAACGGGGATGGGTTCACGGGAGTGGGGCTGGGGGTGAGGGTAACGGGGAGATAAGGGAGGCGAGAAGGTGGGGGTGACTAGGAGGAGGATCGCGGGGCCCACCAGCGAGGGGATTCTGGGCACCTTACCGGCACCGAGTGTCGCTGCCGCTTCGCCTTCCTGACGTTGCTGATAAAGCGGCGCCCCATCTTCTTCGCGTACCAGACGGACACGAACATCGCTGCCCGCCTCGATGAGCGACCCCCGCGCTCGTTACCGCTTTCACTGTTCAGCCCGGCTGCCCATTGCTGGCGCCGAGGCTGACTCGGAGAGCTGCGGTTTTACCGCCGATGCCTGGCCAGCGGATGATGAACGAGATCCTCTCTGCCCCCCACCAACGACCTGCATCGCACACTCGCACTTTACAGGAGCCCTGCCCCTCCCTCTGTGCCAGGAGACTGCCAGCCCCCCTTAACCTCTCCCCTGCCAGTGCACAGTAACCCCGTCCCTTAACCCCTCCGCCTCTATCACCTCCACTAACTCCCGTTAACGCCTTTAACAAGGATGCGGCCAGAAATCCAGATTTATAGAAAGAGGTTAGGCAGGCAGGCTTGGATTTTATTCCTCAGTGTGTAGGGGACTGAGGGGTGATTTTACAGAAGTGTTTAACATTACCAGCGGCGAAGACAGAGTGAATGCAAGCTGAAGGATTCGTTTACCCGGGTATTTGATTATTAATATGATTAGTTCCACACAACAATGTGGGCGGAAGGACTGTTCCTGTGCGGTACTACTCTATGTTCTCTTTTCCCAAGTGTTCGGGAATAAAACTGGAAGGCAAGAGAGGGAAGATTTAAAAGGGGCAAAGCTTTCCACACAGAGGGCGGTGGGTAAATGGGATGGGCTACAGAAGACAGGTACAACAACATTTTAAAACCTTTTTCCATCCCCTTTGTCACTTCCCCTCTGATCCTATTCTTTCCTTCACCTGGCCATCACCCCCCTTTGCTGCCCCCTCCTTCCCTTTCTCCCATGATCCATTCTGCTCTCCGATCAGATTTCTTCCACTTCAACACTCTGCCTTTTCTATCTATCACCTCTCAGCTTCACATTTCATCCCCTCCCCTACCCACCCTCTCACCATCCCTTCACCTGTTCTCACCTATCACCTCCCAGTGTCTCACTTCATCCCCTCCCCAACCCAACCACCATCCCTTTCACCTGGTCTCACACATCACCTCTCACTGTCTCACTTCATCCCATCCCTACCCACCAAGCATCACCTTCAGCTGGTCTCACCTATCACCTCCCAGTGTCTCACTTCATCCCCTCCCCTACACACCCTCTCACAATCCCCTTCACCTGGTCTCACCTATCACCTCCCAGTGTCTCACTTCATCCCCTCCCCTGCTCACCCACCATCCCCTTCATCTGGTCTCACCTATCACCTCTCAGATTCTCACTTCATCACCTCCCCTACTCGCCCTCCCACCATCCCCTTTACCTGGTCTAACCTATCACCTCCCAGTGTCTCACTTCATCCCCTCCCCGATCCAACCACCCACCATCCCCTTCACCTGGTCTCACTCATCACCTCTCAGCATCTCACTTCATCCTCTCCCCTACTCATCCACCATCCCTTTCACCTGGTCTCACCTATCAGCTCTCAGCATCTTACTTCATCCCCTCCCCTACCCACCCACCCACCCACCAACCCACCATCCCCTTCACCTGGTCTCACCTATCTCCACTCAGCTTCTCCCTTCATCCCCTCCCCTACCCACCCACCAACACCTGGTCTCACATATCACCTCCCAGTGTCGCACTATATCCCCTCTGCTACTCACCCACCCACCATCCCCTTCACCTGGTCTCAACTATCCCCTCCCAGTGTCTCACTTCATCCCCACCCCTACTCACCCTCCCACCATCCCCTTCACCTTGTCTCACCTATCACCTCCCACTGTTGCACTTCATCCCCTCCCCTCCCCACACACCATCCCCTTCACCTGATCTCACCCATCACCTCTCAGCTTCTCACTTCAGCCCCTCCCCTAACTGCCCTCCCACCATCCTTCACCTGGTCTCACCTATCACCTCCCAGTGTCTCACTTCATCCCGTCCCCTACTCACCCACACACCATCCCCTTCACCTGGTCTTACCTATCACCTCTCAGCTTCTCACTTCATCACCTCCTCTACCCTCCCTCCCACCATCCCCTTCACCTGATCTCACTCATCACCTCTCAGTGTCTCACTTCATCCACTCCCCTCCCCACCCAGCATAGCCTTCACCTGGTCTCACCTATCACTTCCCAGTGTATCACTTCGTCACCTCCCCTACCCACCCACGCACCCACTATCCCCTTCACTTGGTCTCACCTATCACCTCCCAGTGTCTCACTTCATCCCTCCCCTACCCACCCACCATCCCCTTCACCTGGTCTCTCTCATCACCTCTCAGTGTCTCACTTCATCCCTTCTCCTCCCCACCCAGCATCTCCTTCATCTGGTCTCACCCATCACCTCTCAGTGTCTCACTTCATCCCCTCCCCTACCCGCCCTTCCTCCATCCCCTTCACCTGGTCTCACCTATCACCTCCCAGTATCTCACTTCATCCCCTCCCCTAGCCACCCACCATCCCCTTCACCTGGTCTCACCTATCATCTCCCAGTGTCTCACTTCATCCCCTACCCTACCCACCCAGCATCACCTTCACCTGGTCTCATCTTTCACCTCCCAGTGTCTCACTTCAACCCCTCCCCTACCCATCCACCTACCATCCTCTTCACCTGGTCTCACCTATCACCTCTCAGCTTCTCACTTCATCCCCTCCCCTCCCCACCCACCAGCACCTAGTCTCACCTATAACCTCCCAGTGTCTCACTTCATCCTTTCCCCTACTCACCCACCATCCCCTTCACCTGGTCTCACCTATCACCTCCCAGTGTCTCACTTCATCCCCTCCCCTACCCGCCCACCCACCATCCCCTTCACCTGGTCTCACCTATCACCGCCCAGTGGCTCACTTCATCCCCTCTCCTACCCACCCACCATCCCCTTCATCTGGTCTCACCCATCACCTCTCAGCTTCTCACTTCATCCCCTCCCCTACTCACCCACCATCCCCTTCACCTGGTCTCACCTATCAGCTCTCAGCTTCTTACTTCATCCCCTCCCCTACCCAGCCAGCATCACCTGGTCTCACCTATCACCTCCCAGTGTCTCAATTCATTTCATCCCCTATCCACCCACCATCCCTTGACTTGGTCTCACCTATCACCTCCCAGTGTCTCACTTCATCCTCTCCCCTGCTCACCCACCATGCCTTCACCTGGTCTCACTCATCACCTCTCAGCTTCTCACTTCATCACCTCCCCTTATCACCCACCATCCCCTTCACCTGGTCTCACCTATCAGCTCTCAGCTTCTTACTTCATCCCCTCCGCTACCCACCCAGCATCACCTGGTCTCATCTATCACCTCCCAGTGTCTCAATTCATTTCATCCCCTACCCACCCACCATCCCCTTCACCTGGTCTCACCCATCACCTCTCAGTGTCTCACTTCATCCCCTCCCCTACCCGCCCTTCCTCCATCCCCTTCACCTGGTCTCACCTATCACCTCCCAGTGTCTCACTTCATCCCCTCCCCTACCCACCCACCATCCCCTTCACCTGGTCTCATCTATCATCTCCCAGTGTCTCACTTCATCCCCTACCCTACCCACCCAGCATCACCTTCACCTGGTCTCACCTATCACCTCTCAGCTTCTCACTTCATCCCCTCCCCTCCCCACCCACCATCACCTTCACCTAGTCTCACCTATAACCTCCCAGTGTCTCACTTCATCCCCTCCCCTACCCACCCACCATCCCCTTCACCTGGTCTCACCTATCAGCTCTCAGCATATTACTTCATCCCCTCCCCTACCCACCCACCCACAATCCCCTTCACCTGGTCTCACCTATCATCTCTCAGCTTCTCCCTTCATCCCCTCCCCTACCCACCCACCAATACCTGGTCTCACCGATCACCTCCCAGTGTCTCACTTCATCCCCTCTCCTACCCACCCACCCACTATCCCCTTCATCTGGTCTCACCTATCACCTCTCTGCTTCTCACTTCATCCCCTGCCTTACTTACCCACCATCCTCTTCACCTGGTATGACCTTTCACCTCCGAGTGTCTCACTTCATCCTCACCCCTCCCCTCCCCACCCAGCATCGCCTTCACCTGGTCTCACCTATCACCTCCCAGTGTCTCACTTCATCCCCTCCCCTATTCACCCACCATCCCTTCACCTGGTCTCACTCATCACCTCTCAGCTTCTCACTTCATCACCTCCCCTAATCACCCACCATCCCCTTCACCTGGTCTCACCTATCAGCTCTCAGCTTCTTACTTCATCCCCTCCCCTACACACCCAGCATCACCTGGTCTCACCTATCACCTCCCTGTGTCTCACTTCATCCCCTCCCCTACCCGCCCTTCCTCCATCCCCATCACCTGGTTTCACCTATCACCTCCCAGTGTCTCACTTCATCCCCTCCCCTACCCACCCACCATCCCCTTCACTTGGTCTCACCTATCATCTCCCACTGTCTCACTTCATCCCCTCCCCTACCCACCCAGTATCACCTTCACCTGGTCTCACCTTTCACCTCCCAGTGTCTCACTTCATCCCTTCCCCTACCCATCCACCCAGCATCCCCTTCACCTGGTCTCACCTATCATCTCTCAGCTTCTCACTTCATCCCCTCCCCTCCCCACCCACCATCACCTTCACCTAGTCTCACCTATAACCTCCCAGTGTCTCACTTCATCCCTTCCCCTACTCACCCACCATCCCCTTCTCCTGGTTTCACCCATCACCTCTCAGCTTCTCACTTCATCCCCTGCCTTACTTACCCACCATCCTCTTCACCTGGTCTCACCTATCAGCTCTCAGCTTCTTACTTCATCCCCTCCCCTACCCACCCAGCATCACCTGGTCTCACCTATCACCTCCCAGTGTCTCAATTCATTTCATCCCCTATCCACCCACCATCCCTTCACCTGGTCTCACCCATCACCTCTCAGCTTCTCACTTCATCCCCTCCCCTACCCGCCCTTCCTCCATCCCCTTCACCTGGTCTCACCTATCACCTCCCAGTGTCTCACTTCATCCCCTCCCCTACCCACCCACCATCCCCTTCACCTGGTCTCACCTATCATCTCCCAGTGTCTCACTTCATCCCTTCCCCTACCCACCCACCATCGCCTTCACCTGGTCTGACCTATCACCTCCCAGTGTCTCACTTCATCCCATCCCCTACCCATCCACCCACCATCCCCTTCACCTGGTCTCACCTATCACCTCTCAGCTTCTCACTTCATCCCCTCCCCTACCCACCCACCATCACCTTCACCTAGTCTCACCTATAACCTCCCAGTGTCTCACTTCATCCCTTCCCCTACTCACCCACCATCCCCTTCACCTGGTCTCACCTATCACCTCCCAGTGTCTCACTTCATCCCCTCCCCTACCCATCCACCCACCATCCCCTTCACCTGGTCTCGCCTGTCACCTCCCAGCTTCTCACTTCATCCCCTCCCCTACCCGCCCTTCCTCCATCCCCTTCACCTGGTCTCACCTATCACCTCCCAGTGTCTCACTTCATCCCCTTCCCTACCCACCCACCATCCCTTCACCTGGTCTCAGCTATCTCTTGCCAGCTTGCACTCCTCCCCTTACCCAATACCTTCTCTCCAGAGAGTAAAGCCCTAGCTCCCTTAATCTGTGATCATAATCCATACTCTCTAAACCAGGCAGCATCCTGGTAAATCTCCTCTGTACCCTTTCCAACGCTTCCACATCCTTCCTATAGTGAGCTGACCAAAACTGGACACTGTACTCCAAGTGTGGCCTAACCAGAGTTTTATAGAGCTGCATCATTACATCGTGACTCTTAAACTCTATCCCTCGACTTCTGAAAGCTAACACCCTATAAGCTTTCTTAACTACCATATCTACCATCCTTCTCCATTCTCAATCTCTCTCCTCCTCACCCCACTCTCTCTCTACCAGGTTCTCACACCCTCCTCTTTCTCTGTGTCACCTTCTTCCCCATTCTGTATTTCCATCTCCCTTCCCCTCACACTAGCTCCCATCCACCCTTCTCACTCTATTAGCTCCTCTAGGTCATAGGTTAAGATTGAACAGTAAAATGTTTAGGGGGAACTTCTTCACTCAGAGGATAGCATGAATGTGGAATGAACTGCCAGTAGAAGTGGGAAACTGCATTTAATTGCAACAGTTAAGAAAAGTTTGAGCAAGTACCTGGTTGAAAGGGGTATGGAAAGGTATGGCCCAGATCCAGGTTGATTGGACCATGCAGAGTAACATTTGGGCATGGACTAGATGGGTTGTTTCTCCATGTCTCTGTGAGATCCCGCCACCCTCTCCTCCTCCCCACCCACAGTGACAGATCAACCACTCCTGGCCTGTTATCTACAGCCTCAGCTCAGTTTAGGTTCAGTTGCTACTTGTTGTGAATGCCTGCATCTCACTCCAATCCCACAACCTACCTCATTATAGTCATTGCATAGTACAGGTCCTTCATCCCATGATGTTGTGTCAATCCTTTAACCTACTCTGAGATCAATCTAACCATTCCCTCCTTCATTGTCTTCCATTATTTCTATCAGCCATGTACCTATCTAAGAGTCTTTTAAATGTCCCTAATGCATTTGCCTCTACCTCCACCCCTGGCAGAGCACTTCACACACTCTGTGTAAAAAAAAAACCTTTCACTAACATCCCACCAATCACCTTAACATTATGGTCACTCATATTAGCCATTTCTGTGCTAGGGTGAAGTCTGTGGCTATCCACTTATCATGTCTCTTTCATACCTCTATCAAGACACCGCTCATCCACCTTCACTATATCTTATCTCACACACACACACACACACGTCAGGGTCCAAGGATGCCACGATTGCTCGGGGCCCAGGGACAATGACTCTAAGCAGTAAGTTCTTGTTGATATGTAATTGAGCAAACTGTAACCAGCAGAGTGAAGCAATAACAAGCAGCATTATCACAATAACCAGCAGAATCAGGTCAATAACCAGCAAGAATTAAACAGTAACCAGCAGAATTGACACAATAACCCCCAGCATGAAACAGTGACCCAATTGATTAATGTAATAACCAGAAGAATTAAGAAGTAGATTTTGTCTACATGGACTTTATGAAGGCATTTGACAAGGTCCTGGATGGTAGGTTGGTCTCAAAGCTAAGCCACATAGAATCCAAGGTGAGCTGACTGATTGGACCCACGACTGGCCTGATGATAAGGGACAGGGGGTTGTGGTGGTGGTGTGCTTTACTGATTGGAACTCCATCACTAATGGTATACCACAGGGATTATTGCTGGGACTTCTATCATTTTTGATATGTGCACTTGACTTGGATGTGGATTTAGGAGGTATGATTAGAATCTTGGAAGACAACACAGATATTAGCGGTGTTGTGGATAGCAAGGCTAAAGCAGGATGTAGATCAGGTGGAAAGTTGGGCAGTGTATCGGCACATGGAATTTAATTCTCACGAGGATGATGTGACACATTTTGGAGAGTCAAATGGAGATAAGACATGTAAGTGGTAAGCCCCTAGGGAGTGTTGATGTCAAGTCCATAGTCCCCTGAAAGTGGCAATACAGGTGGTGAAGAAAGTTTTTGGAATACTCAGCTCCATAGTTCGGCCCACTGGAGAAGAAAGGGGATCTTAAAACATCAAGGAAACCAAACAGGAATGAAAGGGAGATTCACCACCTGGGAAGTGGGATAAAGACCCTGAACAAACAATTCAAATACAGCTCACCTGATGAAAAAGGCGGCTTCAGAGATCTGACTAGCAAACTGCGGGAACAGCTGCACAAGTTCAGGAGAGTGGATCAGCTGCGAAATCGAAGAAGGGAGAAAGAGAGAAGTAGAATGCAGTTTGTTAAAAACCTATTTAGATTCATCAGGGCTATTGTCAGCCACCAAAAACCTGGCTCCCTAACCAGCTCAAAGCAGGAGGTGGATGAATTTCTGTGGGAATCACACAGTGATTCCTGTAGGAAACAGGGACTAGAATTCAATCCAAAAGTCCTCCAACCAAGAATCCCAGCAACTGAACTGAATGTGACAGAGCCCACATGGCAGGAGGTCCAGGATATCATCAACAGAGCAAAGTCATCTGCTACCCCAGGACCAAGTGGTATACCCTACAAGGTATATAAGAAATGCCCAAAACTTCTTTGGAGGTTGTGGAAGATAATGAGGAAGATTTGGACTAAAGGCTCTATCCCACCAAGGTGGAAAATGACTGAAGGAAGCTTTGTTCCCAAGGAATAAGATTCCTCTACAATCACCCAGATTAGGACGATCTCCCTCCTTAGTGTAGAGTGCAAGATATTGTTCTTGGTGCTTGTGAGAAGGTTGACCTATTACTTAATGGAGAATCACTATAGCAACACATCCATCCAGAAAGGTGGTAGCCCGGGTTTTTCTGGGTGCCTGGAACAACCTCAATAATCAGCCAATAGATCAGTGAGTGTTGCAGAAGAAAGGTGACTGGTTCAACCTAGCCAATGCCTGTGGATCAATTCCACACGTCCTCATCCAGGTTGGCCTGAACCACTACCATACCTCACCAGTAACACAAGACATGATCACCAGCTACCTAGGAGGATTCAAGCTGCACTTCACTTAAGCTTACTTTACAACCAGGTAGCAAGACCTCTAAAAAGGGATTCTAACCAGCTGTATGATCTTCCCCCTTTTGTTTGTCATGGGTATGAACCTCCTCATATCAGTAGCAGCAGGCGTAACCCAAGACCCAGTGTTGGAGCCCGGCATCTGACAATCTGCAACATGGGGATTCATGGATAACATCACAGTGACCACTGTAACCCATGTCCAAGCAAGGTGGATATTGGAAAGCCTGGACAATGTAGCTACCTGGGCTAGGATGACCTTCAAAGTCAAGAAGTCCAGATGCATGGTGATCAAAAAGGGCAAGGTTACTAGCAAGTTCAGTCTTCAAGTACAGGGAGAAGTCATTCCATCCATTGAGGACAACCCAGTAAAGTGTCTTGCAAAGTGGTTTAATACAGCAATGACGGACAGTGCCAACATCACTGACACTGTAAAGCAGACTGAAGGGTGGCTGAAGAAGATCGACAAAACTGGACTCCCTGGTAAATTTAAGACATAGTTGTACTAACATGGTCTTCTACCAAGTCTGCTCTGGCTTTTCACGGTGTACGAGTTCCCTATAGCCACTGTAGAAGGCATCAAGAGGAAAATGCGGAGATGGCTGGGGATCCCAAGTTTTTCTTCAGTGGGGCTTGACATAAGATCAGGCCAGCTACAGCTTCTATTGTCATCAGTAGTGGCAAAAAGTGTTAGCACTGAGAGGCTCCAACGATGTTAATAAATCAAGCAGGAGTCACAACAAGATTGGGCCAAAAGTGGGCCGCCAACTCGGCCATAGACCAGACAGTGAGTTCCCTGCAATTGAGAGACATTATTGGTAACTCATGCCTGGATGGCAAGGCCTTGGCTCTGCACACTTCCTACAATGGGGACAAGTGCAAGGGATAGGTGTGACATGGTCCAGGCAGAGGTACGGAACTGTGAGGCTGAAAGGTGGGTATCGAAGGCGGTGGAGTTGGGGTTACAGGCGCTTGGACGAAATGAAATCTTCCCAAGCGCAAGATCACTTGGGCAGAGCTTTGGAGACTACAGCCTTTCCACATTTCTTTCCTCCTATGGTCTGTGTCCCTACATCATCACAGCTGCACACATGGGGGCTGAGAGGACCCTAACTGCAAGCTTTGTGGTCCGCAGGGTTCACTGGCACACATACTGTCAGGATGCAAAACAGCTTTAACACAAGGACACTATAGGTGGCACCACGACAAGGTCCTGCTGACCCTTGCTGTCACACCAGAGAGGGAGAGGTGTAAAAGGAGACCAGCTGGCTGAGAGGCAAACAGGGCAGTTAATTTCATCAAGGAGAGGGCCACACCGGTCATATTATAGAGGCCTAAATCCAACCTGCTGCAAACTGCCAGATCATGGGAGATGAGGGTCGATGTGGGGAGGAAGCTACAGTTCCTGGAGGTGGTGCAAACCACACTTCGACCAGACATGGTATTGTGGTCCACCGGAGAGAAGAAAATCATCCTGGTGGAACTCTCAGTACCATGGGAGGAAAGATGTGAGGAGGCTCACGAGAGGAAGACCCTGAAATACCAGTCCTTAGTCCTGGAGTACAGGAACAAAGGATGGTAGATGTGGCTATTCCCCATGGAGATCGGTTGTAGATGGTTCCCGATAAGGTGAGCATGGAGGTTGATGTCTGTGCTGGGCCTTGATGAAAAGAGCAAGAACCAGGCAGCTCACGGGATGGGGAGAAGGGGGAGCAGAAAGAGCCTCTTGCCGATATGAAGCAGGTGAGAGGAGTTGAGCTGTAATTCAGGAGCAGATGAGCAGTGACTTGGCCACCACTCCTGACCTGCCAACTGGAGAGTGTTAAGGGTGGAAACACTCTGTGAAGGTTGGGCATCACCTGACAACATCTGCCCTGGCCAAAGGCTACGATTCCTCATCAGGTAACTGTAGCGGGCACCCCAGTATATAAAGATGGGAGGTTATGTGGCAACTTTACCAAAAACTGGTTAGTACCCACATGGGGTACTGTTTACAGATCTGATTATTAAATTGAATTGAATTGAATGATCTTTATTGTCATTATACGTAGGTACAATGAAACTCTGTTTGGCTTCCTCTCAGGCAATTAAATAAAGCGGTAGATAAAAACATGGTAGTAATAGAAAAACAGTATTAAATGGATAAGTAGCAGAAAATAAGTTGCAGCAACACCAGAAGATGACAGTAATGCACAGTGCCGTTAGTGCAAGTATTAGAGTCCTTGTGTCTGCATGTGTGAGCTCACAGTTTCAGTCATTGTTCTGTGGGAGTGGTGTGATGGAGGCCACAGCTCTGGGAGAGAAGCTGTTCCTTAGTCTATTTTTTCTGGTTTTTAGTGTCCTGAACCTTTTGCTGGACGGCAGTGGGTCAAACAGGGAGTGGCCGGGGTGTGTGGTATCTCTGGTTATGCTGATCGCTTTCCTCCTTTGTCTGCTGGAATAGATGGTGTCCAGTCCTGGGAGCTCCACCCTGACAATCCGCTGGGCCGCCTTCACCACGCGATGCAGGTCTTGTCGCTCAGCGGCTGTGCAGCTGGCATACCACACTGTGGCGCTGTTGGTCAGGATGGTCCCATGTTAGGAAGAATATGTTTACAATGGAGAAGATTCACTAGGATGTCACCTGGATCAGAGAACTTGGGAGAGATTGGATAGCCTTGGCTTGTTTGCCTGGAGTGGAGGGGGCTGAGGGATTACCTGATGGTGGGATGTAAAATGATGGAGCATGCCTAGGGTGGATAGACCGAAGCTTTTTCCCATTGTAGAGGTTACAATGACAGGGTTTAGCTGCTATATAATTTGAAGGGGATTTGAAGGTAAGTTTGTTTTTACCCAAACACTGGTTGGGATATGGAACGTGCTGTCAGAGGATATGGTGGAATTAGACAGAGTCAGTACATTTAAGAAACATTTAGACAGGCACTTAAATTGGGAAAATAAAGAGGGACAGAGTCCTACCCCAGGCAATTGAGATTGGTGCAAAAGAACAAATGGTCAGCATGTGGGCCGATGGCTCTCACTACTTTGAGTAACCAGCAGAGTGAATCAATAACCAGTAGGATTACACAGTAACTATCACAGTGAAACAATAACCAGCAGAATGAAATAGTAACCAAGATGACTAGCATAGTAAATTGCAGAGTGAAACAATAACTAGCAGTATCAGCATAGGAACCAGCAACGTGATATAATATCCTGTACATAGAACATAGAATAGTACAGCACAGTACAGGCCCTTTGGCCCACAGTGTTGTGCCGACCCTTAAACCCTGCCTCCCATATAACCCACCCCCCACCTTAAACTCCTCCATATACCTGTCTAGTAGTCTCTTAAATTTCACTAGTGTATCTGCTTCTATCACTGACTCAGGCAGTGCATTCCACACACCAACCACTCTCTGAGTAAAAAACCTTCCTCTAATATCCCCCTTGAACTTCCCACCCTTTACCTTAAAGCCATGTCCGCTTGTATTGAGCGGTGGTGCCCTGGGGAAGAGGCACTGGCTGTCCACTCTATCTATTCCTCTTATTATCTTGTATACCTCTATCATGTCTCCTCTCATCCTCCTTCTCTCCAGAGAGTAAAGCCCTAGCTCCCTTAATCTCTGATCATAATGCATACTCTCTAAACCAGACAGCATCCTGGTAAATCTCCTCTGTACCCTTTCCAATGCTTTCACATCCTTCCTATAGTGAGGCGATCGGAACTGGACACAGTACTCCAAGTGTGGCCTAACCAGAGTTTTATAGAGCTGCATCATTACATCACGGCTCTTAAACTCTATCCCTCGATTTATGAAAGCTATCACCCCATAAGCTTTCTTAACTACCCTATCGACCTGTAAGACAACTTTCAGGGATCTGTGTACTATAGGATTAGTACAGCAGCTGGCAGGATTAGCATAGAAACTATCAAAGTGAATCAATAACCATCAGGATTAGCATAGTATCTAGCAGAGCAATATAGTAATCTGCAGGATTATCAGAGTGACTAGCAGTGATACAGTGATTAGCTGTACTGATCAAGCAGCTGATGGTGTCCAACATAGTGACCCAGTCCAGCTACCTCCAGAAAACATCTTCCTTCCACAGTAGTCATTCAAGTCACAGGCTGCTCAGTGTCTCTTCCACACACTGCCCCCACCCCAGAGACTGTGCTCCCTCTGCTTGGAAGGGTGGGTTGGTTAGTGTGGAAGAGGCTATTGGTGGAAGTCAGTGTCTGACCAGTTCTGAGTTACTGACACCTCTAACGTGAGCTCGACCAGGGGACTCAACTCTTCCCAGAGAATAAATCGGAGGCCTAGATCGAAGCCCGAAGGTCAGCTGGAGGTCCAGAAGTCTGAACCCGTCTGCAAATCTCTGCAACTCCATTGGGAAAGTCGGGGCTCCGTGTCTGTGGATCCAGGAACTTGCTGCAAACCGAAGAAGACAGCCTGTCCTGGGGTTAGAGGATTGTGTCTGTGCATGGATGGTGTGTGTGGGTGGGGGTGGAGGGAGGAATGGGGCTTGTTTTGCTGTTGTTCCTTTGTTGCATGTTGTGCTCTCTGATGTACTGCTGAGCATTGTGAACACCTATGTTGATGCCAGAATGTGGGCTGCCCCAATGCACCCTTGGGTGCTTGTTTACGCAATTGGCACTTTTCACTGAATGTTTCAATGGACAATAGGTGCAGGAGTAGGCCATTCGGCCCTTTGAGCCAGCACCGCCATTCACTGTGATCATGGCTGATCATCCACAATCAGTGCCCCGTTCCTGCCTTCTCCCCATATCCCTTGACTCTGCAATCATTAAGAGCTCTATTTAACTCTTTCTTGAAAGCATCCGGAGAATTGGCCTCCACTGCCTTCCGAGGCAGAGCATTCCACAGATCCACAACTCTCTGGGTGAAAAAGTTTTTCCTCAACTCTGTTCTAAATGGCCTACCCCTTATTCTTAAACTGTGGCCTCTGGTTCTGGACTCTCCCAACATCAGGAACATGTTTCCTGCCTCTAGCGTGTCCAATCCCTTAATAATCTTATATGTTTCAATGTTTCGAAGAACGCGTGATAAATAAATTTAAAACTGAGTCTGAATGGATAGTAGAAACTTCACAGCAGAAGAGCAGACAACTTGGTCCACTCATTCAGAAACAGGTAAACACCACCTCAAGGCACTGGGTCCTACCTGCTAGGTCTCTGCTGTTCAAGATCAAGTGTAACATGGCTTTCTGCCCCTCCCATCCCTTCATGCAGTAAGCTCCAGACTCCATCACCTTCTGAGTGAGAACAGTTTTCCTCTGATCCTTCTATTGACCAGTTTAGATCATTGAACATTGAATAGCACAGGCTCTTTGGCCCACAATGGTGTGCCGACCTTCTAACCTACTCTAAGATCAAATCCAACCCTTCCCTCCCACATAGTTCTTCTATCATCCATGAGCCTATCTAAGAGTCTCTTAGATGGCCCTAATGTATCTGCCTTTATCACAACCGAGCAGTGCATTCCACACAGCCAGTACTCTGTGTTTAAAAAAAAACCTACCTCTGACACCACTCTATATTTTCCTCCAATTACCTAAATATGATGCCTCCTGATATTAGAGATTGCTACCCTGGGGAAAAAGTCTCTGGCTATCTACTGTATCTCTCTTATCATCTTGTACATCTCTCTCAAGTCACTCCTCATCCTCCTTCGCTCCAGAAAGAAAAGCCCTGGCTCGTTCAGCCCATTCTCATAAGATATGCTTGCTAATCCAGGCAGCATCCTGGTAACAGAAACATGAGAAAATCTGCAGATGCTGGAAGTCCAAGGCCACACACACAAAATGCTGGAAGAACTCAGCAGGTCAGGCAGCATCTATGGAAATGAATAAACAGTCAAAGTTTCAGGCCAAGACCCTTTATTTGGACCTGCTGAGTTCCTCCAGCATTTTGTGTGTTTTGCCCATCATTGTGGTAAATTGCCTCTACACTCTCTCCCTCTACACATGTGCATCCAACTTTTCCGAGCGTAATGGGCACTCAAATTCACACGAAGTTTAGAAAAAAATTTGAATTAAATAATACAGTGCATCTTTGAAGAAACTTGCCGAAGATGAGGAAGACGACCCAAGTGCCCCTGTGCCCTGCCAGCACAGCTGAGTTGCTGCATGAACCTGTGAGATCTCACTGAATAAAGTGCTGTCAACTTTCACACATTTATAAAAAGTCGTTCATTTTCAACACTTCCCAAGGCACCTTGCAGAAAAGTAATAATTTTCCGTAGTACAGACACTCATATCGTCCTAATGTCAGTCTGCATTCAGCAAGTTCCCAAAACTCCCAGACAGCAATGACCAGAGTTACTGGATTGAGAATGTTGTTTCAGGAATTTTTGAGAGAACTAGATTATAAAGGCAAGGATTTAACATTGAGGTTTTATAGGCCACTGCTGAGACTGCAACTGGAGTATTGTGGGCAGTGTCAGGACCCTGATCTAAGGAAGGACGTGCTGGAGAGGGGCCAAAGAAGGTTCACGAGAATGCTCCCAGGACTCAAAGGGTTAACATATGTTTGATGACTCTGGGCCTGGGCTTGCTGGAGTTAAGAAGACTGGGGGTGGATCTCATCAAAACCTATCGAATGTTGAAAAGTCTAGTTAAAGTGGACACAGTCTATGTTCCAATAGCGGAGAAAGTCGAGGACCAGAAGACACAAACTTAGAATAGAAGAACATCCCTTTAGAACAGAGATAACGAGAAATTTTGTCAGCCAGAGGGTGGTGAATCTGTGGAATTCATTGCCATAGATGGCTGTAGGGACGATCAGTGGGTATATTTAAAGCAGAGGTTAATACGTCTTGATTAGTAATGGTGTCAAAGGTTATGTGGAGAAGACAGTAGACAGAGGTTGAGAGGGAAGGTAAATCAGCTGCGATGGAATGGGGTAGCGAATTCGATTTGCCAATTGCCTTTATCTGCACTTTATGTCGAATGGTCTTAGCAAAGAATCAGCTCCTAAAAACTATATTTGTAGGATTTATATTTGGAGAAGCAGATGGGACCTTCGGTTATTGTAAGAAACAAGGCTCACCTCACTGTGCAGACATGCCTATGTATTGCAAGTCATTGTGTGGTGCTCCCACAGTGCAGATCTTCCCACACCTCCACACACCCACCGGACAGAAATTCTCATACCTCGCACTTCAAGTACGGATTGACCCACACCTCCACACTCCCTGAGTACAGACCTTCCTCACCTCAACACCCCAAATACAAACCTTCCACACCTCCACATTCCCTGAGTACAGACCTTCCTCACCTCCACACTCCCTGAGTACAGACCTTCCCACACCTCCACACTCCGAGTACAGACCTTCCTCACCTCCACACTCCAAATACAAACCTTCCACACCTCCACACTCCCTGAGTACAGACCTTCCTCACCTCCACACTCCCTGAGTACAGACCTTCCACACCTCCACACTCCCTGAGTACAGACCTTCCGCACCTCCACACTCCCTGAGTACAGACCTTCCACACCTCCACACTCTCGGAATAAAGACCTTCCGCACCTCCACATTCTGAGTACAGACCTTCCTCACCTCCACACTCCAAATACAAACCTTCCACACCTCCACACTCCCTGAGTACAGACCTTCCTCACCTCCACACTCCGATTACAAACCTTCCACACCTCCACACTCCCTGAGTACAGAACTTCCACACCTCTACACTGCCTGAGTACAGGCCTTCCCACACCTCTACACTCCGAGTACACACCTTCCGCACCTCCACACTCCCTGAATACAGACCTTCCGCACCTCCACACTCCATGAGTACAGAGCTTCCCACACCTCCACACTCCGAGTACAGACCTTCCCACACCTCCACACTCCCTGAGTACAGACCTTCCCACACCTCCACACTCCCTGAGTACAGACCTTCCTCACCTCCACACTCCAAATACAAACCTTCCACACCTCCACACTCCCTGAGTACAGACCTTCCCACACCTCCACACTCCCTGAGTACAGACCTTCCCGCACCTCCACACTCCAAGTACAGACCTTCCTGCACCTCCACACTCCCTGAATACAGACCTTCCGCACCTCCACACTCCGAGTACAGACCTTCCTCACCTCCACACTCCAAATACAAACCTTCCACACCTCCACACTCCCTGAGTACAGACCTTCCTCACCTCCACACTCTGATTACAAACAATCCACACCTCCACACTCCCTGAGTACAGACCTTCCCGCACCTCCACACTCCCTGAGTACAGACCTTCCACACCTCCACACTCCCTGAGTACAGACCTTCCACACCTCCACACTCCAAATACAAACCTTCCACACCTCCACACTCCCTGAGTACAGACATTCCTCACCTCCACACTCCAAATACAAACCTTCCACACCTCCACACTCCCTGAGTACAGACCTTCCCGCACCTCCACACTCGCTGAGTACAGACCTTCCGCACCTCCACACTCCCTGAGTACAGACCTTCCACACCTCCACACTCCCTGAGTACAGACCTTCCACACCTCCACACTCCCTGAGTACAGACCTTCTGCACCTCCACACACTGAGAACAGACCTTCCACACCTCCACACTCCCTGAATAAAGACCTTCCACACCTCCACACTCCCTGAGTACAGACCTTCCACACCTCCACACTCCCTGAATACAGACCTTCCGCACCTCCACACTCGCTGAGTACAGACCTTCCACACCTCCACAATCCATGAGTACAGAGCTTCCCACACCTCCACACTCCGAGTACAGACCTTCCTCACCTCCACACTCCCTGAGTACAGACCTTCCACACCTCCACACTCCCTGAGTACAGACCTTCCACACCTCCACACTCCCTGAATACAGACCTTCCGCACCTCCACACTCCCTGAGTACAGACCTTCCTCACCTCCACACTCCAAATACAAACCTTCCACACCTCCACACTCCCTGAGTACAGACCTTCCTCACCTCCACACTCCCTGAGTACAGACCTTCCTCACCTCCACACTCCCTGAGTACAGACATTCCTCACCTCCACACTCCAAATACAAACCTTCCACACCTCCACACTCCCTGAGTACAGACCTTCCGCACCTCCACACTCCCTGAGTACAGACCTTCCACACCTCCACACTCCCTGAGTACAGACCTTCTGCACCTCCACACACTGAGAACAGACCTTCCACACCTCCACACTCCCTGAATAAAGACCTTCCGCACCTCCACATTCCGAGTACAGACCTTCCTCACCTCCACACTCCAAATACAAACCTTCCACACCTCCACACTCCCTGAGTACAGACCTTCCTCACCTCCACACTCCGATTACAAACCTTCCACACCTCCACACTCCCTGAGTACAGAACTTCCACACCTCTACACTGCCTGAGTACAGGCCTTCCCACACCTCTACACTCCGAGTACACACCTTCCGCACCTCCACACTCCCTGAGTACAGACCTTCCCACACCTCCACACTCCCTGAGTACAGACCTTCCCACACCTCCACACTCCCTGAGTACAGACCTTCCCACACCTCCACACTCCCTGAGTACAGACCTTCCTCACCTCCACACTCCAAATACAAACCTTCCACACCTCCACACTCCCTGAGTACAGAGCTTCCCACACCTCCACACTCCCTGAGTACAGACTTTCCCGCACCTCCACACTCCAAGTACAGACCTTCCTCACCTCCACACTCCCTGAATAAAGACCTTCCGCACCTCCACATTCCGAGTACAGACCTTCCTCACCTCCACACTCCAAATACAAACCTTCCACACCTCCACACTCCCTGAGTACAGACCTTCCTCACCTCCACACTCCGATTACAAACCTTCCACACCTCCACACTCCCTGAGTACAGACCTTCCCGCACCTCCACACTCCCTGAGTACAGACCTTCCACACCTCTACACTCCCTGAGTACAGACCTTGCCACACCTAAACACTCCAAATACAAACTTTCCACACCTCCACACACCCTGAGTACAGACCTTCCTCACCTCCACACTCCAAATACAAACCTTCCACACCTCCACACTCCCAGAGTTCAGACCTTCCCGCACCTCCACACTCGCTGAGTACAGACCTTCCGCACCTCCACACTCCCTGAGTACAGACCTTGCCACACCTCCACACTCCCTGAGTACAGACCTTCCACACCTCCACACTCCCTGAGTACAGACCTTCTGCACCTTCACACTCTGAGAACAGACCTTCCACACCTCCACACTCCCTGAATAAATACCTTCCACACCACCACACTCCGAGTACAGACCTTCCACACCTCCACAGTCCCTGAATACAGACCGTCTGCACCTCCACACTCGCTGAGTACAGACCTTCCACACCTCCACAAGCCATGAGTACAGAGCTTCCCACACCTCCACACTCCGAGTACAGACCTTCCGCACCTCCACACTCCCTGAGTACAGACCTTCCGCACCTCCACACTCCCTGAGTACAGACCTTCCACACCTCCACACTCCCTGAATACAGACCTTCTGCACCTCCACATTCCGAGTACAGACCTTCCTCACCTCCACACTCCAAATACAAATCTTCCACACCTCCACACTCCCTGAGTACAGACCTTCCTCACCTCCACACACCCTGAGTACAGACCTTCCTCACCTCCACACTCCCTGAGTACAGACATTCCACACCGCCACACTCCAAATACAAACCTTCCACACCTCCACACTCCCTGAGTACAGACCTTCCACACCTCCACACTCCCGGAATAAAGACCTTCCGCACCTCCACATTCTGAGTACAGACCTTCCTCACCTCCACACTCCAAATACAAACCTTCCACACCTCCACACTCCCTGAGTACAGACCTTCCTCACCTCCACACTCCGATTACAAACCATCCACACCTCCACACTCCCTGAGTACAGACCTTCCCGCACCTCCACACTCCCTGAGTACAGACCTTCCGCACCTCCACACTCCCTGAGTACAGACCTTCCACACCTCCACACTCCCTGAGTACAGACCTTCCGCACCTCCACACTCCCTGAGTACAGACCTTCCTCACCTCCACACTCCAAATACAAACCTTCCACACCTCCACACTCCCTGAGTACAGACCTTCCTCACCTCCACACTCCAAGTACAAACTTTCCACACCTCCACACTCCCTGAGTACAGACCTTCCTCACCTCCACACTCCCTGAGTACAGACCTTCCCGCACCTCCACACTCCCTGAGTACAGACCTTCCGCACCTCCACACTCCCTGAGTACAGACCTTCCCACACCTCTACACTCCCTGAGTACAGACCTTCCTCACCTCCACACTCCAAATACAAACCTTCCACACCTCCACACTCCCAGAGTACAGACATTCCTCACCTCCACACTCCAAATACAAACCTTCCACACCTCCACACTCCCTGAGTACAGACCTTCCACACCTCCACACTCCCTGAGTACAGACCTTCCTCACCTCCACACTCCGAGTATGGACCTTCCCGCACCTCCACACTCCCTGAGTACAGACCTTCCCACACCTCCACACTCCCTGAGTACAGACCTTCCCACACCACCACACTCCCTGAGTACAGACCTTCTGCACCTCCACACACTGAGAACAGACGTTCCACACCTCCACACTCCCTGAGTACAGACTTTCCTCACCTCCACACTCCAAATACAAACCTTCCACACCTCCACACTCCCTGAGTACAGACCTTCCGCACCTCCAATCACTCCCTGAGTACAGACCTTCCTCACCTCCACACACCCTGAGTACAGACCTTCCCACACCTCCACACTCCCTGAGTAAAGACCTTCCCACACCTCCACACTCCCTGAATACAGAGCTTCCCACACCTCCACACACCGAGTACAGACCTTCCTCACCTCCACACTCCAAATACAAACCTTCCACACCTCCACACTCCCTGAGTACAGACCTTCCTCACCTCCACACTCCCTGAGTACAGACATTCCTCACCGCCACACTCCAAATACAAACCTTCCACTCCTCCACACTCCCTGAGTACAGACCTTCCACACCTCCACACTCCCGGAATAAAGACCTTCCGCACCTCCACATTCTGAGTACAGACCTTCCTCACCTCCACACTCCAAATACAAACCTTCCACACCTCCACACTCCCTGAGTACAGACCTTCCTCACCTCCACACTCCGATTACAAACCATCCACACCTCCACACTCCCTGAGTACAGCCCTTCCGCACCTCCACACTCCCTGAGTACAGACCTTCCACACCTCCACACTTCCTGAGTACAGACCTTCTGCACCTCCACACTCTGAGAACAGACCTTCCACACCTCCACACTCCCTGAATACAGACCTTCCCACACCTCCACACTCCGAGTACAGACCATCCTCACCTCCACACTCCAAATACAAACCTTCCACACCTCCACAATCCCAGAGTACAGACATTCCTCACCTCCACACTCCAAATACAAACCTTCCACACCTCCACACTCCCTGAGTACAGACCTTCCTGCACCTCCACACTCCCTGAGTACAGACCTTCCTCACCTCCACACTCCAAATACAAACCTTCCTCACCTCCACACTCCCTGAGTACAGACCTTCCACACCTCCACACTCCCTGAGTACAGACCTTCCTCACCTCCACACTCCCTGAGTACAGACCTTCCTCACCTCCACACTCCCTGAGTACAGACCTTCCTCACCTCCACACTCCAAATACAAACCTTCCACACCTCCACACTCCCTGAGTACAGACCTTCCACACCTCCACACTCCCTGAATACAGAGCTTCCGCACCTCCACATTCCGAGTACAGACCTTCCTCACCTCCACACTCCAAATACAAACCTTCCACACCTCCACACTCCCTGAGTACAGACCTTCCTCACCTCCACACTCCAAATACAAACCTTCCACACCTCCACACTCCCTGAGTACAGACCTTCCTCACCTCCACACTCCCTGAGTACAGACCTTCCTCACCTCCACACTCCCTGAGTACAGACATTCCTCACCGCCACACTCCAAATACAAACCTTCCACACCTCCACACTCCCTGAGTACAGACCTTCCTCACCTCCACACTCCAAATACAAACCTTCCACACCTCCACACTCCCTGAGTACAGACCTTCCTCACCTCCACACTCCCTGAGTACAGACCTTCCGCACCTCCACACTCCCTGAGTACAGACCTTCCCACACCTCCACACTCCGAGTACAGACCTTCCGCACCTCCACACTCCGAGTACAGACCTACCCACACCACCACACTCCGAGTACAGACCTTCCTGCACCTCCATACTCTGAGAACAGATCTTCCCACACCACCACACTCCCTGAGTACAGACCTTCCTCACCTCCACACTCCAAATACAAACCTTCCTCACCTCCACACTCCCTGAGTACAGACCTTCCACACCTCCACACTCCCTGAGTACAGACCTTCCTCACCTCCACACACCCTGAGTACAGACCTTCCTCACCTCCACACTCCCTGAGTACAGACATTCCACACCGCCACACTCCAAATACAAACCTTCCGCTCCTCCACACTCCCTGAGTACAGACCTTCCACACCTCCACACTCTCGGAATACAGACCTTCCGCACCTCCACATTCTGAGTACAGACCTTCCTCACCTCCACACTCCAAATACAAACCTTCCACACCTCCACACTCCCTGAGTACAGACCTTCCTCACCTCCACACTCCGATTACAAACCATCCACACCTCCACACTCCCTGAGTACAGACCTTCCCGCACCTCCACACTCCCTGAGTACAGACCTTCTGCACCTCCACACTCCCTGAGTACAGACCTTCCCCACTTCCACACGCCCTGAGTACAGACCTTCCGCACCTCCACATTCCGAGTACAGACCTTCCTCACCTCCACACTCCAAATACAAACTTTCCACACCTCCACACTCCGAGTACAGACCTTCCTCACCTCCACACTCCGATTACAAACCTTCCACACCTCCACACTCCCTGAGTACAGACCTTCCTCACCTCCACACTCCCTGAGTACAGACCTTCCCACACCTCCACACTCCCTGAGTACAGACCTTCCTCCACAACCACACTCCCTGAATACAGACCTTCCCACACCTCCACACTCCCTGAGTACAGACCTTCCTCACCTCCACACTCCAAATACAAACCTTCCACACCTCCACACTCCCTGAGTACAGACCTTCCTCACCTCCACACTCCAAATACAAACCTTCCACACCTCCACACTCCCTGAGTACAGACCTTCCCACACCTCTACACTCCCTGAGTACAGACCTTCCTCACCTCCACACTCCAAATACAAACCTTCCACACCTCCACACTCCCTGAGTACAGACCTTCCTCACCTCCACACTCCAAATACAAACCTTCCACACCTCCACACTCCCTGAGTGCAGCCCTTCCGCACCTCCACACTCCCTGAGTACAGACCTTCCACACCTCCACACTCCCTGAGTACAGACCTTCTGCACCTCCACACTCCCTGAGTACAGACCTTCCACACCTCCACACTCCCTGAATACAGACCTTCCCACACCACCACACTCCGAGTACAGACCTTCCTGCACCACCATACTCTGAGAACAGATCTTCCCACACCACCACACTCCCTGAGTACAGACCTTCCTCACCTCCACACTCCCTGAGTACAGACCTTCCACACCTCCACACTCCCTGAGTACAGACCTTCCTCACCTCCACACTCCAAATACAAACCTTCCTCACCTCCACACTCCCTGAGTACAGACCTTCCTCACCTCCACACTCCAAATACAAACCTTCCACACCTCCACACTCCCTGAGTACAGACCTTCCACACCTCCACACTCCCTGAGTACAGACCTTCCTCACCTCCACACTCCAAATACAAACCTTCCGCACCTCCACACTCCCTGAGTACAGACCTTCCTCACCTCCACACTCCGATTACAAACCATCCACACCTCCACACTCCCTGAGTACAGCCCTTCCGCACCTCCACACTCCCTGAGTACAGACCTTCCACACCTCCACACTCCCTGAGTACAGACCTTCTGCACCTCCACACTCTGAGAACAGACCTTCCACACCTCCACACTCCCTGAATACAGACCTTCCCACACCACCACACTCTGAGTACAGACCTTCCTGCACCACCATACTCTGAAAACAGATCTTCCCACACCTCCACACACCCACTGGAAAGAAATTCTCATACATCGCACTCCGAGTACAGATCGACCCAAACCTCCACCCTCCCTGAGTACAGACCTTCCTCACCTGCACACTCCAAATACAAACCTTCCACACCTCCACACTCCCTGAGTACAGACCTTCCTCACCTCCACACTCCAAATACAAACCTTCCACACCTCCACACTCCCTGAATACAGACCTACCGCACCACCACAATCCCTGAGTACAGACTTTCCTCACCTCCACACTCCAAATACAAACCTTCCGCACCTCCACACTCCTTGAGTACAGACCTTCCCACACCTCCACACTCCCTGAGTACAGACCTTCCCACACCTCCACACTCCCTGAGTACAGACCTTCTGCACCTCCACACACTGAGAACAGAACTTCCGCACCTCCACACTCCAAATACAAACCTTCCACACCTCCACACTCTGATTACAAACCTTCCACACCTCCACACTCCCTGAGTACAGACCATCCCGCACCTCCACACTCCAAGTACAGAACTGCCTTACCTCTAAACCGCCTGAGTACAGATATTCCCACACCTCTACACTCCCTGAGTACAGAACTTTTGCACCTCCACACTCAGAGACCATACCTTGCCACACCTCCACACTCCAAATACAAACTTTCCACACCTCCACACTCCCTGAGTACAGACCATCCTCACCTCCACACTCCCTGAGTACAGACATTCCTCACCTCCACACTCCAAATACAAACCTTCCACACCTCCACACTCCCTGAGTACAGACCTTCGCGCACCTCCACACACGGAGTACAGACATTCCTCACCTCCACACTCACTGAGTACAAACCTTCCTCAGATCCACACTCCGAGTACAGACATTCCTCACCGCCACACTCCAAATACAAACCTTCCGCACCTCCACATTCTGAGTACTGACCTTCCTCACCTCCACACTCCAAATACAAACCTTCCACACCTCCACACTCCCTGAGTACAGACCTTCCTCACCTCCACACTCCCTGAGTACAGACCTTCCCACACCTCCACACTCCCTGAGTACAGACCTTCCGCACCTCCACACTCTGAGTACAGACCTTCCCACACCTCCACACTCCCTGAGTACAGACCTTCCTCACCTCCACACTCCAAATACAAACCTTCCACACCTCCACACTCCCTGAGTACAGACCTTCCTCACCTCCACACTCCAAATACAAACCTTCCACACCTCCACACTCCCTGAGTACAGACCTTCCACACCTCCACACTCCCTGAGTACAGACCTTCCTCACCTCCACACTCTGAGTACAGACCTTCCACACCTCCACACTCCCTGAGTACAGACCTTCCTCACCTCCACACTCCCTGAGTACAGACCTTCCCACACCTCCACACTCCCTGAGTACAGACCTTCCTCACCTCCACACTCCAAATACAAACCTTCCACACCTCCACACTCCCTGAGTACAGACCTTCCTCACCTCCACACTCCAAATACAAACCTTCCACACCTCCACACTCCCTGAGTACAGACCTTCCCGCACCTCCACACTCCCTGAGTACAGACCTTCCACACCTCCACACTCCCTGAGTACAGACCTTCCCACACCTCCACACTCCCTGAGTACAGACCTTCCCACACCTCCACACTCCCTGAATACAGAGCTTCCCACACCTCCACACACCGAGTACAGACCATCCTCACCTCCACACTCCAAATACAAACCTTCCACACCTCCACAATCCCAGAGTACAGACATTCCTCACCTCCACACTCCCTGAGTACAGACCTTCCTCACCTCCACACTCCAAATACAAACCTTCCGCTCCTCCACACTCCCTGAGTACAGACCTTCCACACCTCCACACTCCCGGAATAAAGACCTTCCGCACCTCCACATTCTGAGTACAGACCTTCCTCACCTCCACACTCCAAATACAAACCTTCCACACCTCCACACTCCCTGAGTACAGACCTTCCTCACCTCCACACTCCGATTACAAACCATCCACACCTCCACACTCCCTGAGTACAGACCTTCCGCACCTCCACACTCCCTGAGTACAGACCTTCCACACCTCCACACTCCCTGAGTACAGACCTTCTGCACCTCCACACTCTGAGAACAGACCTTCCACACCTCCACACTCCCTGAATACAGACCTTCCCACACCTCCACACTCCGAGTACAGACCATCCTCACCTCCACACTCCAAATACAAAACTTTCACACCTCCACAATCCCAGAGTACAGACATTCCTCACCTCCACACTCCAAATACAAACCTTCCACACCTCCACACTCCCTGAGTACAGACCTTCCTGCACCTCCACACTCGCTGAGTACAGAACTTCCTCACCTCCACACTCCAAATACAAACCTTCCTCACCTCCACACTCCCTGAGTACAGACCTTCCACACCTCCACACTCCCTGAGTACAGACCTTCCTCACCTCCACACTCCCTGAGTACAGACCTTCCTCACCTCCACACTCCCTGAGTACAGACTTTCCTCACCTCCACACTCCAAATACAAACCTTCCACACCTCCACAGTCCCTGAGTACAGACCTTCCACACCTCCACACTCCCTGAATACAGACCTACCGCACCACCACAATCCCTGAGTACAGACCTTCCTCACCTCCACACTCCAAATACAAACCTTCCACACCTCCACACTCCGAGAGTACAGACCTTCCTCACCTCCACACTCCAAATACAGACCTTCCACACCTCCACACTCCCTGAGTACAGACCTTCCTCACCTCCACACTCCCTGAGTACAGACCTTCCTCACCTCCACACTCCCTGAGTACAGACCTTCCTCACCTCCACACTCCAAATACAAACCTTCCACACCTCCACACTCCCTGAGTACAGACCTTCCTCACCTCCACACTCCAAATACAAACCTTCCACACCTCCACACTCCCAGAGTACAGACCTTCCTCACCTCCACACTCCCTGAGTACAGACCTTCCGCACCTCCACACTCCCTGAGTACAGACCTTCCCACACCTCCACACTCCCTGAGTACAGAGCTTCCCACACCTCCACACTCCGAGTACAGACCTTCCCACACCTCCACACTCCGAGTACAGACTTCCGCACCTCCACACTCTGAGAACAGACCTTCCCACACCTCCACACTCCCTGAGTACAGACCTTCCTCACCTCCACACTCCAAATACAAACCTTCCTCACCTCCACACTCCCTGAGTACAGTCCTTCCACACCTCCACACTCCCTGAGTACAGACCTTCCTCACCTCCACACACCCTGAGTACAGACCTTCCTCACCTCCACACTCCCTGAGTACAGACATTCCACACCGCCACACTCCAAATACAAACCTTCCGCTCCTCCACACTCCCTGAGTACAGACCTTCCACACCTCCACACTCTCGGAATACAGACCTTCCGCACCTCCACATTCTGAGTACAGACCTTCCTCACCTCCACACTCCAAATACAAACCTTCCACACCTCCACACTCCCTGAGTACAGACCTTCCTCACCTCCACACTCAGATTACAAACAATCCACACCTCCACACTCCCTGAGTACAGACCTTCCCGCACCTCCACACTCCCTGAGTACAGACCTTCCGCACCTCCACACTCCCTGAGTACAGACCTTCCACACCTCCACACTCCCTGAGTACAGACCTTCCGCACCTCCACACTCTGAGTACAGACCTTCCTCACCTCCACACTCCAAAAACAAACCTTCCGCTCCTCCACACTCCCTGAGTACACACCTTCCTCACCTCCACACACCCTGAGTACAGACCTTCCACACCTCCACACTCCCTGAGTACAGACCTTCCTCACCTCCACACTCCCTGAGTACAGACCTTCCCGCACCTCCACACTCCCTGTGTACAGACCTTTTGCACCTCCATACTCGAAGTACAAACTTTAAACACCTCCACACTCCCTGAGTACAGACCTTCCTCACCTCCACACTCCAAATACAAACCTTCCACACCTCCACACTCCCAGAGTACAGACCTTCCTCACCTCCACACTCCAAATACAAACCTTCCACACCTCCACACTCCCTGAGTACAGACCTTCCACACCTCCACACTCCCTGAGTACAGACCTTCCTCACCTCCACACTCCAAATACAAACCTTCCACACCTCCACACTCCCTGAGTACAGACCTTCCTCACCTCCACACTCCAAATACAAACCTTCCACACCTCCACACTCCCTGAGTACAGACCTTCCGCACCTCCACACTCCCTGAGTACAGACCTTCCACACCTCCACACTCCCTGAGTACAGACCTTCTGCACCTCCACACTCTAGGAACAGACCTTCCACACCTCCACACTCCCTGAATACAGACCTTCCCACACCACCACACTCCGAGTACAGACCTTCCTGCACCACCATACTCTGAGAACAGATCTTCCCACACCACCACACTCCCTGAGTACAGACCTTCCCACACCTCCACACTCCCTGAGTACAGACCTTCCCACACCTCCACACTCCCTGAGTACAGACCTTCCTCACCTCCACACTCCAAATACAAACCTTCCTCACCTCCACACTCCCTGAGTACAGACCTTCCTCACCTCCACACTCCAAATACAAACCTTCCTCACCTCCACACTCCCTGAGTACAGACCTTCCACACCTCCACACTCCCTGAGTACAGACCTTCCTCACCTCCACACTCCAAATACAAACCTTCCACACCTCCACACTCCCTGAGTACAGACCTTCCTCACCTCCACACTCCGATTACAAACCATCCACACCTCCACACTCCCTGAGTACAGACCTTCCGCACCTCCACACTCCCTGAGTACAGACCTTCCACACCTCCACACTCCCTGAGTACAGACCTTCTGCACCTCCACACTCTAAGAACAGACCTTCCACACCTCCACACTCCCTGAATACAGACCTTCCCACACCACCACACTCTGAGTACAGACCTTCCTGCACCACCATACTCTGAAAACAGATCTTCCCACACCTCCACACACCCACTGGAAAGAAATTCTCATACCTCGCACTCCGTGTACAGATCGACCCACACCTCCACACTCCCTGAGTACAGACCTTCCTCACCTCCACACTCCAAATACAAACCTTCCACACCTCCACACTCCCTGAGTACAGACCTTCCTCACCTCCACACTCCAAATACAAACCTTCCACACCTCCACACTCCCTGAGTACAGACCTTCCCACACCTCCACACTCGCTGAGTACAGACCTTCCTCACCTCCACACTCCAAATACAAACCTTCCACACCTCCACACTCCCTGAGTACAGACTTTCCTCACCTCCACACTCCGATTACAAACCTTCCACACCTCCACACTCCCTGAGTACAGACCTTCCTCACCTCCACACTCCCTGAGTACAGACCTTCCTCACCTCCACACTCCAAATACAAACCTTCCACACCTCCACACTCCCTGAGTACAGACCTTCCTCACCTCCACACTCCAAATACAAACCTTCCACACCTCCACACTCCCTGAGTACAGACCTTCCTCACCTCCACACTCGCTGAGTACAGACCTTCCGCACCTCCACACTCCCTGAGTACAGACCTTCCCACACCTCCACACTCCGAGTACAGACTTCCGCACCTCCACACTCCGAGTACAGACCTACCCACACCACCACACTCCGAGTACAGACCTTCCTGCACCTCCATACTCTGAGAACAGATCTTCCCACACCACCACACTCCCTGAGTACAGACCTTCCTCACCTCCACACTCCAAATACAAACCTTCCTCACCTCCACACTCCCTGAGTACAGTCCTTCCACACCTCCACACTCCCTGAGTACAGACCTTCCTCACCTCCACACACCCTGAGTACAGACCTTCCTCACCTCCACACTCCCTGAGTACAGACATTCCACACCGCCACACTCCAAATACAAACCTTCCGCTCCTCCACACTCCCTGAGTACAGACCTTCCACACCTCCACACTCCCGGAATAAAGACCTTCCGCACCTCCACATTCTGAGTACAGACCTTCCTCACCTCCACACTCCAAATACAAACCTTCCACACCTCCACACTCCCTGAGTACAGACCTTCCTCACCTCCACACTCCAATTACAAACATTCCACACCTCCACACTCCCTGAGTACAGACCTTCCGCACCTCCACACTCCCTGAGTACAGACCTTCCACACCTCCACACACCCTGAGTACAGACCTTCCACACCTCCACACTCCCTGAGTACAGACCTTCCTCACCTCCACACTCTGAGTACAGACCTTCCTCACCTCCACACTCCAAATACAAACCTTCCACACCTCCACACTCCCTGAGTACAGACCTTCCTCACCTCCACACTCCAAATACAAACCTTCCACACCTCCACACTCCCTGAGTACAGACCTTCCCACACCTCCACACTCCCTGAGTAAAGACCTTCCCACACCTCCACACTCCCTGAGTACAGACCTTCCTCACCTCCACACTCCAAATACAGACCTTCCACACCTCCACACTCCCTGAGTACAGACCTTCCCACACCTCCACACTCCCTGAATACAGACCTTCCGCACCTCCACACTCTGAGTACAGACCTTCCTCACCTCCACACTCTAAATACAAACCTTCCACACCTCCACAATCCGAGAGTACAGACATTCCTCAACTCCACACTCCAAATACAGACCTTCCACACCTCCACACTCCCCGAGTACAGACCTTCCTCACGTCCACACTCCCTGAGTACAGTCCTTCCTCACCTCCACACTCCATATACAAACCTTCCACACCTCCACACTCCCTGAGTACAGACCTTCCTCACCTCCACACTCCCTGAGTACAGACCTTCCTCACCTCCACACTCCCTGAGTACAGACCTTCCTCACCTCCACACTCCAAATACAAACCTTCCACACCTCCACACTCCCTGAGTACAGACCTTCCTCACCTCCACACTCCAAATACAAACCTTCCACACCTCCACACTCCCAGAGTACAGACCTTCCTGCACCTCCACACTCGCTGAGTACAGAACTTCCGCACCTCCACACTCCCTGAGTACAGACCTTCCACACCTCCACACTCCCTGAGTACAGACCTTCCGCACCTCCACACTCCCTGAGTACAGACCTTCCACACCTCCACACTCCATGAGTACAGACCTTCCACACCTCCACACTCCATGAGTACAGACCTTCCCACACCTCCACACTCCCTGAGTACAGACCTTCCGCACCTCCACACTCCGAGTACAGACCTTCCTCACCTCCACACTCCCTGAGTACAGACCTTCCTCACCTCCACACTCCCTGAGTACAGACCTTCCTCACCTCCACACTCCAAATACAAACCTTCCACACCTCCACACTCCCTGAGTACAGACCTTCCTCACCTCCACACTCCGATTACAAACCTTCCACACCTCCACACTCCCTGAGTACAGACCATCCCGCACTTCCACACTCCCTGAGTACAGAACTTCCCTACCTCTACACTGCCTGAGTACAGACCTTCCCACACCTCTACACTCCCTGAGTACAGACCTTTCGCACCTCCACACTCAGAGACCAGACCTTGCCACACCTCCACACTCCAAATACAAACTTTCCACACCTCCACACTCCCTGAGTACAGACCATCCTCACCTCCACACTCCAAATACAAACCTTCCACACCTCTACACTCCCTGAGTTCAGACCTTCCCACACCTCCACACTCCCTGAATACAGAGCTTCCCACACCTCCACACACCGAGTACAGACCATCCTCACCTCCACACTCCAAATACAAACCTTCCACACCTCCACACTCCCTGAGTACAGACCTTCCCACACCTCCACACTCCGAGTACAGACCTTCCTGCACCTCCACACTCCCTGAGTACAGACCTTCCCACACCTCCACACTCCCTGAGTACAGACCTTCCACACCTCCACACTCCCTGAGTACAGACCTTCCTCACCTCCACACTCCCTGAGTACAGACCTTCCTCACCTCCACACTCCAAATACAAACCTTCCACACCTCCACACTCCCTGAGTACAGACCTTCCACACCTCCACACTCCCGAAATAAAGACCTTCCGCACCTCCACATTCTGAGTACAGACCTTCCTCACCTCCACACTCCAAATACAAACCTTCCACACCTCCACACTCCCTGAGTTCAGACCTTCCTTAACTCCACAATCCCTGAGTACAGAACTTCCTCACCTCCATACTCCAAATACAAACCTTCCTCACCTCCACACTCCCTGAGTACTGTCCTTCCACACCTCCACACTCCCTCAGTACAGACCTTCCACTTCTCCACACTCTCGGAATAAAGACCTTCTGCACCTCCACATTCTGAATACAGACCTTCCTCACCTCCACACTCCAAATACAAACCTTCCACACCTCCACACTCCCTGAGTACAGACCTTTCCGCACCTCCACACTCCGATTACAAACAATCCACACCTCAACACTCCCTGAGTACAGACCTTCCCACACCTCCACACTCCCTGAGTACAGACCTTCCGCACCTCCACACTCCCTGAGTACAGACCTTCCACACCTCCACACTCCCTGAGTACAGACCTTCTGCACCTCCACACACTGAGAACAGACCTTCCACACCTCCACACTCCCTGAATAAAGACCTTCCGCACCTCCACATTCCGAGTACAGACCTTCCTCACCTCCACACTCCAAATACAAACATTGCACACCTCCACACTCCCTGAGTACAGACCTTCCTCAATTCCACACTCCGATTACAAACCTTCTACACCTCCACACTCCCTGAGTACAGACCATCCCGCACTTCCACACTCCCTGAGTACTGAACTTCCCTACCTCTACACTGCCTGAATACAGACCTTCCACACCTCCATAATCCACGAGTACAGAGCTTCCCACAACTCCACACTCCGAGTACAGACATTCCCACACCTCCAGACTCCGAGTACAGACTTCCGCACCTCCACACTCCGAGTACAGACCTTCCTGCACCTCTAGACTCCGAGTACAGACCTTCCTGCATCTCCATACTCTGAGAACAGATCTTCCCATACCACCACACTCCCTGAGTACAGACCATCCTCACCTCCACACTCCAAATACAAACCTTCCACACCTCTACACTCCCTGAGTTCAGACCTTCCCACACCTCCACACTCCCTGAATACAGAGCTTCCCGCACCTCCACACACCGAGTACAGACCATCCTCACCTCCACACTCCAAATACAAACCTTCCACACCTCCACAATCCCAGAGTACAGACATTCCTCACCTCCACACTCACTGAGTACAGACCTTCCTCACATCCACACTCCGAGTACAGACATTCCTCACCGCCACACTCCAAATACAAACCTTCCGCTCATCCACACTCCCTGAGTACAGAAGTTCCACACCTCCACACTCCTGAAATAAAGACCTTCCGCACCTCCACACTCCCTGAGTACAGACCTTCCTCACCTCCACACTCCAAATACAAACCTTCCACACCTCCACACTCCCTGAGTACAGACCTTCCCACACCTCCACACTCCCTGAGTACAGACCTTCCTCACCTCCACACTCCAAATACAAACCTTCCTCACCTCCACACTCCCTGAGTACAGACCTTCCACACCTCCACACTCCCTGAGTACAGACCTTCCACACCTCCACACTCCCTGAGTACAGACCTTCCGCACCTCCACACTCTGAATACAGACCTTCCGCACCTCCACATTCTGAGTACAGACCTTCCTCACCTCCACACTCCAAATACAAACTTTCCACACCTCCACACTCCCTGAGTACAGACCATTCCGCACTTCCACACTCCCTGAGTACAGAACTTCCCTACCTCTACACTGCCTGAGTACAGACCTTCCCACACCTCTACACTCCCTCAGTACAGACCTTTCGCACCTCCACACTCAGAGACCAGACCTTGCCACACCTCCACACTCCAAATACAAACTTTCCACACCTCCACACTCCCTGAGTACAGACCATCCTCACCTCCACACTCCAAATACAAACCTTCCACACCTCTACACTCCCTGAGTTCAGACCTTCCCACACCTCCATACTCCCTGAATACAGAGCTTCCCACACCTCCACACACCGAGTACAGACCATCCTCACCTCCACACTCCTAATACAAACCTTCCACACCTCCACAATCCCAGAGTACAGAAATTTCTCACCTCCACACTCCCTGAGTACAGACCTTCCTCACATCCACACTCCCTGAGTACAGACATTCCTCACCGCCACACTCCAAATACAAACCTTCCACACCTCCACATTCTGAGTACAGACCTTCCTCACCTCCACACTCCAAATACAAACCTTCCACACCTCCACACTCCCTGAGTACAGACCTTCCTCACCTCCACACTCCGATTACAAACCTTCCACACCTCCACACTCCCTGAGTACAGACCTTCCCGCACTTCCACACTCCCTGAGTACTGAACTTCCCTACCTCTACACTGCCTGAATACAGACCTTCCACACCTCCATAATCCACGAGTACAGAGCTTCCCACAACTCCACACTCCGAGTACAGACATTCCCACACCTCCAGACTCCGAGTACAGACTTCCGCACCTCCACACTCCGAGTACAGACCTTCCCACACCTCCACACTCCGAGTACAGACCTTCCTGCACCTCCATACTCTGAGAACAGATCTTCCCACATCACCACACTCCCTGAGTACAGACCTTCCTCACCTCCACACACCCTGAGTACAGTCCTTCCACACCTCCACACTCCCTGAGTACAGACCTTCCTCACCTCCACACTCCCTGAGTACACTTTCCTCACCTCCACACTCCAAATACAAACCTTCCACTCCTCCACACTCCCTGAGTACAGACTTCCCGCACCTCCACACTCCCTGAGTACAGACCTTCCCACACCTCCACACTCCCTGAGTACAGAACTTCCGCACCTCCACACTCACTGAGTACAGACCTTTCACAACTCCACACTCCTTGAGTACAGATCTTCTGCACCTCCACACACTGAGAACAGACCTTCCACACCTCCACACTCCCTGAATACAGACCTTCCGCACCTCCACACTCCGAGTACAGACCTTCCTCACCTCCACACTCCGAGTACAGACCTTCCCACACCACCACACTCCCTGAGTACAGACCTTCCTCACCTCCACACTCCCTGAGTACAGACCTTCCTCACCTCCACACTCCAAATACAAACCTTCCACACCTCCACACTCCCTGAGTACAGACCTTCCACACCTCCACACTCCCTGAGTACAGACCTTCCACACCTCCACACTCCCTGAGTACAGACCTTCCTCACCTCCACACTCCCTGAGTACAGACCTTCCTCACCTCCACACAACAAATACAAACCTTCCACACCTCCACACTCCCTGAGTACAGACCTTCCACACCTCCACACTCCGAGTACAGACCTTCCACACCTCCACACTCCAAATACAAACCTTCCACACCTCCACACTCCCTGAGTACAGACCTTCCACACCTCCACACTCCCTGAGTACAGACCTTCCACACCTCCACACTCCCTGAGTACAGACCTTCCTCACCTCCACACTCCAAATACAAACCTTCCACACCTCCACACTCCCTGAGTACAGACCTTCCACACCTCCACACTCCCTGAGTACAGACCTTCTGCACCTCCACACTCTGAGAACAGACCTTCCACACCTCCACACTCCCTGAATACAGACCTTCCGCACCTCCACACTCCCTGAGTACAGACCTTCCTCACCTCCACACTCCAAATACAAACCTTCCTCACCTCCACACTCCCTGAGTACAGACCTTCTCACACCTCCACACTCCCTGAGTACAGACCTTCCACACCTCCACACTCACTGAATACAGACCTTCCACACCTCCACAATCCGAGTACAGACGTTCCCACACCTCCACAATCCATGAGTACAGACCTTCCCACACCTCCTCACCCCCTGAGTACAGACCTTCCCACACCTCCACACTCGCTGAGTACAGACCTTCCTCACCTCCACACTCCAAATACAAACCTTCCACACCTCCACACTCCCTGAGTACAGACCTTCCTCACCTCCACACTCTGAGTACAGACCTTCCCACACCTCCACACTCCGAGTACAGACTTCCGCACCTCCACACTCCGAGTACAGACCTACCCACACCACCACACTCCGAGTACAGACCTTCCTGCACCTCCATACTCTGAGAACAGATCTTCCCACACCACCACACTCCCTGAGTACAGACCTTCCTCACCTCCACACTCCCTGAGTACAGACCTTCCTCACCTCCACACTCCAAATACAAACCTTCCTCACCTCCACACTCCCTGAGTACAGACCTTCCCACACCTCCACACTCCCTGAGTACAGACCTTCCACACCTCCACACTCCCTGAGTACAGACCTTCCCACACCTCCACACTCCCTGAGTACAGACCTTCCCACACCTCCACACTCGCTGAGTACAGACCTTCCTCACCTCCACACTTCAAATACAAACCTTCCTCACCTCCACACTCCCTGAGTACAGACCTTCCCACACCTCCACACTCCCTGAGTACAGACCTTCCTCACCTCCACACTCTGAGTACAGACCTTCCACACCTCCACACTCCCTGAATACAGACCTTCCGCACCTCCACACTCAGAGTACAGACCTTCCCACACCTCCACACTCCAAATACAAACCTTCCACACCTCCACACTCCCTGAGTACAGACCTTCCTCACCTCCACACTCCAAATACAAACCTTCCACACCTCCACACTCCCTGAGTACAGACCTTCCACACCTCCACACTCCCTGAGTACAGACCTTCCTCACCTCCACACTCCCTGAGTACAGACCTTCCTCACCTCCACACTCCAAATACAAACCTTCCACACCTCCACACTCCCTGAGTACAGACCTTCCACACCTCCACACTCCCTGAAAACAGACCGTCCGCACCTCCACACTCGCTGAGTACAGACCTTCCACACCTCCACAATCCAAGAGTACAGACCTTCCACACCTCCACACTCCCTGAGTACAGACCTTCCTGCACCTCCACACTCGCTGAGTACAGACCTTCCACACCTCCACACTCCAAATACAGACCTTCCACACCTCCACACTCCGAGTACAGACCTTCCCACACCTCCACACTCCGAGTACAGACCTTCCCACACCTCCACACTCCGAGTACAGACCTTCCCACACCTCCACACTCCCTGAGTACAGACCTTCCTCACCTCCACACTCGCTGAGTACAGACCTTCCTCACCTCCACACTCCAAATACAAACCTTCCACACCTCCACACTCCCTGAGTACAGACATTCCTCACCTCCACACTCCCTGAGTACAGTCCTTCCACACCTCCACACTCCCTGAGTACAGACCTTCCTCACCTCCACACTCCCTGAGTACAGACCTTCCTCACCTCCACACTCCAAATACAAACCTTCCACACCTCCACACTCCCTGAGTACAGACCTTCCACACCTCCACACTCCCTGAGTACAGACCTTCCTCACCTCCACACTCCAAATACAAACCTTCCACACCTCCACACTCCCTGAGTACAGACCTTCCACACCTCCACACTCCCTGAGTATGGACCTTCCTGACCTCCACACTCCCTGAGTACAGACCTTCCCGCACCTCCACACTCCCTGAATACAGACCTTCTGCACCTCCACACTCCCTGAGTACAGACCTTCCACACCTCCACACTCCCTGAGTACAGACCTTCCCACACCTCCACACTCCCTGAGTACAGACCTTCTGCACCTCCACACACTGAGTACAGACCTTCCACACCTCCACACTCCAAATACAAACCTTCCACACCTCCACACTCCCTGAGTACAGACCTTCCACACCTCCACACTCCCTGAGTACAGACCTTCCCACACCTCCACACTCCCTGAGTACAGACCTTCCCACACCTCCACACTCCGAGTACAGACTTCCGCACCTCCACACACCGAGAACAGACCATCATCACCTCCACACTCCAAATACAAACCTTCCACACCTCCACACTCCCTGAGTACAGACCTTCCTCACCTCCACACTCCAAATACAAACCTTCCACACCTCCACACTCCCTGAGTACAGACCTTCCCACACCTCCACACTCCCTGAGTACAGTCCTTCCACACCTCCACACTCCCTGAGTACAGACCTTCCTCACCTCCACACTCCCTGAGTACAGACCTTCCACACCTCCACACTCCCTGAGTACAGACCTTCTGCACCTCCACACACTGAGAACAGACCTTCCACACCTCCACACTCCCTGAATACAGACCTTCCGCACCTCCACACTCCCTGAGTACAGACCTTCCTCACCTGCACACTCCAAATACAAACCTTCCACACCTCCACACTCCCTGAGTACAGACCTTCCTCACCTCCACACTCCCTGAGTACAGACCTTCCTCACCTCCACACTCCCTGAGTACAGACCTTCCACACCTCCACACTCCCCGAGTACAGACCATTCCGCACTTCCACACTCCCTGAGTACAGACCTTCCGCACCTCCACACTCCGAGTACAGACCTTCCTGCACCTCCATACTCTGAGAACAGATCTTCCCACACCTCCACACTCCCTGAGTACAGACCTTCCACACCTCCACACTCCCTGAGTACAGACCTTCCTCACCTCCACACTCCAAATACAAACCTTCCACACCTCCACACTCCCTGAGTACAGACCTTCCTGCACCTCCACACTCCGAGTACAGACCTTCCCACACCTCCACACTCCGAGTACAGACCTTCCGCACCTCCACACTCCCTGAGTACAGACCTTCCACACCTCCACACTCCCTGAGTAAAGACCTTCCGCACCTCCACACTCCCTGAGTACAGACCTTCCTCACCTCCACACTCCAAATACAAACCTTCCTCACCTCCACACTCCCTGAGTACAGACCTTCCTCACCTCCACACTCCAAATACAAACCTTCCACACCTCCACACTCCCTGAGTACAGACCTTCCCACACCTCCACACTCCCTGAGTACAGACCTTCCACACCTCCACACTCCCTGAGTACAGACTTTCCGCACCTCCACAGTCCCTGAGTACAGACCTTCCACACCTCCACACTCCCTGAAAACAGACCGTCCGCAGCTCCACACTCGCTGAGTACAGACCTTCCACACCTCCACACTCCTCAGTACAGACCTTCCTCACCTCCACACTCCCTGAGTACAGACCTTCCACACCTCCACACTCCCTGAGTACAGACCTTCCCACACCTCCACACTCCTGAGTACAGACCTTCCCACACCTCCACACTCCCTGAGTACAGACCTTCCTCACCTCCACACTCCAAATACAAACCTTCCACACCTCCACACTCCCTGAGTACAGACCTTCCTCACCTCCACACTCCAAATACAAACCTTCCACACCTCCACACTCCCTGAGTTCAGACCTTCCCACACCTCCACACTCGCTGAGTACAGACCTTCCGCACCTCCACACTCCCTGAGTACAGACCTTCCTCACCTCCACACTCCAAGTACAGAACGTACGCACCTCCACAGTCCCTGAGTACAGACCTTCCACACCTCCACACTCCCTGAAAACAGACCGTCCGCACCTCCACACTCGCTGAGTACAGACCTTCCACACCTCCACACTCCCTGAGTACAGACCTTCCCACACCTCCACACTCCCTGAGTACAGACCTTCCGCACCTCCACACTCCATGAATACAGACCTTCCCACACCTCCACACTCCCTGAGTACAGACCTTCCTCACCTCCACACTCCCTGAGTACAGACCTTCCTCACCTCCACACTCCAAATACAAACCTTCCACACCTCCACACTCCCTGAGTACAGACCTTCCCACACCTCCACACTCCCTGAGTACAGACCTTCCACACCTCCACACTCCCTGAGTACAGACCTTCCCACACCTCCACACTCCGAGTACAGACCTTCCCACACCTCCACACTCGCTGAGTACAGACCTTCCTCACCTCCACACTCCAAATACAAACCTTCCTCACCTCCACACTCCCTGAGTACAGACCTTCCACACCTCCACACTCCCTGAGTACAGACCTTCCTCACCTCCACAGTCCCTGAGTACAGACCTTCCACACCTCCACACTCCCTGAAAACTGACCGTCCGCACCTCCACACTCGCTGAGTACAGACCTTCCACACCTCCACACTCCAAATACAAACCTTCCACACCTCCACACTCCCTGAGTACAGACCTTCCTCACCTCCACACTCCAAATACAAACCTTCCACACCTCCACACTCCCTGAGTACAGACCTTCCCACACCTCCACACTCCCTGAATACAGACCTTCCTGCACCTCCACACTCCCTGAGTACAGACCTTCCTCACCTCCACACTCCAAATACAAACCTTCCACACCTCCACACTCCCTGAGTACAGACCTTCCTCACCTCCACACTCAAAATACAAACCTTCCACACCTCCACACTCCCTGAGTACAGACCTTCCACACCTCCACACTCCCTGAGTACAGACCTTCCACACCTCCACACTCCCTGAGTACAGACCTTCCTCACCTCCACACTCCCTGAGTACAGACCTTCCTCACCTCCACACTCCAAATACAAACCTTCCTCACCTCCACACTCCCTGAGTACAGACCTTCCACACCTCCACACTCCCTGAATACAGACCTTCCGCACCTCCACACTCCCTGAGTACAGACCTTCCTCACCTCCACACTCCAAATACAAACCTTCCACACCTCCACACTCCCTGAGTACAGACCTTCCACACCTCCACACTCCCTGAGTACAGACCTTCTGCACCTCCACACTCTGAGAACAGACCTTCCACACCTCCACACTCCCTGAATACAGACCTTCCGCACCTCCACACTCCCTGAGTACAGACCTTCCTCACCTCCACACTCCAAATACAAACCTTCCACACCTCCACACTCCCTGAGTACAGACCTTCCTCACCTCCACACTCCAAATACAAACCTTCCACACCTCCACACTCCCTGAGTACAGACCTTCCCGCACCTCCACACTCGCTGAGTACAGACCTTCCGCACCTCCACACTCCCTGAGTACAGAACTTACGCACCTCCACAGTCCCTGAGTACAGACCTTCCACACCTCCACACTCCCTGAATACAGACCGTCCGCACCTCCACACTCGCTGAGTACAGACCTTCCACACCTCCACAATCCATGAGTACAGAGCTTCCCACACCTCCACACTCCGAGTACAGACCTTCCTGCACCTCCACACTCTGAGAACAGATCTTCCTCACTCCACACTCCCTGAGTACAGACCTTCCTCACCTCCACACTCCCTGAGTACAGACCTTCCTCACCTCCACACTCCAAATACAAACCTTCCACACCTCCACACTCCCTGAGTACAGACCTTCCGCACCTCCACACTCCCTGAGTACAGACCTTCCCACACCTCCACACTCCCTGAGTACAGACCTTCCCACACCTCCACACTCCCTGAGTACAGACCTTCCCACACTTCCACACTCCCTGAGTACAGACCTTCCCACACCTCCACACTCCCTGAGTACAGTCCTTCCACAACTCCACACTCCCTGAGTACAGACCTTCCTCACCTCCACACTCCAAATACAAACCTTCCACACCTCCACACTCCCTGAGTACAGACCTTCCTCACCTCCACACTCCAAATACAAACCTTCCACACCTCCACACTCCCTGAGTACAGACCTTCCACACCTCCACACTCCCTGAGTACAGACCTTCCACACCTCCACACTCCCTGAGTACAGACCTTCCTCACCTCCACACTCCCTGAGTACAGACCTTCCGCACCTCCACACTCCAAATACAAACCTTCCACACCTCCACACTCCCTGAGTACAGACCTTCCGCACCTCCACACTCCGAGTACAGACCTTTCCACACCTCCACACTCCAAATACAAACCTTCCACACCTCCACACTCCCTGAGTACAGACCTTCCCACACCTCCACACTCCGTGTACAGACCTTCCACACCTCCACACTCCCTGAGTACAGACCTTCCTCACCTCCACACTCCAAATACAAACCTTCCACACCTCCACACTCCCTGAGTACAGACCTTCCACACCTCCACACTTCCTGAGTACAGACTTTCTGCACCTCCACACTCTGAAAACAGATCTTCCCACACCTCCACACTCCGTGTACAGACCTTCCCACACCTCCACACTCCCTGAGTACAGACCTTCCTCACCTCCACACTCCAAATACAAACCTTCCACACCTCCACACTCGCTGAGTACAGACCTTCCCGCACCTCCACACTCGCTGAGTACAGAACTTCCGCACCTCCACACTCCAAGTACAGAAGTTTCGCACCTCCACAGTCCCTGAGTACAGACCTTCCACACCTCCACACTCCCTGAGTACAGACCTTCCACACCTCCACACTCCCTGAGTACAGACCTTCAGCACCTCCACACTCCGAGTACAGACCTACTCACACCACCACACTCCGAGTACAGACCTTCCTGCACCTCCATACTCTGAGAACAGATCTTCCCACACCACCACACTCCCTGAGTACAGACCTTCCTCACCTCCACACTCCCTGAGTACAGACCTTCCTCACCTCCACACTCCAAATACAAACCTTCCACACCTCCACACTCCCTGAGTACAGACCTTCCGCACCTCCACACTCCCTGAGTACAGACCTTCCCACACCTCCACACTCCCTGAGTACAGACCTTCCCACACCTCCACACTCCGAGAGTACAGACCTTCCCACACCTCCACACTCCCTGAGTACAGACCTTCCCACACCTCCACACTCCCTGAGTACAGACCTTCCTGCACCTCCACACTCCCTGAGTACAGACCTTCCTCACCTCCACACTCCAAATACAAACCTTCCACACCTCCACACTCCCTGAGTACAGACCTTCCTCACCTCCACACTCCAAATACAAACCTTCCACACCTCCACACTCCCTGAGTACAGACCTTCCACACCTCCACACTCCCTGAGTACAGACCTTCCACACCTCCACACTCCCTGAGTACAGACCTTCCTCACCTCCACACTCCCTGAGTACAGACCTTCCTCACCTCCACACGTGAAATACAAACTTTCCACACCTCCACACTCCCTGAGTACAGACCTCCTCACACCTCCACACTACGAGTACAGACCTTCCACACCTCCACACTCCCTGAGTACAGACATTCCTCACCTCCACACTCCAAATACAAACCTTCCACACCTCCACACTCCGAGTACAGACCTTCCCACACCTCCACACTCCCTGAGTACAGACCTTCTGCAACTCCACACACTGAGAACAGACGTTCCACACCTCCACACTCCCTGAGTACAGACCTTCCTCACCTCCACACTCCCTGAGTACAGACCTTCCTCACCTCCACACTCCAAATACAAACCTTCCACACCTCCACACTCCCTGAGTACAGACCTTCCCACACCTCCACACTCCCTGAGTACAGACCTTCCGCACCTCCACACTCTGAGTACAGACCTTCCTCACCTCCACACTCCCTGAGTACAGACCTTCCTCACCTCCACACTCCCTGAGTACAGACCTTCCTCACCGCCACACTCCAAATACAAACATTCCACACCTCCACACTCCCTGAGTACAGACCTTCCACACCTCCACACTCCCTGAGTACAGACCTTCCTCACCTCCACACTCCCTGAGTACAGACCTTCCTCACCTCCACACTCCGTTTACAAACCTTCCACACCTCCACACTCCCTGAGTACAGACCTTCCACACCTCCACACTCCCTGAATAAAGACCTTCCGCACCTCCACACTCAGAGTACAGACCTTGCCACACCTCCACACTCCAAATACAAACTTTCCACACCTCCACACTCCCTGAGTACAGACCTTCCTGCACCTCCACACTCCGAGTACAGACCTTCCCACACCTCCACACTCCCTGAGTACAGACCTTCCCACACCTCCACACTCCCTGAGTACAGACCTTCCGCACCTCCACACTCCCTGAGTACAGACCTTCCTCACCTCCACACTCCAAATACAAACCTTCCACACCTCCACACTCCCTGAGTACAGACCTTCCTCACCTCCACACTCCAAATACAAACCTTCCACACCTCCACACTCCCTGAGTACAGACCTTCCACACCTCCACACTGCCTGAGTACAGACCTTCCCACACCTCTACACTACCTGAGTACAGACCATCCTCACCTCCACACTCCAAATACAAACCTTCCACACCTCTACACTCCCTGAGTACAGACCTTCCCACACCTCCACACTCCCTGAGTACAGACCTTCCGCACCTCCACACTCCCTGAGTACAGACCTTCCTCACCTCCACACTCCAAATACAAACCTTCCACACCTCCACACTCCCTGAGTACAGACCTTCCTCACCTCCACACTCTAAATACAAACCTTCCACACCTCCACACTCCCTGAGTACAGACCTTCCACACCTCCACACTCCCTGAGTACAGACCTTCCCACACCTCCACACTCCCTGAGTACAGACCTTCCTCACCTCCACACTCGCTGAGTACAGACCTTCCTCACCTCCACACTCCAAATACAAACCTTCCACACCTCCACACTCCCTGAGTACAGACCTTCCACACCTCCACACTCCCTGAGTACAGACCTTCCGCACCTCCACACTCCCTGAGTACAGACCTTCCTCACCTCCACACTCCAAATACAAACCTTCCACACCTCCACACTCCCTGAGTACAGACCTTCCACACCTCCACACTCCCTGAGTACAGACCTTCTGCACCTCCACACACTGAGAACAGACCTTCCACACCTCCACACTCCCTGAGTACAGACCTTCCGCACCTCCACACTCCCTGAGTACAGACCTTCCTCACCTCCACACTCCAAATACAAACCTTCCACACCTCCACACTCCCTGAGTACAGACCTTCCTCACCTCCACACTCCAAATACAAACCTTCCACACCTCCACACTCCCTGAGTACAGACCTTCCCGCACCTCCACACTCGCTGAGTACAGAACTTCCGCACCTCCACACTCCAAGTACAGAACTTTCGCACCTCCACAGTCCCTGAGTACAGACCTTCCACACCTCCACACTCCCTGAATACAGACCTTCCGCACCTCCACACTCCCTGAGTACAGACCTTCCCACACCTCCACACTCCGAGTACAGACTTCCGCACCTCCACACTCCGAGTACAGACCTTCCTGCACCTCCACACTCTGAGAACAGACCTTCCACACCTTCACACTCTCTGAGTACAGACCTTCCTCACCTCCACATTCCCTGAGTACAGACCTTCCTCACCTCCACACTCCAAATACAAACTTTCCTCACCTCCACACTCCCTGAGTACAGACCTTCCACACCTCCACACTCCCTGAGTACAGACCTTCCCACACCTCCACACTCCCTGAGTACAGACCTTCCCACACCTCCACACTCCCAGAGTACAGAGCTTCCCACACCTCCACACTCCGAGTACAGACCTTCCCACACCTCCACACTCCCTGAGTACAGACATTCCTCACCTCCACACTCCCTGAGTACAGACCTTCCTCACCTCCACACTCCAAATACAAACCTTCCACACCTCCACACTCCCAGAGTACAGACCTTCCTCACCTCCACACTCCAAATACAAACCTTCCACACCTCCACACTCCCTGAGTACAGACCTTCCACACCTCCACACTCCCTGAGTACAGACCTTCCACACCTCCACACTCCGAGTACAGACCTTCCTCACCTCCACACTCCCTGAGTACAGACCTTCCGCACCTCCACACGTGAAATACAAACTTTCCACACCTCCACACTCCCTGAGTATAGACCTTCCCACACCTCCACACTCCGAGTACAGACCTTCCACACCTCCACACTCCAAATACAAACCTTCCTCACCTCCACACTCCCTGAGTACAGACCTTCCCACACCTCCACACTCCGAGTACAGACCTTCCGCACCTCCACACTCCCTGAGTACAGACATTCCTCACCTCCACACTCCAAATACAAACCTTCCACACCTCCACACTCCCTGAGTACAGACCTTCCTCACCTCCACACTCCCTGAGTACAGACCTTCTGCACCTCCACACACTGAGAACAGACCTTCCACACCTCCACACTCCCTGAATACAGACCTTCCGCACCTCCACACTCCCTGAGTACAGACCTTCCTCACCTCCACACTCCAAATACAAACCTTCCACACCTCCACACTCCCTGAGTACAGACCTTCCCGCACCTCCACACTCGCTGAGTACAGACCTTCCGCACCTCCACACTCCGAGTACAGAACTTTCGCACCTCCACAGTCCCTGAGTACAGACCTTCCACACCTCCACACTCCCTGAGTACAGACCTTCCACACCTCCACACTCCCTGAGTACAGACCTTCCCACACCTCCACACTCCGAGTACAGACCTTCCGCACCTCCACACTCCGAGTACAGACCTTCCTGCACCTCCACACTCCTGAGTACAGACCTTCCCACACCTCCACACTCCCTGAGTACAGACCTTCCTCACCTCCACACTCCCTGAGTACAGACCTTCCTCACCTCCACACTCCAAATACAAACCTTCCACACCTCCACACTCCCTGAGTACAGACCTTCCGCACCTCCACACTCCCTGAGTACAGACCTTCCCACACCTCCACACTCCATGAGTACAGACCTTCCCACACCTCCACACTCCGAGTACAGACCTTCCCACACCTCCACACTCCCTGAGTACAGACCTTCCCACACCTCCACACTCCCTGAATACAGACCTTCCTGCACCTCCACACTCCCTGAGTACAGACCTTCCTCACCTCCACACTCCAAATACAAACCTTCCACACCTCCACACTCCCTGAGTACAGACCTTCCTCACCTCCACACTCCAAATACAAACCTTCCACACCTCCACACTCCCTGAGTACAGACCTTCCACACCTCCACACTCCTGAGTACAGACCTTCCCACACCTCCACACTCCGAGTACAGACCTTCCTCACCTCCACACTCCCTGAGTACAGACCTTCCTCACCTCCACACTCCAAATACAAACCTTCCTCACCTCCACACTCCCTGAGTACAGATCTTCTCACACCTCCACACTCCCTGAGTACAGACCTTCCGCACCTCCACACTCCCTGAGTACAGACCTTCCTCACCTCCACACTCCAAATACAAACCTTCCACACCTCCACACTCCCTGAGTACAGACCTTCCACACCTCCACACTCCCTGAGTACAGACCTTCTGCACCTCCACACTCTGAGAACAGACCTTCCACACCTCCACACTCCCTGAATACAGACCTTCCGCACCTCCACACTCCCTGAGTACAGACCTTCCTCACCTCCACACTCCAAATACAAACCTTCCACACCTCCACACTCCCTGAGTACAGACCTTCCCACACCTCCACACTCCCTGAGTACAGACCTTCCGCACCTCCACACTCCGAGTACAGACCTTCCTCACCTCCACACTCCCTGAGTACAGACCTTCCTCACCTCCACACTCCCTGAGTACAGACCTTCCTCACCTCCACACTCCAAATACAAACCTTCCACACCTCCACACTCCCTGAGTACAGACCTTCCACACCTCCACACTCCCTGAGTACAGACCTTCCTCACCTCCACACTCCCTGAGTACAGACCTTCCTCACCTCCACACTCCAAATACAAACCTTCCACACCTCCACACTCCCTGAGTACAGACCTTCCACACCTCCACACTCCCTGAATAAAGACCTTCCGCACCTCCACACTCCGAGTACAGACCTTCCACACCTCCACACTCCAAATACAAACCTTTCACACCTCCACACTCCCTGAGTACAAACCTTCCACACCTCCACAATCCCAGAATACAGACCTTCCCACACCTCCACACTCCTTGAGTAAAGACCATCCCACACCTCCACACTCCCTGAATACAGAGCTTCCCACACCTCCACACTCCCTGAGTACAGACCTTCCTCACCTCCACACTCCAAATACAAACTTTCACACCTCCACAATCCCAGAGTACAGACATTCCTCACCTCCACACTCCAAATACAAACCTTTCACACCTCCACACTCCCTGAGTACAAACCTTCCACACCTCCACAATCCCAGAATACAGACCTTCCCACACCTCCACACTCCTTGAGTAAAGACCTTCCTCACCTCCACACTCCCTGAGTACAGACCTTCCGCACCTCCACACGTGAAATACAAACTTTCCACACCTCCACACTCCCTGAGTACAGACCTTCTCACACCTCCACACTCAGAGTACAGACCTTTCCACACCTCCACACTTCAAATACAAACTTTCCACACCTCCACACTCCCTGAGTACAGACCTCCTCACACCTCCACACTACGAGTACAGACCATCCGCACCTCCACACTCCGAGTACAGACCTTCCTCACCTCCACACTCCAAATACAAACCTTCCACACCTCCACACTCCCTGAGTACAGACCTTCCACACCTCCACACTCCCTGAGTACAGACCTTCTGCACCTCCACACACTGAGAACAGACCTTCCACACCTCCACACTCCGAGTACAGACTTTCGCACCTCCACACTCCCTGAGTACAGACCTTCCTCACCTCCACACTCCAAATACAAACCTTCCACACCTCCACACTCCCTGAGTACAGACCTTCCCGCACCTCCACACTCGCTGAGTACAGAACTTCCGCACCTCCACACTCCAAGTACAGAACTTTCGCACCTCCACAGTCCCTGAATACAGACCTTCCACACCTCCACACTCCCTGAATACAGACCTTCCGCACCTCCACACTCCTGAGTACAGACCTTCCCACACCTCCACACTCCGAGTACAGACCTCCGCACCTCCACACTCCGAGTACAGACCTTCCTGCACCTCCATACTCTGAGAACAGATCTTCCCACACCACCACACTCCCTGAGTACAGACCTTCCTCACCTCCACACTCCCTGAGTACAGACCTTCCTCACCTCCACACTCCAAATACAAACCTTCCACTCCTCCACACTCCCTGAGTACAGACTTCCCGCACCTCCTCACTCCCTGAGTACAGACCTTCCCACACCTCCACACTCCCTGAGTACAGAACTTCCCACACCTCCACACTCCCTGATTACAGACCTTCCCACACCTCCACACTCCCTGAGTACAGACCTTCCCACACCTCCACACTCCCTGAGTACAGACCTTCCGCACCTCCACACTCCCTGAGTACAGACCTTCCTCACCTCCACACTCCAAATACAAACCTTCCACACCTCCACACTCCCTGAGTACAGACCTTCCTCACCTCCACACTCCAAATACAAACCTTCCACACCTCCACACTCCCTGAGTACAGACCTTCCCACACCTCCACACTCCCTGAGTACAGACCTTCCACACCTCCACACTCCCTGAGTACAGACCTTCCTCACCTCCACACTCCCTGAGTACACTTTCCTCACCTCCACACTCCAAATACAAACCTTCCACTCCTCCACACTCCCTGAGTACAGACCTTCCTCACCTCCACACTCCCTGAGTACAGACCTTCCGCACCTCCACACTCCCTGAGTACAGACCTTCCTCACCTCCACACTCCAAATACAAACCTTCCACACCTCCACACTCCCTGAGTACAGACCTTCCACACCTCCACACTCCCTGAGTACAGACCTTCTGCACCTCCACACTCTGAGAACAGACCTTCCACACCTCCACACTCCCTGAATAAAGACCTTCCGCACCTCCACATTCCCTGAGTACAGACCTTCCTCACCTCCACACTCCAAATACAAACCTTCCACACCTCCACACTCCCTGAGTACAGACCTTCCCACACCTCCACACTCCCTGAGTACAGACCTTCCGCACCTCCACACTCCCTGAGTACAGACCTTCCACACCTCCACACTCCCTGAGTACAGACCTTCCTCACCTCCACACTCCCTGAGTACAGACCTTCCTCACCTCCACACTCCGTTTACAAACCTTCCACACCTCCACACTCCCTGAGTACAGACCTTCCACACCTCCACACTCCCTGAGTACAGACCTTCCTCACCTCCACACTCCCTGAGTACAGACCTTCCTCACCTCCACACTCCAAATACAAACCTTCCACACCTCCACACTCCCTGAGTACAGACCTTCCACACCTCCACACTCCCTGAATACAGACCTTCCGCACCTCCACACTCAGAGTACAGACCTTGCCACACCTCCACACTCCAAATACAAACTTTCCACACCTCCACACTCCCTGAGTACAGACCTTCCACACCTCCACACTCCTGAGTACAGACCTTCCCACACCTCCACACTCCCTGAGTACAGACCTTCCCACACCTCCACACTCCCTGAGTACAGACCTTCCGCACCTCCACACTCCCTGAGTACAGACCTTCCTCACCTCCACACTCCAAATACAAACCTTCCACACCTCCACACTCCCTGAGTACAGACCTTCCACACCTCCACACTCCCTGAGTACAGACCTTCCACACCTCCACACTCCCTGAGTACAGACCTTCCTCACCTCCACACTCCCTGAGTACAGACCTTCCTCACCTCCACACTCCAAATACAAACCTTCCACACCTCCACACTCCCTGAGTACAGACCTTCCACACCTCCACACTCCCTGAGTACAGACCTTCCTCACCTCCACACTCCCTGAGTACAGACCTTCCCACACCTCCACACTCCCTGAGTACAGACCTTCCCGCACCTCCACACTCCCTGAGTACAGACCTTCCTCACCTCCACACTCCATGAGTACAGACCTTCCCACACCTCCACACTCCGAGTACAGACTTCCGCACCTCCACACACCGAGTACAGACCTTGCCACACTTCCACACTCCAAATACAAACTTTCCACACCTCCACACTCCAAATACAAACCATCCACACCTCCACACTCCGAGTACAGACCTTCCCACACCTCCACACTCCCTGAGTACAGACCTTCCCACACCTCCACACTCCCTGAATACAGACCTTCCTGCACCGCCACACTCCCTGAGTACAGACCTTCCTCACCTCCACACTCCAAATACAAACCTTCCACACCTCCACACTCCCTGAGTACAGACCTTCCTCACCTCCACACTCCGATTACAAACCTTCCACACCTCCACACTCCCTGAGTACAGACCTTCCACACCTCCACACTCCCTGAGTACAGACCTTCCCACACCTCCACACTCCCTGAGTACAGACCTTCCTCACCTCCACACTCCCTGAGTACAGACCTTCCTCACCTCCACACTCCAAATACAAACCTTCCACACCTCCACACTCCCTGAGTACAGACCTTCCACACCTCCACACTCCGAGTACAGACCTTCCACACCTCCACACTCCAAATACAAACCTTCCACACCTCCACACTCCCTGAGTACAGACCTTCCTCACCTCCACACTCCCTGAGTACAGACCTTCCGCACCTCCACACTCCCTGAGTACAGACCTTCCTCACCTCCACACTCCAAATACAAACCTTCCACACCTCCACACTCCCTGAGTACAGACCTTCCACACCTCCACACTCCCTGAGTACAGACCTTCTGCACCTCCACACACTGAGAACAGACCTTCCACACCTCCACACTCCCTGAATAAAGACCTTCCGCACCTCCACACTCCATGAGTACAGACCTTCCTCACCTCCACACTCCAAATACAAACCTTCCACACCTCCACACTCCCTGAGTACAGACCTTCCCACACCTCCACACTCCCTGAATACAGACCTTCCCGCACCTCCACACACGGAGTACAGACATTCCTCACCTCCACACTCACTGAGTACAAACCTTCCTCAGATCCACACTCCGAGTACAGACATTCCTCACCGCCACACTCCAAATACAAACCTTCCGCACCTCCACACTCTCTGAGTACAGACCTTCGCGCACCTCCACACTCCCTGAGTACAGACCTTCCTCACCTCCACACTCCCTGAGTACAGACCTTCCTCACCTCCACACTCCAAATACAAACCTTCCACACCTCCACACTCCCTGAATACAGACCTTCCACACCTCCACACTCCCTGAGTACAGACCTTCAGCACCTCCACACTCCGAGTACAGACCTTCCTCACCTCCACACTCCAAATACAAACCTTCCACACCTCCACACTCCCTGAGTACAGACCTTCCACACCTCCACACTCCGAGTACAGACCTTCCCACACCTCCACACTCCCTGAGTACAGACCTTCCCACACCACCACACTCCCTGAGTACAGACCTTCCTGCACCTCCACACTCGCTGAGTACAGACCTTCCTCACCTCCACACTCCAAATACAAACCTTCCACACCTCCACACTCCCTGAGTACAGACATTCCTCACCTCCACACTCACTGAGTACAGTCCTTCCACACCTCCACACTCTGAGTACAGACCTTCCTCACCTCCACACTCCCTGAGTACAGACCTTCCTCACCTCCACACTCCAAATACAAACCTTCCACACCTCCACACTCCCTGAGTACAGACCTTCCACACCTCCACACTCCCTGAGTACAGACCTTCCGCACCTCCACACTCCCTGAGTACAGACCTTCCCACACCTCCACACTCCCTGAGTACAGACCTTCCCGCACCTCCACACTCGCTGAGTACAGACCTTCCACACCTCCACACTCCCTGAGTACAGACCTTCCCACACCTCCACACTCCCTGAGTACAGACCTTCTGCACCTCCACACACTGAGAACAGACGTTCCACACCTCCACACTCCAAATACAAACCTTCCACACCTCCACACTCCCTGAGTACAGACCTTCCACACCTCCACACTCCAGGAGTACAGACCTTCCCACACCTCCACACTCCCTGAGTACAGACCTTCCCACACCTCCACACTCCCTGAATACAGACCTTCCTGCTCCTCCACACTCCCTGAGTACAGACCTTCCTCACCTCCACACTCCAAATACAAACCTTCCACACCTCCACACTCCCTGAGTACAGACCTTCCTCACCTCCACACTCCGATTACAAACCTTCCACACCTCCACACTCCCTGAGTACAGACCTTCCACACCTCCACACTCCCTGAATACAGAGCTTCCCACACCTCCACACACTGAATACAGACCATCCTCACCTCCACACTCCCTGAGTACAGACCTTCCACACCTCCACACTCCCTGACTATAGACCTTCTGCACCTCCACACTCTGAGAACAGACCTTCCACACCTCCACACTCCCTGAATAAAGACCTTCCGCACCTCCACATTCCCTGAGTACAGACCTTCCTCACCTCCACACTCCAAATACAAACCTTCCACACCTCCACACTCCCTGAGTACAGACCTTCCGCACCTCCACACTCCCTGAGTACAGACCTTCCACACCTCCACACTCCCTGAATACAGACCTTCCGCACCTCCACACTCCCTGAGTACAGACCTTCCCACACCTCCACACTCTGAGTACAGACCTTCCGCACCTCCACACTCCGAGTACAGACCTTCCGCACCTCCACACTCCCTGAGTACAGACCTTCCCACACCTCCACACTCCCTGAGTACAGACCTTCCTCACCTCCACACTCCCTGAGTACAGACCTTCCTCACCCCCACACTTCAAATACAAACCTTCCTCACCTCCACACTCCCTGAGTACAGACCTTCCTGCACCTCCACACTCCGAGTATAGACCTTCCCACACCTCCACACTCCGAGTACAGACCTTCCCACACCTCCACACTCCCTGAGTACAGACCTTCCCACACCTCCACACTCCCTGAATACAGACCTTCCTGCACCTCCACACTCCCTGAGTACAGACCTTCCGCACCTCCACACTCCAAATACAAACCTTCCACACCTCCACACTCCCTGAGTACAGACCTTCCTCACCTCCACACTCCGATTACAAACCTTCCACACCTCCACACTCCCTGAGTACAGACCTTCCACACCTCCACACTCCCTGAGTACAGACCTTCCACACCTCCACACTCCCTGAGTACAGACCTTCCTCACCTCCACACTCCCTGAGTACAGACCTTCCTCACCTCCACACTCCAAATACAAACCTTCCACACCTCCACACTCCCTGAGTACAGACCTTCCACACCTCCACACTCCGAGTACAGACCTTCCACACCTCCACACTCCAAATACAAACCTTCCACACCTCCACACTCCCTGAGTACAGACCTTCCACACCTCCACACTCCGAGTACAGACCTTCCGCACCTCCACACTCCCTGAGTACAGACCTTCCCACACCTCCACACTCCCTGAGTACAGACCTTCCCGCACCTCCACACTCCGAGTACAGACCTTCCACACCTCCACACTCCCTGAGTACAGACCTTCCCACACCTCCACACTCCGAGTACAGTCCTTCCACAACTCCACACTCCCTGAGTACAGACCTTCCTCACCTCCACACACCCTGAGTAAAGACCTTCCTCACCTCCACACTCCCTGAGTACAGACCTTCCTCACCTCCACACTCCAAATACAAACCTTCCACACCTCCACACTCCCTGAGTACAGACCTTCCACACCTCCACACTCCCTGAGTACAGACCTTCCGCACCTCCACACTCCCTGAGTACAGACCTTCCTCACCTCCACACTCCAAATACAAACCATCCACACCTCCACACTCCCTGAGTACAGACCTTCCGCACCTCCACACTCCCTGAGTACAGACCTTCCCACACCTCCACACTCGCTGAATACAGACCTTCCCACACCTCCACACTCCGAGTACAGACCTTATCACACCTCCACACTCCCTGAGTACAGACCTTCCCGCACCTCCACACTCCCTGAGTACAGACCTTCCGCACCTCCACACTCTGAGTACAGACCTTCCCACACCTCCACACTCCCTGAGTACAGACCTTCCGCACCTCCACACACTGAGAACAGACCTTCCACACCTCCACACTCCCTGAGTACAGACCTTCCTCACCTCCACACTCCAAATACAAACCTTCCACACCTCCACACTCCCTGAGTACAGACCTTCCTCACCTCCACACTCCCTGAGTACAGACCTTCCTCACCTCCACACTCCCTGAGTACAGACCTTCCTCACCTCCACACTCCAAATACAAACCTTCCACACCTCCACACTCCCTGAGTACAGACCTTCCCACACCTCCACACTCCCTGAATACAGACCTTCCGCACCTCCACACTCCCTGAGTACAGACCTTCCTCACCTCCACACTCCAAATACAAACCTTCCACACCTCCACACTCCCTGAGTACAGACCTTCCACACCTCCACACTCCCTGAGTACAGACCTTCCACACCTCCACACTCCCTGAGTACAGACCTTCCTCACCTCCACACTCCCTGAGTACAGACCTTCCGCACCTCCACATTCTGAGTACAGACCTTCCTCACCTCCACACTCCAAATACAAACCTTCCACACCTCCACACTCCCTGAGTACAGACCTTCCACACCTCCACACTCCCGGAATACAGACCTTCCGCACCTCCACATTCTGAGTACAGACCTTCCACACCTCCACACTCCCTGAATACAGACCTTCCGCACCTCCACACTCCCTGAGTACAGACCTTCCTCACCTCCACACTCCAAATACAAACCTTCCACACCTCCACACTCCCTGAGTACAGACCTTCCTCACCTCCACACTCCAAATACAAACCTTCCACACCTCCACACTCCCTGAGTACAGACCTTCCACACCTCCACACTCCGAGTACAGACCTTCCGCACCTCCACACTCCCTGAGTACAGACCTTCCTCACCTCCACACTCCAAATACAAACCTTCCACACCTCCACACTCCCTGAGTACAGACCTTCCACACCTCCACACTCCCTGAGTACAGACCTTCTGCACCTCCACACTCCTGAGTACAGACCTTCCACACCTCCACAGTCCCTGAATACAGACCTTCCGCACCTCCACACTCCCTGAGTACAGACCTTCCTCACCTCCACACTCCAAATACAAACCTTCCACACCTCCACACTCCCTGAGTACAGACCTTCCCACACCTCCACACTCGCTGAGTACAGACCTTCCGCGCCTCCACACTCTGAGTACAGAACTTTCGCACCTCCACACTCCCTGACTACAGACCTTCCTCACCTCCACATTCCCTGAGTACAGACCTTCCTCACCTCCACACTCCAAATACAAACCTTCCACACCTCCACACTCCCTGAGTACAGACCTTCCCACACCTCCACACTCCCTGAATACAGACCTTCCTCACCTCCACACTCCCTGAGTACAGACCTTCCTCACCTCCACACTCCAAATACAAACCTTCCACACCTCCACACTCCCTGAGTACAGACCTTCCACACCTCCACACTCCCTGAATAAAGACCTTCCGCAGCTCCACACTCAGAGTACAGACGTTCCCACACCTCCACACTCCAAATACAACCTTTCCACACCTCCACACTCCCTGAGTACAGACCTTCCTCACCTCCACACTCCCTGAGTACAGACCTTCCGCACCTCCACACTCCAAATACAAACCTTCCACACCTCCACACTCCCTGAGTACAGACCTTCCTCACCTCCACACTCCAAATACAAACCTTCCACACCTCCACACTCCCTGAGTACAGACCTTCCTCACCTCCACACTCCCTGAGTACAGTCCTTCCACACCTCCACACTCCCTGAGTACAGACCTTCCTCACCTCCACACTCCCTGAGTACAGACCTTCCTCACCGCCACACTCCAAATACAAACCTTCCACACCTCCACACTCCCTGAGTACAGACCTTCCACACCTCCACACTCCAAGTACAGACCTTCCGCACCTCCACACTCCCTGAGTACAGACCTTCCACACCTCCACACTCCCTGAATACAGACCTTCCGCACCTCCACACTCCCTGAGTACAGACCTTCCTCACCTCCACACTCCAAATACAAACCTTCCACACCTCCACACTCCCTGAGTACAGACCTTCCGCACCTCCACACTCCCTGAGTACAGACCTTCCACACCTCCACACTCCCTGAGTACAGACCTTCCGCACCTCCACACTCCCTGAGTACAGACCTTCCTGCACCTCCACACTCCGAGTACAGACCTTCCTGCACCTCCACACTCCGAGTACAGACCTTCCCACACCTCCACACTCCCTGAGTACAGACCTTCCTCACCTCCACACTCGCTGAGTACAGACCTTCCTCACTTCCACACTCCAAATACAAAGTTTCCACACCTGCACACTCCCTGAATACAGCCCTTCCTGCACTTCCACACTCCCTGAATAAAGACCTTCCGCACTTCCACATTCCAAATACAAACCTTCCACACCTCCACACTCACTGAGTGCAGACCTTCCTCACCTCCATACTCCGAATACAAACCTTCCACACCTCCACACTCCCTGAGTACAGACCTTCCTCACCTCCACACTCCCTGAGTACAGACCTTCCCACACCTCCACACTCCGAGTACAGACCTTCCTCACCTCCACACTCCCTGAGTACAGACCTTCCTCACCTCCACACTCCAAATACAAACCTTCCACACCTCCACACTCCCTGAGTACAGACCTTCCGCACCTCCACACTCAGAGTACAGACCTTGCCACACCTCCACACTCCAAATACAAACCTTCCTCAGCTCTACACTCCCTGAGTACAGACCTTCCTCACCTCCACACTCCGAGTACAGACTTTCCTCACCTCCACACTCCGAGTACAGACCATCCTCACCTCCACACTCCAAATACAAACCTTCCACACCTCCACACTCCCTGAGTACAGACCTTCCACACCTCCACACTCCCTGAGTACAGACCTTCTGCACCTCCACATTCTGAGTACAGACCTTCCACACCTCCACACTCCCTGAATAAAGACCTTCCGCACCTCCACACTCCATGAGTACAGACCTTCCTCACCTCCACACAACAAATACAAACCTTCCACACCTCCACACTCCCTGAGTACAGACCTTCCTCACCTCCACACTCCAAATACAAACCTTCCACACCTCCACACTCCCTGAGTACAGACCTTCCCACACCTCCACACTCCCTGAGTACAGACCTTCCCGCACCTCCACGCTCGCTGAGTACAGACCTTCCGCGCCTCCACACTCCGAGTACAGAACTTTCGCACCTCCACAGTCCCTGAGTACAGACCTTCCACACCTCCACAATCCCAGAATAGAGACCTTCCGCACTTCCACACTCCGAGTACAGACCTTCTCACACCTGCACGCTCCGAGTACAGACATTCCGCACCTCCACACTCCGAGTACAGACCTTCCTGCACCTCCATACTCTGAGAACAGATCTTCCCACACCTCCACACTCCCTGAGTACAGACCTTCCTCACCTCCACATTCCCTGAGTACAGACCTTCCTCACCTCCACACTCCAAATACAAACCTTCCTCACCTCCACACTCCCTGAGTACAGACCTTCCCACACCTCCACACTCCCTGAGTACAGACCTTCCACACCTCCAGAATCCATGAGTACAGAGCTTCCCACACCTCCACACTCCGAGTACAGACATTCCCACACCTCCACACTCCCTGAGTACAGACCTTCGACACCTCCACACTCCAATTACAAACCTTCCTCACCTCGACACTCCGAGTGCAGACCTTCCACACCTCCACACTCCCTGAGTACAGACCTTCCTCATTTCCACACTCCCTGAGTACAGATCTTCCCCACCTCCACACTCCCTGAATAAAGACCTTCCGCACCTCCACACTCAGAGTACAGACCTTGCCACACCTCCACACTCCAAATACAAACTTTCCACACCTCCACACTCCCTGAGTACAGACCTTCCTCACCTCCACACTCCAAATACAAACCTTCCACACCTCCACACTCCGTGTACAGACCTTCCCACACCTGCACACTCCCTGAATACAGCCCTTCCTGCACTTCCACACTCCCTGAATAAAGACCTTCCGCACCTCCACACTCCAAATACAAACCTTCCACACCTCCACACTCCCTGAGTACAGACCTTCCTCACCTCCACACTCCGATTGCAAACCTTCCACACCTCCACACTCCCTGAGTACAGAACTTCCACACCTCCACACTCCCTGAGTACAGACCTTCTCACACCTCCACACACCGAGTACAGACCTTCCTCACCTCCACACTCCCTGAGTACAGACCTTCCGCACCTCCACACTTGAAATACAAACTTTCCACACCTCCACACTCCCTGAGTACAGACCTTCTCACACCTCCACACTACGAGTACAGACCATCCGCACCTCCACACTCCGAGTACAGACCTTCCTCACCTCCACACTCCAAATACAAACCTTCCACACCTCCACACTCCCTGAGTACAGACCTTCCACACCTCCACATTCTCTGAGTAAAGACCTTCTGCACCTCCACATTCTAAGAACAGACCTTCCACACCTCCACACACCCTGAATAAAGACCTTTCGCAACTCCACACTCCATGAGTACAGACCTTCCTCACCGCCACACTCCAAATACAAACCTTCCACACATCCACACTCCCTGAGTACAGACCTTCCTCACCTCCACACTCCAAATACAAACCTTCCACACCTCCACACTCCCTGAGTACAGACCTTCCCGCACCTCCACGCTCGCTGAGTACAGACCTTCCGCGCCTCCACACTCCGAGTACAGAACTTTCCCACCTCCACAGTCCCTGAGTACAGACCTTCCCCACCTCCACAATCGCCGAATAGAGACCTTCCGCACTTCCACACTCCCTGAGTACAGACCTTCTGACACCTGCACACTCCGAGTACAGACCTTCCGCACCTCCACACTCCGAGTACAGACCTTCCTGCACCTCCATACTCTGAGAACAGATCTTCCCACACCTGCATACTCTCTGAGTACAGACCTTCGTCATCTCCACATTCCCTGAGTACAGACCTCCCCGCACCTCCACACTCCAAATACAAACCTTCCACACCTCCACACTTCCTGAATAGAGACCTTCCGCACCTCCACACTCCCTGAGTACAGACCTTCCCACACCTCCACACTCTGAGTACAGACCTTCCCACACCTCCACACTCCGTGTACAGACCTACCCACACCTCCACACTCCCTGAGTACAGACCTTCCCACACCTGCACACTCCCTGAATACAGACCTTCCTGCACCTCCACACTCCCTGAGTACAGACCTTCCGCACCTCCACACTCCAAATACAAACCTTCCACACCTCCACACTCCCTGAGTACAGACCTTCCTCACCTCCACACTCCGATTACAAACCTTCCACACCTCCACACTCCCTGAGTACAGACCTTCCACACCTCCACACTCCCTGAGTACAGACCTTCTCACACCTCCACACTCCGAGTACAGACCTTCCTCACCTCCACACTCCCTGAGTACAGACCTTCCGCACCTCCACACGTGAAATACAAACTTTCCACACCTCCACACTCCCTGAGTACAGACCTTCTCACACCTCCACACTCAGAGTACAGACCTTTCCACACCTCCACACTTCAAATACAAACTTTCCACACCTCCACACTCCCTGAGTACAGACCTCCTCACACCTCCACACTACGAGTACAGACCTTCCCGCACCTCCACACTCCCTGAGTACAGACCTTCCACACCGCCACACTCCAAATACAAACCTTCCGCTCCTCCACACTCCCTGAGTACAGACCTTCCACACCTCCACACTCTCTGAGTACAGACCTTCTGCACCTCCACACACTGAGAACAGACCTTCCACACCTCCACACTCCCTGAATAAAGACCTTCCGCACCTCCACATTCCGAGTACAGACCTTCCTCACCTCCACACTCCAAATACAAACCTTCCACACCTCCACACTCCCTGAGTACAGATCTTCCCACACCTCCACACTCCCTTAATACAGAGCTTCCCGCACCTCCACACACGGAGTACAGACATTCCTCACCTCCACACTCACTGAGTACAGACCTTCCTCACCTCCACACTCCCTGAGTACAGACCTTCCTCACCTCCACACTCCCTGAGTACAGACATTCCTCACCTCCACACTCCAAATACAAACCTTCCACACCTCCACACTCCCTGAGTACAGACCTTCCACACCTCCACACTCCCTGAATACAGACCTTCCGCACCTCCACACTCCGAGTACAGACCTTCCCACACCTCCACACTCCAAATACAAACCTTCCACACCTCCACACTCCGTGCACACACCTTCCCACACCTCCACAATCCCTGAGTACAGACCTTCCCACACCTCCACACTCCCTGAGTACAGACCTTCCTGCACCTCCACACTCGCTGAGTACAGACCTTCCTCACCTCCACACTCCAAATACAAACCTTCCACACCTCCACACTCCCTGAGTACAGACCTTCCACACCTCCACACTCCCTGAGTACAGACCTTCCCACACCTCCACACTCCCTGAGTACAGACCTTCCTCACCTCCACACTCCCTGAGTACAGACCTTCCTCACCTCCACACTCCAAATACAAACCTTCCACACCTCCACACTCCCTGAATAAAGACCTTCCACACCTCCACACTCTGAGTACAGACCTTCCTCACCTCCACACTCCAAATACAAACCTTCCACACCTCCACACTCCCTGAGTACAGACCTTCCACACCTCCACACTCCCTGAGTACAGACCTTCAGCACCTCCACACTCCGAGTACAGACCTTCCCACACCACCACACTCCGAGTACAGACCTTCCCGCACCTCCACACTCCCTGAGTACAGACCTTCTGCACCTCCAGAATCCATGAGTACAGAGCTTCCCACACGTCCACACTCCGAGTACAGACCTTCCGCACCTCCACACTCAGAGTACAGACCTTGCCACACCTCCACACTCCAAATACAAACTTTCCACACCTCCACACTCCCTGAATACAGACCTTCCGCACCTCCACACTCCCTGAGTACAGACCTTCCCACACCTCCACACTCCCTGAGTACAGACCTTCCCACACCTCCACACTCCCTGAGTACAGACCTTCCTCACCTCCACACTCCCTGAGTACAGACCTTCCTCACCTCCACACTCCAAATACAAACCTTCCACACCTCCACACTCCCTGAGTACAGACCTTCCTCACCTCCACACTCCAAATACAAACCTTCCACACCTCCACACTCCCTGAGTACAGACCTTCCACACCTCCACACTCCCTGAGTACAGACCTTCCACACCTCCACACTCCGAGTACAGACCTTCCTCACCTCCACACTCCCTGAGTACAGACCTTCCGCACCTCCACACTTTCTGAGTAAAGACCTTCTGCACCTCCACATTCTAAGAACAGACCTTCCACACCTCCACACACCCTGAATAAAGACCTTTCGCACCTCCACACTCCATGAGTACAGACCTTCCTCACCTCCACACTCCAAATACAAACCTTCCACACCTCCACACTCCCTGAGTACAGACCTTCCTGCACCTCCACACTCCCTGAGTACAGACCTTCCACACCTCCACACTCCCTGAATACAGACCTTCCGCACCTCCACACTCCCTGAGTACAGACCTTCCACACCTCCACACTCCGAGTACAGACCTTCCTCACCTCCACACTCCGAGTACAGACCTTCCTGCACCTCCACACACTGAGAACAGACTTTCCACACCTCCACACTCCCTGAGTACAGACCTTCCTCACCTCCACACTCCCTGAGTACAACCTTCCTCACCTCCACACTCCAAATACAAACCTTCCACACCTCCACACTCCCTGAGTACAGACCTTCCGCACCTCCACACTCCCTGAGTACAGACCTTCCGCACCTCCACACTCCCTGAGTACAGACCTTCCCACACCTCCACACTCCCTGAGTACAGACCTTCCCACACCTCCACACTCCCTGAGTACAGACCTTCCACACCTCCACACTCCAAATACAAACCTTCCACACCTCCACACTCCCTGAGTACAGACCTTCCCACACCTCCACACTCTCGAGTACAGACCTTCCTGACCTCCACACTCCCTGAGTACAGACATTCCTCACCGCCACACTCCAAATACAAACCTTCCGCACCTCCACACTCACTGAGTACAGACCTTTCACAACTCCACACTCCTTGAGTACAGACCTTCTGCACCTCCACACACTGAGAACAGACCTTCCACACCTCCACACTCCCTGAATAAAGACCTTCCGCACCTCCACACTCCCTGAGTACAGACCTTCCTCACACCTCCACACTCCAAATACAAACCTTCCACACCTCCACACTCCCTGAGTACAGACCTTCCCACACCTCCACACTCCCTGAGTACAGACCTTCCCGCACCTCCACACTCCGAGTACAGACCTTCCGCACCTCCACACTCCCTGAATACAGACCTTCCACACCTCCACACTCCCTGAGTACAGACCTTCCTCACCTCCACACTCCAAATACAAACCTTCCACACCTCCACACTCCCTGAGTACAGACCTTCCACACCTCCACACTCTCTGAATACAGACCTTCCTCACCTCCACACTCCCTGAGTACAGACCTTCCTCACCTCCACACTCCAAATACAAACCTTCCACACCTCCACACTCCCTGAGTACAGACCTTCCACACCTCCACACTCCCTGAATACAGACCTTCCGCACCTCCACACTCAGAGTACAGACCTTCCACACCTCCACACTCCAAATACAAACCTTCCACACCTCCACACTCCGATTACAAACCTTCCACACCTCCACACTCCGTGTACAGACCTTCCCACACCTCCACACTCCCTGAGTACAGACCTTCCCACACCTGCACACTCCCTGAATACAGACCTTCCTGCACCTCCACACTCGCTGAGTACAGACCTTCCACACCTCCACACTCCAAATACAAACCTTCCACACCTCCACAATCCCAGAGTACAGACATTCCTCACCTCCACACTCACTGAGTACAGTCCTTCCACACCTCCACACTCCGAGTACAGACCTTCCTCACCTCCACACTCCCTGAGTACAGACCTTCCTCACCTCCACACTCCAAATACAAACCTTCCACACCTCCACACTCCCTGAGTACAGACCTTCCGCACCTCCACACTCCGAGTACAGACCTTGCCACACCTCCACACTCCAAATACAAACTTTCCACACCTCCACACTCCCTGAGTACAGACCTTCCCACACCTCCACACTCGCTGAGTACAGACCTTCCGCACCTCCACACTCCCTGAGTACAGACCTTCCCACACATCCACACTCCCTGAGTACAGACCTTCCCGCACCTCCACATTCAGAGTACAGACCTTCCAGCATCTCCAGACTTCCTGAGTACACACCCTCCCACACCTCCAGACTCCGAGTACAGACCTTCTGCACCTCCACACTCAGAGTACAGACCTTGCCACACTTCCACACTCCAAATACAAACTTTCCACACCTCCACACTCCAAATACAAACCATCCACACCTCCACACTCCGAGTACAGACCTTCCCACACCTCCACACTCCCTGAGTACAGACCTTCCCACACCTCCACACTCCCTGAATACAGACCTTCCGCCACCTCCACACTCCATGAGTACAGACCTTCCGCACCTCCACATTCCAAATACAAACCTTCCACACCTCCACACTCACTGAGTACAGACCTTCCTCACCTCCACACTCCGATTGCAAACCTTCCACACCTCCACACTCCCTGAGTACAGAACTTCCACACCTCTACACTCCCTGAGTACAGACCTTCTCACACCTCCACACACCGAGTACAGACCTTCCTCACCTCCACACTCCCTGAGTACAGACCTTCCGCACCTCCACACTCCCTGAGTACAGACCTTCTGCACCTCCACACTCTAAGAACAGACCTTCCACACCTCCACACTCCCTGAATAAAGACCTTCCGCACCTCCACACTCCATGAGTACAGACCTTCCTCACCACCACACTAAAAATATAAACCTTCCACACATCCACACTCCCTGAGTACAGAACTTTCGCACCTCCACAGTCCCTGAGTACAGACCTTCCCCACCTCCACAATCCCAGAATAGAGACCTTCCGCACTTCCACACTCCCTGAGTACAGACCTTCTCACACCTGCACACTCCGAGTACAGACCTTCCGCACCTCCACACTCCGAGTACAGACCTTCCTGCACCGTCATACTCTGAGAACAGATCTTACCACACCTGCACACTCTGAGTACAGACTTTCGTCATCTCCACATTCCCTGAGTACAGACCTTCCCGCACCTCCACACTCCAAATACAAACCTTCCACACCTCCACACTTCCTGAATAGAGACCTTCCGCAGCTCCACACTCTCTGAGTACAGACCTTCCCACACCTCCACACTCCGTGTACAGACCTTCCCACACCTCCACACTCCCTGAGTACAGACCTTCCCACACCTGCACACTCCCTGAATACAGCCCTTCCTGCACTTCCACACTCCCTGAATAAAGACCTTCCGCACCTCCACATTCCAAATACAAACCTTCCACACCTCCACACTCACTGAGTGCAGACCTTCCTCACCTCCATACTCCGATTGCAAACCTTCCACACCTCCACACTCCCTGAGTACAGAACTTCCACACCTCTACACTCCCTGAGTACAGACCTTCTCACACCTCCACACTCCGAGTACAGACCTTCCTCACCTCCACACTCCCTGAGTACAGACCTTCCGCACCTCCACACTCCAAATACAAACCTTCCACACCTCCACACTCCCTGAGTACAGACCTTCCCACACCTCCACACTCAGAGTACAGACCTTGCCACACCTCCACACTCCAAATACAAACTTTCCACACCTCCACACTCCCTGAGTACAGACCTTCCACACCTCCACACTCCGAGTACAGACCTTCCGCACCTCCACACTCCGAGTACAGACCTTCCCACACCTCCACACTCCCTGAGTACAGACCTTCCCGCACCTCCACATTCCGAGTACAGACCTTCCAGCATCTCCAGACTTCCTGAGTACACACCCTCCCACACCTCCAGACTCCGAGTACAGACCTTCCGCACCTCCACACTCGGAGTACAGACCTTCCACACCTCCACACTCCCTGAATACAGACCTTCCTCACCTCCACACTCGCTGAGTACAGACCTTCCTCACCTCCACACTCCAAGTACAGAACGTACGCACCTCCACAGTCCCTGAGTACAGACCTTCCACACCTCCACACTCCCTGAAAACAGACCGTCCGCACCTCCACACTCCATGAGTACAGACTTTCCTCACCTCCACACTCCAAATACAAACCTTCCACACATCCACACTCCCTGAGTACAGACCTTCCGCACCTCCACACTCCCTGAGTACAGACCTTCCCACACCTCCACATTCAGAGTACAGACCTTCCAGCATCTCCACACTTCCTGCGTACAGACCCTCCCACACCTCCAGACTCCGAGTACAGACCTTCCGCACCTCCACACTCGGAGTACAGACCTTCCACACCTCCACATTCCCTGAATACAGACTTTCCTCACTTCCACACTCCAAATACACACCATCTGCTCCTCCACACTCCGAGTACAGATCTTCCACACCTCCACACTCCCTGAATAAAGACCTTCCTCACCTCCACACTCCCTGAGTACAGACTATCCTCACCTCCAAACTCCAAATACAAACCTTCCTTACCTCCAGACTCCCTGAGTACAGATCTTCCCCACCTCCACACTCCCTGAATAAGGACCTTCCGCACCTCCACACTCAGAGTACAGACCTTGCCACACCTCCACACTCCAAATACAAACTTTCCACACCTCCACACTCCCTGAGTACAGACCTTCCCACACCTGCACACTCCCTGAATACAGCCCTTCCTGCACATCCACACTCCCTGAATAAAGACCTTCCGCACCTCCACATTCCAAATACAAACCTTCCACACCTCCACACTCCCTGAGTACAGACCTTCCACACCTCCACACTCCCTGAGTACAGACCTTCCCACACCTCCACACTCCCTGAGTACAGACCTTCCTCACCTCCACACTCCCTGAGTACAGACCTTCCGCACCTCCACACTCCCTGAGTACAGACCTTCCACACCTCCACACTCCATGAGTACAGACCTTCCTCACCTCCACACTCCCTGAGTACAGTTCTTCCACACCTCCACACTTTCTGAGTAAATACCTTGTGCACCTCCACATTCTAAGAACAGACCTTCCACACCTCCACACTCCCTGAATAAAGACCTTCCGCACCTCCACACTCCATGAGTACAGACCTTCCTCACCTCCACACAACAAATACAAACCTTCCACACATCCACACTCCCTGAGTACAGACCTTCCTCACCTCCACACTCCAAATACAAACCTTCCACACCTCCACACTCCCTGAGTACAGACCTTCCCACACCTCCACACTCCGAGTACAGACTTCCGCACCTCCACACTCCGAGTACAGACATTCCTCACCGCCACACTCCAAATACAAACCTTCCGCACCTCCACACTCCCTGAGTACAGACCTTCCCACACCTCCACACTTCCTGAGTACAGACCTTCTGCACCTCCACACTCTAGAACAGACCTTCCACACCTCCACACACCCTGAATAAAGACCTGTCGCAACTCCACACTCCCTGAGTACAGACCTTCCTCACCTCCACACTAAAAATACAAACCTTCCACACCTCCACACTCCCTGAGTACAGACCTTCCCACACCTCCACACTCCCTGAGTACAGACCTTCCCGCACCTCCACACTCAGAGTACAGACCTTCCGCACCTCCACACTCCCTGAGTACAGACCTTCCTCACCTCCACACTCCCTGAGTACAGACATTCCTCACCTCCACACTCCAAATACAAACCTTCCACACCTCCACACTCCCTGAGTACAGACCTTCCACACCTCCACAGTCCCTGAGTACAGATCTTCCAGACCTCCACACTCTCTGAGTACAGACCTTCCTCACCTCCACATTCCAAATACAAACCTTCCACGCCTCCACACTCCCTGAGTTCAGACCTTCCCACACCTCCACACTCCCTGAGTACAGACCTTCCGCACCTCCACACTCAGAGTACAGACCTTGCCACACCTCCACACTCCAAATACAAACCTTCCACACCTCCACACTCCCTGAGTACAGACCTTCCTGCACCTCCACACTCCCTGAATACAGACCTTCCGCACCTCCACATTCCAAATACAAACCTTCCACACCTCCACACTCACTGAGTACAGACCTTCCTCACCTCCACACTCCGATTGCAAACCTTCCACACCTCCACACTCCCTGAGTACAGACCTTCCACACCTCCACACTCCCTGAGTACAGACCTTCCACACCTCCACACTCCGAGTACAGACCTTCCTCACCTCCACACTCCCTGAGTACAGACCTTCCGCACCTCCACACTCCAAATACAAACCTTCCGCTCCTCCACACTCCCTGAGTACAGATCTTCCACACCTCCACACTTTCTGAGTAAAGACCTTCTGCACCTCCACATTCTAAGAACAGACCTTCCACACCTCCACACACCCTGAATAAAGACCTTTCGCAACTCCACACTCCATGAGTACAGATCTTCCTCACCGCCACACTAAAAATACAAACCTTCCACACCTCAACACTCCCTGAGTACAGAACTTTCGCACCTCCACAGTCCCTGAGTACAGACCTTCCCCACCTCCACACTCCCAGAATAGAGACCTTCCGCACCTCCACACTCCGAGTACAGACCTTCCGCACCTCCACACTCCGAGTACAGACCTTCCTGCACCTCCATACTCTGAGAACAGATCTTACCACACCTGCATACTCTCTGAGTACAGACCTTCGTCATCTCCACATTCCCTGAGTACAGACCTCCCCGCACCTCCACACTCCAAATACAAACCTTCCACACCTCCACACTTCCTGAATAGAGACCTTCCGCACCTCCACACTCCCTGAGTACAGACCTTCCCACACCTCCACACTCTGAGTACAGACCTTCCCACACCTCCACACTCCGTGTACAGACCTACCCACACCTCCACACTCCCTGAGTACAGACCTTCCCACACCTGCACACTCCCTGAATACAGCCCTTCCTGCACTTCCACACTCCCTGAATAAAGACCTTCCGCACCTCCACATTCCAAATACAAACCTTCCACACCTCCACACTCACTGAGTGCAGACCTTCCTCACCTCCATACTCCGATTGCAAACCTTCCACACCTCCACACTCCCTGAGTACAGAACTTCCACACCTCTACACTCCCTGAGTACAGACCTTCTCACACCTCCACACACCGAGTACAGACCTTCCTCACCTCCACACTCCCTGAGTACAGACCTTCCGCACCTCCACACGTGAAATACAAACTTTCCACACCTCCACACTCCCTGAGTACAGACCTTCTCACACCTCCACACTCAGAGTACAGACCTTTCCACACCTCCACACTTCAAATACAAACTTTCCACACCTCCACACTCCCTGAGTACAGACCTTCTCACACCTCCACACTACGAGTACAGACCATCCGCACCTCCACACTCCGAGTACAGACCTTTCCTCACCTCCACACACCAAATACAAACCTTCCGCTCCTCCACACTCCCTGAGTACAGATCTTCCACACCTCCACACTTTCTGAGTAAAGACCTTCTGCACCTCCACATTCTAAGAACAGACCTTCCACACCTCCACACACCCTGAATAAAGACCTGTCGCAACTCCACACTCCCTGAGTACAGACCTTCCTCACCTCCACACTAAAAATACAAACCTTCCACACCTCCACACTCCCTGAGTACAGACCTTCCCACACCTCCACACTCCCTGAGTACAGACCTTCCCGCACCTCCACACTCGGAGTACAGACCTTCCGCACCTCCACATTCCCTGAATACAGACTTTCCTCACCTCCACACTCCCTGAGTACAGACTTTCCTAACCTCCACACTCCAAATACACACCATCCGCTCCTCCACACTCCGAGTACAGATCTTCCACACCTCCACACTCCCTGAATATAGACCTTCCTCACCTCCACACTCCCTGAGTACAGACTATCCTCACCACCACACTCCAAATACAAACCTTCCTTACCTCCAGACTCCCTGAGTACAGACCTTCCCCACCTCCACACTCCCTGAATAAGGACCTTCCGCACCTCCACACTCAGAGTACAGACCTTGCCACACTTCCACACTCCAAATACAAACTTTCCACACCTCCACACTCCAAATACAAACCATCCACACCTCCACACTCCGTGCACACACCTTCCCACACCTCCACAATCCCTGAGTACAGACCTTCCCACACCTGCACACTCCCTGAATACAGCCCTTCCTGCACTTCCACACTTCCTGAATAAAGACCTTCCGCACCTCCACATTCCAAATACAAACCTTCCACACCTCCACACTCCCTGAGTACAGAACTTCCACACCTCTACACTCCCTGAGTACAGACCTTCTCACACCTCCACACACCGAGTACAGACCTTCCTCACCTCCACACTCCCTGAGTACAGACCTTCCGCACCTCCACATTTCAAATACAAACTTTCCACACCTCCACACTCCCTGAGTACAGACCTTCTCACACCTCCACACTCAGAGTACAGACCTTTCCACACCTCCACACTTCAAATACAAACTTTCCACACCTCCACACTCCCTGAGTACAGACCTTCTCACACCTCCACACTACGAGTACAGACTATCCGCACCTCCACACTCCGAGTACAGACCTTCCCACACATCCACACTCCCTGAGTACAGACCTTCCCGCACCTCCACATTCAGAGTACAGACCTTCCAGCATCTCCAGACTTCCTGAGTACACACCCTCCCACACCTCCAGACTCCGAGTACAGACCTTCTGCACCTCCACACTCAGAGTACAGACCTTGCCACACTTCCACACTCCAAATACAAACTTTCCACACCTCCACACTCCAAATACAAACCATCCACACCTCCACACTCCGAGCACAGACCTTCCCACACCTCCACAATCCCTGAGTACAGACCTTCCCACACCTGCACACTCCCTGAATACAGCCCTTCCTGCACTTCCACACTCCTGAATAAAGACCTTCCGCACCTCCACATTCCAAATACAAACCTTCCACACCTCCACACTCACTGAGTACAGATCTTCCTCACCTCCATACTCCGATTGCAAACCTTCCACACCTCCACACACCATGAGTACAGAACTTCCACACCTCTACACTCCCTGAGTACAGACCTTCTCACACCTCCACACACCGAGTACAGACCTTCCTCACCTCCACACTCCCTGAGTACATACCTTCCGCACCTCCACACTTTCTGAGTAAAGACCTTCTGCACCTCCACATTCTAAGAACAGACCTTCCACACCTCCACACACCCTGAATAAAGACCTTTCGCAACTCCACACTCCATGAGTACAGACCTTCCTCACCACCACACTAAAAATATAAACCTTCCACACATCCACACTCCCTGAGTACAGAACTTTCGCACCTCCACAGTCCCTGAGTACAGACCTTCCCCACCTCCACAATCCCAGAATAGAGACCTTCCGCACTTCCACACTCCCTGAGTACAGACCTTCTCACACCTGCACACTCCGAGTACAGACCTTCCGCACCTCCACACTCCAAATACAAACCTTCCACACCTCCACACTCCCTGAGTACAGACCTTCCACACCTCCACACTCCCGAGTACAGACCTTCCTCACCTCCACACTCCCTGAGTACAGACCTTCCCGCACCTCCACACTCCCTGAGTACAGACCTTCTGCACCTCCACACTCCCTGAGTACAGACCTTCCACACCTCCACACTCCCTGAATACAGACCTTCCGCACCTCCACACTCCCTGAGTACAGACCTTCCTCACCTCCACACTCCAAATACAAACCTTCCACACCTCCACACTCCCTGAGTACAGAACTTTCGCACCTCCACAGTCCCTGAAAACAGACCTTCCACACCTCCACACTCCCTGAATACAGACCTTCCGCACCTCCACACTCGCTGAGTACAGACCTTCCTCACCTCCACACTCCGAGTACAGACCTTCCGCACCTCCACACTCCGAGTACAGACCTTCCTGCACCTCCATACTCTGAGAACAGATCTTACCACACCTGCATACTCTCTGAGTACAGACCTTCGTCATCTCCACATTCCCTGAGTACAGACCTCCCCGCACCTCCACACTCCAAATACAAACCTTCCACACCTCCACACTTCCTGAATAGAGACCTTCCGCACCTCCACACTCCCTGAGTACAGACCTTCCCACACCTCCACACTCCGTGTACAGACCTTCCCACACCTCCACACTCCCTGAGTACAGACCTTCCCACACCTGCACACTCCCTGAATACAGCCCTTCCTGCACTTCCACACTCCCTGAATAAAGACCTTCCGCACCTCCACATTCCAAATACAAACCTTCCACACCTCCACACTCACTGAGTACAGACCTTCCTCACCTCCACACTCCGATTGCAAACCTTCCACACCTCCACACTCCCTGAGTACAGAACTTCCACACCTCTACACTCCCTGAGTACAGACCTTCTCACACCTCCACACACCGAGTACAGACCTTCCTCACCTCCACACTCCCTGAGTACAGACCTTCCGCACCTCCACATTTCAAATACAAACTTTCCACACCTCCACACTCCCTGAGTACAGACCTTCTCACACCTCCACACTCAGAGTACAGACCTTTCCACACCTCCACACTTCAAATACAAACTTTCCACACCTCCACACTCCCTGAGTACAGACTATCCGCACCTCCACACTCCGAGTACAGACCTTCCCACACCTCCACACTCCCTGAGTAGAGACCTTCCCGCACCTCCACATTCCGAGTACAGACCTTCCAGCATCTCCAGACTTCCTGAGTATACACCCTCCCACACCTCCAGACTCCGAGTACAGACCTTCCGCACCTCCACACTCGGAGTACAGACCTTCCACACCTCCACATTCCCTGAATACAGACCATCCTCACCTCCACACTCGCTGAGTACAGACTTTCCTCACCTCCACACTCCAAATACAAACCTTCCGCTCCTCCACACTCCCTGAGTACAGACCTTCCACACCTCCACACACCCTGAAAAAAGACCTTTCGCACCTCCACACTCCATGAGTACAGACTTTCCTCACCTCCACACTCCAAATACAAACCTTCCACACCTCCACACTCCCTGAGTACAGACCTTCCGCACCTCCACACTCCCTGAGTACAGACCTTCCCACACCTCCACACTCTGAGTACAGACCTTCCCACACCTCCACACTCCGAGTACAGACCTTCCCACACCTCCACACTCCCTGAGTACAGACCTTCCCGCACCTCCACATTCAGAGTACAGACCTTCCAGCATCTCCACACTTCCTGCGTACAGACCCTCCCACACCTCCAGACTCCGAGTACAGACCTTCCGCACCTCCACACTCCCTGAGTACAGACCTTCCCACACCTCCACACTCCCTGAGTACAGACCTTCCTCACCTCCACACTCCAAATACAAACCTTCCACACCTCCACACTCCCTGAGTACAGACATTCCTCACCTCCACACTCCAAATACAAACCTTCCGCTCCTCCACACTCCCTGAGTACAGATCTTCCACACCTCCACACTCCCTGAATAAAGACCTTCCTCACCTCCACACTCCCTGAGTACAGACTATCCTCACCTCCAAACTCCAAATACAAACCTTCCTTACCTCCAGACTCCCTGAGTACAGATCTTCCCCACCTCCACACTCCCTGAATAAGGACCTTCCGCACCTCCACACTCCAAATACAAACCTTCCACACCTCCACACTCCCTGAGTACAGACCTTCCTCACCTCCACACTCCAAATACAAACCTTCCACACCTCCACAATCCCAGAGTACAGACCTTCCCACACCTCCACACTCCCTGAGTAAAGACCATCCCACACCTGCACACTCCCTGAATACAGCCCTTCCTGCACATCCACACTCCCTGAATAAAGACCTTCCGCACCTCCACATTCCAAATACAAACCTTCCACACCTCCACACTCCCTGAGTACAGAACTTCCACACCTCTACACTCCCTGAGTACAGACCTTCTCACACCTCCACACACCGAGTACAGACCTTCCTCACCTCCACACTCCCTGAGTACATACCTTCCGCACCTCCACACTCAGAGTACAGACCTTCCCTCACCTCCACACACCAAATACAAACATTCCGCTCCTCCACACTCCCTGAGTACAGTTCTTCCACACCTCCACACTTTCTGAGTAAATACCTTGTGCACCTCCACATTCTAAGAACAGACCTTCCACACCTCCACACACCCTGAATAAAGACCTTTCGCAACTCCACACTCCATGAGTACAGACCTTCTTCACCTCCACACTCCAAATACAAACCTTCCACACATCCACACTCCCTGAGTACAGACCTTCCTCACCTCCACACTAAAACTACAAACCTTCCACACCTCCACACTCCCTGAGTACAGACCTTCTCACACCTCCACACTACGAGTACAGACCATCCGCACCTCCACACTCCGAGTACAGACCTTTCCTCACCTCCACACACCAAATACAAACCTTCCGCTCCTCCACACTCCCTGAGTACAGATCTTCCACACCTCCACACTTTCTGAGTAAAGACCTTCTGCACCTCCACATTCTAAGAACAGACCTTCCACACCTCCACACACCCTGAATAAAGACCTTTCGCAACTCCACACTCCCTGAGTACAGACCTTCCTCACCTCCACACTAAAAATACAAACCTTCCACACCTCCACACTCCCTGAGTACAGACCTTCCCACACCTCCACACTCCCTGAGTACAGACCTTCCCGCACCTCCACACTCGGAGTACAGACCTTCCGCACCTCCACGTTCCTTGAATACAGACTTTCCTCACCTCCACACTCCCTGAGTACAGACTTTCCTAACCTCCACACTCCAAATACACACCATCCGCTCCTCCACACTCCGAGTACAGATCTTCCACACCTCCACACTCCCTGAATAAAGACCTTCCTCACCTCCACACTCCCTGAGTACAGACTATCCTCACCACCACACTCCAAATACAAACCTTCCTTACCTCCAGACTCCCTGAGTACAGACCTTCCCCACCTCCACACTCCCTGAATAAGGACCATCCGCACCTCCACACTCAGAGTACAGACCTTGCCACACTTCCACACTCCAAATACAAAGTTTCCACACCTGCACACTCCCTGAATACAGCCCTTCCTGCACTTCCACACTCCCTGAATAAAGACCTTCCGCACCTCCACATTCCAAATACAAACCTTCCACACCTCCACACTCACTGAGTACAGACCTTCCTCACCTCCACACTCCGATTGCAAACCTTCCACACCTCCACACACCATGAGTACAGAACTTCCACACCTCTACACTCCCTGAATACAGACCTTCTCACACCTCCACACACCGAGTACAGACCTTCCTCACCTCCACACTCCCTGAGTACATACCTTCCGCACCTCCACACACCAAATACAAACCTTCCGCTCCTCCACACTCCGTGAGTACAGATCTTCCACACCTCCACACTTTCTGAGTAAAGACCTTCTGCACCTCCACATTCTAAGAACTGACCTTCCACACCTCCACACACCCTGAATAAAGACCTTTCGCAACTCCACACTCCATGAGTACAGATCTTCCTCACCGCCACACTAAAAATACAAACCTTCCACACCTCAACACTCCCTGAGTACAGAACTTTCGCACCTCCACAGTCCCTGAGTACAGACCTTCCCCACCTCCACAATCCCAGAATAGAGACCTTCCGCACTTCCACACTCCGAGTACAGACCTTCCGCACCTCCACACTCCGAGTACAGACCTTCCTGCACCGTCATACTCTGAGAATAGATCTTACCACACCTGCACACTCTGAGTACAGACCTTCGTCATCTCCACATTCACTGAGTACAGACCTTCCTCACCTCCACACTCCAAATACAAACCTTCCACACCTCCACACTTCCTGAATAGAGACCTTCCGCACCTCCACACTCCCTGAGTACAGACCTTCCCACACCTCCACACTCCCTGAGTACAGACCTTCCCACACCTGCACACTCCCTGAATACAGCCCTTCCTGCACTTCCACACTCCCTGAATAAAGACCTTCCGCACCTCCACACTCCAAATACAAACCTTCCACACCTCCACACTCCCTGAGTACAGACCTTCCTCACCTCCACACTCCGATTACAAACCTTCCACACCTCCACACTCCCTGAGTACAGACCTTCCACACCTCCACACTCCCTGAGTACAGACCTTCCACACCTCCACACTCCCTGAGTACAGACCTTCCTCACCTCCACACTCCCTGAGTACAGACCTTCCGCACCTCCACACTTCAAATACAAACTTTCCACACCTCCACACTCCCTGAGTACAGACCTTCTCACACCTCCACACTCAGAGTACAGACCTTTCCACACCTCCACACTCCAAATACAAACTTTCCACACCTCCACACTCCCTGAGTACAGACCTTCTCACACCTCCACACTCCGAGTACAGACCTTCCGCACCTCCACACTCCGAGTACAGACCTTCCCACACCTCCACACTCCCTGAGTACAGACCTTCCCGCACCTCCACATTCAGAGTACAGACCTTCCAGCATCTCCACACTTCCTGAGTACAGACCCTCCCACACCTCCAGACTCCGAGTACAGACCTTCCGCACCTCCACACTCGGAGTACAGACCTTCCACACCTCCACATTCCCTGAATACAGACTTTCCTCACCTCCACACTCCCTGAGTACAGACTTTCCTCACCTCCACACTCCAAATACAAACCTTCCACACCTCCACACTCCCTGAGTACAGACCTTCCACACCTCCACACTCCCTGAATAAAGACCTTCCGCACCTCCACACTCCCTGAGTACAGACCTTCCTCACCTCCACACTCCAAATACAAACCTTCCACACCTCCACACTCCCTGAGTACAGATCTTCCCCACCTCCACACTCCCTGAATAAGGACCTTCCGCACCTCCACACTCAGAGTACAGACCTTGCAACACTTCCACACTCCAAATACAAACTTTCCTCACCTCCACACTCCCTGAGTACAGACTTTCCTCACCTCCACACTCCAAATACACACCATCCGCACCTCCACACTCCCTGAGTACAGACCTTCCACACCTCCACACTCCCTGAATACAGACCTTCCTCACCTCCACACTCCCTGAGTACAGACCTTCCTCACCTCCACACTCCAAATACAAACCATCCACACCTCCACACTCCGTGTACAGACTTTCCCACACCTCCACAATCCCTGAGTACAGACCTTCCCACACCTGCACACTCCCTGAATACAGCCCTTCCTGCACATCCACACTCCCTGAATAAAGACCTTCCGCACCTCCACATTCCAAATACAAACCTTCCACACCTCCACACTCCCTGAGTACAGACCTTCCTCACCTCCACACTCCGATTGCAAACCTTCCACACCTCCACACTCCCTGAGTACAGAACTTCCACACCTCCACACTGCCTGAGTACAGACCTTCCCACAACTCTACGCACCGAGTACAGACCTTCCTCACCTCCACACTCCCTGAGTACATACCTTCCGCACCTCCACACTCAGAGTACAGACCTTCCCTCACCTCCACACACCAAATACAAACCTTCCGCTCCTCCACACTCCCTGAGTACAGATCTTCCACACCTCCACACTTTCTGAGTAAAGACCTTCTGCACCTCCACATTCTAAGAACAGACCTTCCACACCTCCACACACCCTGAATAAAGACCTTTCGCAACTCCACACTCCATGAGTACAGACCTTCCTCACCTCCACACTCCAAATACAAACCTTCCACACATCCACACTCCCTGAGTACAGACCTTCCTCACCTCCACACTCCAAATACAAACCTTCCACACCTCCACACTCCCTGAGTACAGACCTTCCCGCACCTCCACACTCGCTGAGTACAGACCTTCCGCACCTCCACACTCCGAGTACAGAACTTTCGCACCTCCACACTCCCTGAGTACAGACCTTCCCACACCTCCACACTCCCTGAGTACAGACCTTCCACACCTCCACAATCCATGAGTACAGAGCTTCCCACACCTCCACACTCCGAGTACAGACCTTCCCACACCTCCACACTCCCTGAGTACAGACCTTCGACACCTCCACACTCCAAATACAAACCTTCCTCACCTCGACACTCCTAGTACAGACCTTCCACACCTCCACACTCCCTGAGTACAGACCTTCCTCACCTCCACACTCCCTGAGTACAGACCTTCCTCACCTCCACACTCCCTGAGTACAGACTTTCCTCACCGCCACACTCCAAATACAAACCTTCCGCTCCTCCACACTCCCTGAGTACAGACCTTCCACACCTCCACACACCCTGAAAAAATACATTTCGCGCCTCCACACTCCATGAGTACAGACTTTCCTCACCTCCACACTCCAAATACAAACCTTCCACACCTCCACACTCCCTGAGTACAGACCTTCCGCACCTCCACACTCCCTGAGTACAGACCTTCCCACACCTCCACACTCCCTGAGTACAGACCTTCCCACACCTCCACACCCCCTGAGTACAGACCTTCCCACACCTCCACACTCCCTGAGTACAGACCTTCCCGCACCTCCACATTCAGAGTACAGACCTTCCAGCATCTCCACACTTCCTGAGTACAAACCCTCCCACACCTCCAGACTCCGAGTACAGACCTTCCGCACCTCCACACTCCCTGAGTACAGACCTTCCACACCTCCACACTCCCTGAATACAGACCTTCCTCACCTCCACACTCCCTGAGTACAGACCTTCCTCACCGCCACACTCCAAATACAAACCTTCCACACCTCCACACTCCCTGAGTACAGACCTTCCACACCTCCACACTCCCTGAATACAGACCTTCCTCACCTCCACACTCCCTGAGTACAGACCTTCCTCACCTCCACACTCCAAATACAAACCTTCCTCACCTCCACACTCCCTGAGTACAGATCTTCCACACCTCCACACTCCCTGAATAAAGACATTCCGCACCTCCACACTCAGAGTACAGACCTTGCCACACCTCCACACTCCAAATACAAACTTTCCACACCTCCACACTCCCTGAGTACAGACCTTCCTCACCTCCACACTCCAAATACAAACCTTCCACACCTCCACACTCCCTGAGTACAGACCTTCCCACACCTCCACACTCCCTGAGTACAGACCTTCCCACACCTCCACACTCCCTGAATACAGACCTTCCTGCACCTCCACACTCCCTGAGTACAGACCTTCCGCACCTCCACACTCCAAATACAAACCTTCCACACCTCCACACTCCCTGAGTACAGACCTTCCACACCTCCACACTCCCTGAGTACAGACCTTCTCACACCTCCACACTCCCTGAGTACAGACCTTCCTCACCTCCACACTCCCTGAGTACAGACCTTCCGCACCTCCACACTCCGAGTACAGACCTTCCCTCACCTCCACACTCCAAATACAAACCTTCCGCACCTCCACACTCCCTGAGTACAGACCTTCCACACCTCCACACTCTCTGAGTACAGACCTTCTGCACCTCCACACTCTGAGAACAGACCTTCCACACCTCCACACTCCCTGAATAAAGACCTTCCGCACCTCCACACTCCATGAGTACAGACCTTCCTCACCTCCACACTCCAAATACAAACCTTCCACACCTCCACACTCCCTGAGTACAGACCTTCCTCACCTCCACACTCCAAATACAAACCTTCCACACCTCCACACTCCCTGAGTACAGACCTTCTCACACCTCCACACTCCGAGTACAGACCTTCCGCACCTCCACACTCCGAGTACAGACATTCCTCACCTCCACACTCCAAATACAAACCTTCCGCTCCTCCACACTCCCTGAGTACAGACCTTCCACACCTCCACACTCCCTGAGTACAGACCTTCTGCACCTCCACATTCTAAGAACAGACCTTCCACACCTCCACACACCCTGAATAAAGACCTTTCGCAACTCCACACTCCCTGAGTACAGACCTTCCTCACCTCCACACTCCAAATACAAACCTTCCACACCTCCACACTCCCTGAGTACAGACCTTCCCACACCTCCACACTCCCTGAGTACAGACCTTCCCGCACCTCCACACTCGGAGTACAGACCTTCCGCACCTCCACATTCCATGAATACAGACCTTCCTCACCTCCACACTCCCTGAGTACAGACCTTCCTCACCTCCACACTCCAAATACAAACCTTCCACACCTCCACACTCCCTGAGTACAGACCTTCCACACCTCCACACTCCCTGAATACAGACCTTCCTCACCTCCACACTCCCTGAGTACAGACCTTCCTCACCTCCACACTCCAAATACAAACCTTCCACACCTCCACACTCCCTGAGTACAGACCTTCCACACCTCCACACTCCCTGAATAAAGACCTTCCGCACCTCCACACTCAGAGTACAGACCTTGCCACACCTCCACACTCCAAATACAAACTTTCCACACCTCCACACTCCCTGAGTACAGACCTTCCTCACCTCCACACTCCAAATACAAACCATCCACACCTCCACACTCCATGCACAGACCTTCCCACACCTCCACACTCCCTGAGTACAGACTTTCCTCACCTCCACACTCCAAATACACACCATCTGCTCCTCCACACTCCGAGTACAGATCTTCCACACCTCCACACTCCCTGAATACAGACCTTCCTCACCTCCACACTCCCTGAGTACAGACCTTCCTCACCTCCACACTCCAAATACAAACCTTCCTTACCTCCAGACTCCCTGAGTACAGATCTTCCCCACTTCCACACTCCCTGAATAAAGACCTTCCGCACCTCCACATTCCAAATACAAACCTTCCTCACCTCCACACTCCGATTGCAAACCTTCCACACCTCCACACACCATGAGTACAGAACTTCCACACCTCTACACTCCCTGAGTACAGACCTTCTCACACCTCCACACTCCGAGTACAGACCTTCCTCACCTCCACACTCCCTGAGTACAGACCTTCCCGCACCTCCACACTCGCTGAGTACAGACCTTCCACACCGCCACACTCCAAATACAAATATTCCGCTCCTCCACACTCCCTGAGTACAGACCTTTCACACCTCCACACTCTCGGAATACAGACCTTCTGCACCTCCACACACTGAGAACAGACCTTCCACACCTCCACACTCCCTGAATACAGACCTTCCGCACCTCCACACTCCATGAGTACAGACCTTCCTCACCTCCACACTCCAAATACAAACCTTCCACACCTCCACACTCCCTGAGTACAGACCTTTCGCACCTCCACACTCCCTGAGTACAGACCTTCCACACCTCCACACTCCCAGAATACAGACCTTCCGCACCTCCACACTCCCTGAGTACAGACCTTCCCACACCTCCACACTCCGAGTACAGACCTTCCTGCACCTCCACACTCCAAATACAAACCTTCCACACCTCCACACTCCCTGAGTACAGACCTTCCCACACCTCCACACTCCCTGAGTACAGACCTTCCACACCTCCACACTCCGAGTACAGACCTTCCCACACCTCCACACTCCCTGAGTACAGACCTTCCCACACCTCCACACTCCCTGAGTACAGACCTTCCTCACCTCCACACTCTGATTGCAAACCTTCCACACCTCTACACTCCCTGAGTACAGACCTTCCACACCTCTACACTCCCTGAGTACAGACCTTCTCACACCTCCACACACCGAGTACAGACCTTCCTCACCTCCACACTCCCTGAGTACAGACCTTCCGCACCTCCACACTCCAAATACAAACCTTCCACACCTCCACACTCCCTGAGTACAGACCTTCTCACACCTCCACACTCAGAGTACAGACCTTTCCACACCTCCACACTTCAAATACAAACTTTCCACACCTCCACACTCCCTGAGTACAGACCTTCTCACACCTCCACACTACGAGTACAGACTATCCGCACCTCCACACTCCGAGTACAGACCTTCCCACACCTCCACACTCCCTGATTACAGACCTTCCCGCACCTCCACATTCCAAATAGAAACCTTCCACACCTCCACACTCCCTGAGTACAGACCTTCCTCACCTCCACACTCCAAATACAAATATTCCGCTCCTCCACACTCCCTGAGTACAGACCTTTCACACCTCCACACTCTCGGAATACAGACCTTCCTCACCTCCACACTCCCTGAGTACAGACTATCCTCACCACCACACTCCAAATACAAACCTTCCTTACCTCCAGACTCCCTGAGTACAGACCTTCCCCACCTCCACACTCCCTGAATAAGGACCTTCCGCACCTCCACACTCAGAGTACAGACCTTGCCACACTTCCACACTCCAAATACAAACTTTCCACACCTCCACACTCCCTGAGTACAGACCTTCCTCACCTCCACACTCCAAATACAAACCATCCACACCTCCACACTCCATGCACAGACCTTCCCACACCTCCACAATCCCTGAGTACAGACCTTCCCACACCTGCACACTCCCTGAATACAGCCCTTCCTGCACTTCCACACTCCCTGAATAAAGACCTTCCGCACCTCCACACTCCAAATACAAACCTTCCTCACCTCCACACTCCGATTGCAAACCTTCCACACCTCCACACTCCCTGAGTACAGAACTTCCACACCTCTACACTCCCTGAGTACAGACCTTCTCACACCTCCACACTCCGAGTACAGACCTTCCTCACCTCCACACTCCCTGAGTACAGACCTTCCGCACCTCCACACTCCCTGAGTACAGACCTTCCACACCGCCACACTCCAAATACAAATATTCCGCTCCTCCACACTCCCTGAGTACAGACCTTTCACACCTCCACACTCTCTGAGTAAAGACCTTCTGCACCTCCACATTCTAAGAACAGACCTTCCACACCTCCACACACCCTGAATAAAGACCTTTCGCAACTCCACACTCCATGAGTACAGACCTTCCTCACCGCCACACTAAAAATACAAACCTTCCACACCTCCACACTCCCTGAGTACAGAACTTTCGCACCTCCACAGTCCCTGAGTACAGACCTTCCACACCTCCACAATCCCAGAATAGAGACCTTCCGCACTTCCACACTCCCTGAGTACAGACCTTCTCACACCTGCACACTCCGAGTACAGACCTTCCGCACCTCCACACTCCAAATACAAACCTTCCACACCTCCACACTCCCTGAGTACAGACCTTCCCACACCTCCACACTCTGAGTACAGACCTTTCCACACCTCCACACTCCGTGTACAGACCTTCCCACACCTCCACACTCCCTGAGTACAGACCTTCCCACACCTCCACACTCACTGAGTACAGACCTTCCTCACCTCCATACTCTGAGAACAAACCTTCCACACCTCCACACTCCCTGAGTACAGACCTTCCACACCTCCACACTCCCTGAGTACAGACCTTCTCACACCTCCACACACCGAGTACAGACCTTCCTCACCTCCACACTCCCTGAGTACAGACCTTCCGCACCTCCACATTTCAAATACAAACTTTCCACACCTCCACACTCCCTGATAACAGACCTTCTCACACCTCCACACTCAGAGTACAGACCTTGCCACACCTCCACACTCCAAATACAAACTTCCCACACCTCCACACTTCCTGAGTACAGACATTCCCACACCTCCAGACTCCGAGTACAGACCTTCCGCACCTCCACACTCCGAGTACAGACCTTCCCACACCTCCACACTCCCTGAGTACAGACCTTCCCGCACCTCCACACTCCAAATACAAACCTTCCACACCTCCACACTCCCTGAGTACAGACTTTCCTAACCTCCACACTCCAAATACACACCATCCGCTCCTCCACACTCCGAGTACAGATCTTCCACACCTCCACACTCCCTGAATACAGACCTTCCTCACCTCCACACTCCCTGAGTACAGACCTTCCTCACCTCCACACTCCAAATACAAACCTTCCACACCTCCACACTCCCTGAGTACAGACCTTCCCACACCTCCACACTCCCTGAATAAAGACCTTCCGCACCTCCACACTCAGAGTACAGACCTTGCCACACCTCCACACTCCAAATACAAACTTTCCACACCTCCACACTCCCTGAGTACAGACCTTCCTCACCTCCACACTCCAAATACAAACCATCCACACCTCCACACTCCGTGTACAGACCTTCCCACACCTCCACACTCCCTGAGTACAGACCTTCCCACACCTGCACACTCCCTGAATACAGCCCTTCCTGCACTTCCACACTCCCTGAATAAAGACCTTCCGCACCTCCACATTCCAAATACAAACCTTCCTCACCTCCACACTCCGATTGCAAACCTTCCACACCTCCACACACCATGAGTACAGAACTTCCACACCTCTACACTCCCTGAGTACAGACCTTCTCACACCTCCACACACCCTGAGTACAGACCTTCCTCACCTCCACACTCCCTGAGTACAGACCTTCCGCACCTCCACACTCCCTGAGTACAGACCTTTCCTCACCTCCACACACCAAATACAAACCTTCCGCTCCTCCACACTCCCTGAGTACAGATCTTCCACACCTCCACATTCTCTGAGTAAAGACCTTCTGCACCTCCACATTCTAAGAACAGACCTTCCACACCTCCACACACCCTGAATAAAGACCTTTCGCAACTCCACACTCCATGAGTACAGACCTTCCTCACCGCCACACTAAAAATACAAACCTTCCACACCTCCACACTCCCTGAGTACAGAACTTTCGCACCTCCACAGTCCCTGAGTACAGACCTTCCCCACCTCCACAATCCCAGAATAGAGACCTTCCGCACTTCCACACTCCCTGAGTACAGACCTTCTCACACCTGCACACTCCGAGTACAGACCTTCCGCACCTCCACACTCCAAATACAAACCTTCCACACCTCCACACTCCCTGAGTACAGACCTTCCCACACCTCCACACTCTGAGTACAGACCTTTCCACACCTCCACACTCCGTGTACATACCTTCCCACACCTGCACACTCCGAGTACAGACCTTCCGCACCTCCACACTCCAAATACAAACCTTCCACACCTCCACACTCCCTGAGTACAGACCTTCTCACACCTCCACACTCAGAGTACAGACCTTTCCACACCTCCACACTTCAAATACAAACTTTCCACACCTCCACACTCCCTGAGTACAGACCTTCTCACACCTCCACACTACGAGTACAGACTATCCGCACCTCCACACTCCGAGTACAGACCTTCCCACACCTCCACACTCCCTGATTACAGACCTTCCCGCACCTCCACATTCCAAATAGAAACCTTCCACACCTCCACACTCACTGAGTACAGACCTTCCTCACCTCCACACTCCGATTGCAAACCTTCCACACCTCCACACTCCCTGAGTACAGAACTTCCACACCTCTACACTCCCTGAGTACAGACCTTCTCACACCTCCACACACCGAGTACAGACCTTCCTCACCTCCACACTCCCTGAGTACATACCTTCCGCACCTCCACACTCAGAGTACAGACCTTCCCTCACCTCCACACACCAAATACAAACATTCCGCTCCTCCACACTCCCTGAGTACATACCTTCCGCACCTCCGCACTCAGAGTACAGACCTTCCCACACCTCCACACTCCAAATACAAACCTTCCACGCCTCCACACTCCCTGAGTTCAGACCTTCCCACACCTCCACACTGCGAATACAGACCTTCCGCACCTCCACACTCCCTGAGTACAGATCTTCCTCGTCTCCACACTCCGAGTACAGAACTTCCGCACCTCCGCACTCAGAGTACAGACCTTCCACACCTCCACACTCCCTGAATACAGACCTTCCCACACCTCCACACTCCGAGTACAGACCTTCCCACACCTCCACACTCCGAATACAGACCTTCCACACCTCCACACTCCCTGAGTACAGAGCATCCCACATCTTTACACTCCCTGAGTACAGAGCTTCGCACACCTCCACACTCCCTGAGTACAGACCTTCCCACACCTCCACTCTCCTTATTGACCATCCTGCACCTCCACACTCCGAGTGCAGACCTTCCTCGCCTCCACACTCCCTGAATACAGACATTCTGCACCTCCACACTCCGAATACATACCTTCCGCACCTCCACACTCTGAATACAGACCTTCCACACATCCGCACTCCCTGAGTACAGACATTCTGCACCTCCACACTCCGAGTACAGACCTTCCACACCTCCACACTTCCTGAGTACAGACCTTCTGCGCCTCCAGACTCCCTGAATACAGACCTTCCCACACCTCCACAGTCTGAGTACACACCTTCCACACCTCCACACTCCCTGAGTACAGACCTTCTGCACCTCCACACTCCCTGAGTACAGACCTTCCGACACCTCCACAGTCCGAGTACAGACCTTCCACACCTCCACACTCCCTGAGTACAGACCTTCCTCACCTCCACACACCCTGAGTACAGACCTTCTGCACCTCCACACACTGAGAACAGACGTTCCACACCTCCACACTCCCTGAGTACAGACCTTCCTCACCTCCACACTCAGAGTACAGACCTTCCCACACCTCCACACTCCTGAGAACAGATCTTCCCACACCACCACACTCCCTGAGTACAGACCTTCCTCACCTCCACAATCCCTGAGTACAGACCTTCCTCACCTCCACACTCCCTGAGTACAGACCTTCCACACCTCCACACTCCCTGAGTACAGACCTTCCACACCTCCACACTCCCTGAGTACAGACCTTCCACACCTCCACACTCTCGGAATACAGACCTTCCGCACCTCCACATTCTGAGTACAGACCTTCCTCACCTCCACACTCCAAATACAAACCTTCCACACCTCCACACTCCCTGAGTACAGACCTTCCTCACCTCCACACTCCAAATACAAACCTTCCACACCTCCACACTCCCTGAGTACAGACCTTCCACACCTCCACACTCTGAGTACAGACCTTCCGCACCTCCACACTCTGAGTACAGACCTTCCCACACCTCCACACTCCCTGAGTACAGACCTTCCACACCTCCACACTCGCTGAATACAGACCTTCCGCACCTCCACACTCCGAGTACAGACCTTCCCACACCTCCACACTCCGAGTACAGACCTTCCACACCTCCACACTCCGAGTACAGACCTTCCACACCTCCACACTCCGAGTACAGACCTTCCACAACTCAACACGCCCTGACTGCAGACCTTCCCACACCCCTCAGTCCGAGTACAAACCTTCCACACCTCCACAATCCGAGTACAGACCTTCCGCACCACCACACTCCCTGAGTAAAGACCTTCCCACACCTCCAAACTCCCTGAGTACAGACCTTCCTGCACCTCCACACACCGACTACAGACATTCCGCACCTCCACACTCCGAGTACAGACCTTCCACACCTCCAAGCTCTGAATTTGGACCATCCTCGCCTGCACACTCCCTGAGTACAGACATACTGCACCTCCACAGTCCGAGTACAGACCTTCCACACCTCCACACTCCCTGAGAACAGACCTTCCACACCTCCACACTACCTGCGTACAGACATTCTGCACCTCCACAGTCCGAGTACAGACCTTCCACACTTCCACACTCCCTGAGTACAGACCATCCACACCTCCACAATCCGAGTACAGACCTTCTGCACCCACACATTCACTGAGTACAGACCATCACACACCTCCACACTCCGAGTACAGACCTTCTGCACCTCCACACTCCCTGAGTACAGACCTTCCACACCTCCACACTCCCTGAGTACAGACCTTCCACACCTCCACACTCCGAGTACAGACCTACCCACACCACCACACTCCGAGTACAGACCTTCCTCACCTCCACACTCCCTGAGTACAGACCTTCCCACACCTCCACACTCCCTGAGTACAGACCTTCCGCACCTCCACACTCCCTGAGTACAGACCTTCCCACATCTCCACACTCCCTGAATACAGACCTTCCGCACCACCACACTCCCTGAATACAGACATTCTGCACATCCACAGTCCGAGTACAGACATTCTACACCTCCACACTCCCTGAGTACAGACCTTCACACACCTCCACACTCCGAGTACAGACCTTCTGCACCTCCACACTCCCTGAGTACAGACCTTCCCACACCTCCACAGTACGAGTACAGACCTTCCACACCTCCACACTCCGAGTACAGAGCTTCGCACACCTCCACACTCACGAGTACAGACCTTCCCACACCTCCACTCTCCGAGTACAGTCCATCCTAACCTCCACACAATGAGAACAGACGTTCCACACCTCCACACTCCCTGAGTACAGACCATCCTCACCTCCACACTCTGAATACAGACCTTCCGCACCTCCACACTCCCTGAGTACAGACCTTCCACACCTCCACACTCCCTGAGTACAGACCTTCCCACACCTCCACACTCCCTGAGTACAGACCTTCCTCGCCTCCACACTCCCTGTGTACAGGCATTCTGTAACTCCACAGTCCGAATACACAGACCTTCCATACCTCCACACTCCCTGAGTACAGACCTTCTGCACCTCCACACTCTCTGAATACAGACCGTCCGCACCTCCACACTCGCTGAGTACAGACCTTCCACACCTCCACACTCCCTGAGTACAGACCTTCCCACACCTCCACACTCCCTGAGTACAGACCTTCCGCACCTCCACACTCCGAGTACAGACCTTCCCACACCTCCACACTCCCTGAGTACAGACCTTCCTCACCTCCACACTCCCTGAGTACAGACCTTCCTGCACCTCCACACTCCGAGTACAGACCTTCCACACCTCCACACTCCCTGAGTACAGACCTTCCTGCACCTCCACACTCCGAGTACAGACCTTCCCACACCTCCACACTCCGAGTACAGACCTTCCCACACCTCCACACTCCGAGTACAGACCTTCCTCACCTCCACACTCCCTGAGTACAGACCTTCCTCACCTCCACACTCCCTGAGTACAGACCTTCCACACCTCCACACTCCCTGAGTACAGACCTTCCACACCTCCACACTCCCTGAGTACAGACCTTCCACACCTCCACACTCCCTGAATAAAGACCTTCCGCACCTCCACATTCCGAGTACAGACCTTCCTCACCTCCACACTCCAAATACAAACCTTCCACACCTCCACACTCCCTGAGTACAGACCTTCCTCACCTCCACACTCCAAATACAAACCTTCCACACCTCCACACTCCCTGAGTACAGACCTTCCACACCTCCACACTCCCTGAATACAGACCTTCCGCACCTCCACACTCCGAGTACAGACCTTCCCACACCTCCACACTCCGAGTACAGACCTTCCCACACCTCCACACTCCCTGAGTACAGACCTTCCGCACCTCCACAGTCTGAGTACAGACCTTCCCACATCTCCACACTCCCTGAATACAGACCTTCCGCACCACCACACTCCCTGAATACAGACATTCTGCACATCCACAGTCCGAGTACAGACATTCTACACCTCCACATTCACTGAGTACAGACCTTCACACACCTCCACACTCCGAGTACAGACCTTCTGCACCTCCACACTCCCTGAGTACAGACCTTCCCACACCTCCACACTCCGAGTACAGACCTTCCACACCTCCACACTCCGAGTACAGAGCTTCGCACACCTCCACACTCCGAGTACAGACCTTCCCACACCACCACACTCCGAGTACAGACCTTCCTGCACCTCCACACTCCGAGTACAGACCTTCCACACCTCCACACTCCCTGAGTACAGACCATCCTGCACCTCCACACTCCGAATACATACCTTCCGCACCTCCACACTCTGAATACAGACCTTCCACACATCCACACTCCCTGAGTACAGTTTTTCCCACACCTCCACACTCCCTGAGTACAGACCTTCCTCGCCTCCACACTCCCTGTGTACAGGCATTCTGTAACTCCACAGTCCGAATACAGACCTTCCATACCTCCACACTCCCTGAGTACAGACATTCTGCACCTCCACACTGCGAATACATACCTTCCGCACCTCCACACTCCCTGAGTACAGACCTTCCACACCTCCACACTCCCTGAGTACAGACCTTCCCACACCTCCACACTCCCTGAGTACAGACTTTCCGCACCTCCACAGTCCGAGTACAGACCTTCCCACACCTCCACACTCCCTGAGTACAGACCTTCCTCACCTCCACACTCCCTGAGTACAGACATTCTGCACCTCCACACTCCGAGTACAGACCTTCCACACCTCCACACTCCCTGAGTACAGACCTTCCTGCACCTCCACACTCCGAATGCAGACCGTCCCACACATCCACACTCAATGAGTACAGACCTTCCCACATCTCCACACTCCGAGTACAGACCTTCCTCACCTCCACACTCCCTGAGTACAGACCTTCCTCACCTCCACACTACCTGAGTACAGACCTTCTACACCTCCACAATCCATGTAGACCTTCCACACCTCCAAAATCCCTGAGTACACGCATTCCACACCTCCACACTCCCTCACTACAGACCTTCCGCACCTCCACATTCCGAGTACAGACCTTCCTCACCTCCACACTCCAAATACAAACCTTCCACACCTCCACACTCCCTGAGTACAGACCTTCCTCACCTCCACACTCCAAATACAAACCTTCCACACCTCCACACTCCCTGAGTACAGACCTTCCAGCACCTCCACACTCCGAGTATAGAACATCCGCACCTCCATACTCCGAGTATAGACCTTCCCACACCTCCACACTGCCTGAGTATAGACCTTCCAGCACCTCCACACTCCAAATACAAACCTTCCACACCTCCACACTCCCTGAGTACAGACCTTCCACACCTCCACACTCGCTGAGTACAGACCTTCCGCACCTCCACACTCCGAGTACAGACCTTCCACACCTCCACAGTCCCTGAGTACAGACCTTCCACACCTCCACACTCCGAGTACAGACCTTCCACACCTCCACACTCCGAGTACAGACCTTCCACACCTCCACACTCCGAGTACAGACCTTTCCACACCTCCACAATCCATGAGTACAGAGCTTCCCACACCTCCAGACTCCGAGTACAAACCTTCCACACCTCCACACTCCTGAGTACAGACCTTCCGCACCTCCACACTCCCTGAGTAAAGACCTTCCCACACCTCCAAACTCCCTGAGTACAGACCTTCCTGCACCTCCACACACCGACTACAGACATTCCGCACCTCCACACTCCGAGTACAGACCTTCCACACCTCCAAGCTCTGAATTTGGACCATCCTCGCCTGCACACTCCCTGAGTACAGACATACTGCACCTCCACAGTCCGAGTACAGACCTTCCACACCTCCACACTCCATGAGTACAGACCTTCCACACCTCCACACTCCCTGAGTACAGACCTTCTGCACCTCCACAGTCCGAGTACAGACCTTCCACACTTCCACACTCCCTGAGTACAGACCATCCACACCTCCACAATCCGAGTACAGACCTTCTGCACCCACACATTCACTGAGTACAGACCATCACACACCTCCACACTCCGAGTACAGACCTTCTGCACCTCCACACTCCCTGAGTACAGACCATTCCACATCTCTACACTCCCTGAGAACAGAGCTTCGCACACCTCCACACTCCGAGTACAGACCTTCCCACACCTCCACTCTCCGATTAGAGACCATCCTGCACCTCCACACTCCCTGAGTACAGACTTTCCCACACTCCACACTCCCTGAGTACAGACCTTCCGCACCTCCACAGTCTGAGTACAGACCTTCCCACATCTCCACACTCCCTGAATACAGACCTTCCGCACCACCACACTCCCTGAATACAGACATTCTGCACATCCACAGTCCGAGTACAGACATTCTACACCTCCACATTCACTGAGTACAGACCTTCACACACCTCCACACTCCGAGTACAGACCTTCTGCACCTCCACACTCCCTGAGTACAGACCTTCCCACACCTCCACACTCCCTGAGTACAGACCTTCCACACCTCCACACTCCTGAGTACAGACCTTCGCACACCTCCACACTCACTGAGTACAGACCTTCCCACACCTCCACACTCTGAGTACAGACCTTCCTGCACCTCCACACTCCGAGTACAGACCTTCCACACCTCCACACTCCCTGAGTACAGACATTCCTCACCTCCACACTCCCTGAATACAGACCTTCCGCACCTCCACACTCTGAAATACAGACCTTCCACACATCCACACTCCCTGAGTACAGTTTTTCCCACACCTCCACACTCCCTGAGTACAGACCTTCCTCGCCTCCACACTCCCTGTGTACAGGCATTCTGTAACTCCACAGTCCGAATACATACCTTCCGCACCTCCACACTCTGAATACAGACCTTCCACACATCCACACTCCCTGAGTACAGACCTTCCCACACCTCCACACTCCCTGAGTACAGACCTTCCGCACCTCCACACTCCCTGAGTACAGACCTTCCCACACCTCCACACTCCGAGTACAGACTTCCGCACCTCCACACTCCAAGTACAGACCTACCCACACCACCACACTCCCTGAGTACAGACCTTCCTCACCTCCACACTCCCTGAGTACAGACCTTCCACACCTCCACACTCCCTGAGTACAGACCTTCCTCACCTCCACACTCCCTGAGTACAGGCATTCTGCAACTCCACAGTCCGAGTACAGACCTTCCACACCTCCACACTCCCTGAGTGCAGACCTTCCTGCACCTCCACACTCCGAATGCAGACCGTCCCACACATCCACACTCAATGAGTACAGACCTTCCCACACGTCCACACTCCGAGTACAGACCTTCCCACACCTCCACACTCCCTGAGTACAGACCTTCCGCACCTCCACACTCTCGGAGTACAGACCTTCCTCACCTCCACACTCCCTGAGTACAGTCCTTCCACACCTCCACACTCCGAGTACAGACCTTCCTCACCTCCACACACCATGAGTACAGACCTTCCTCACCTCCACACTCCCTGAGTACAGACCTTCCCACACCTCCACAGTCCATGTACAGACCTTCCACACCTCCAAAATCCCTGAGTACAGACCTTCTGCACCTCTACACTCTGAGTACACACCTTCCACACCTCCACACTCCCTGAATACAGACCTTCCGCACCTCCACACTCCCTGAGTACAGACCTTCCTCACCTCCACACTCCAAATACAAACCTTCCGCACCTCCACACTCCGAGTACAGACCTTCCGCACCTCCACACTCCAAGTACAGACCTTCCCACACCTCCACACTCCCTGAGTACAGACCTTCCTCACCTCCACACTCCCTGAGAACAGACCTTCCACACCTCCACACTCCCTGAGTACAGACCTTCCCACACCTCCACACTCCCTGAGAACAGAGCTTCGCACACCTCCACACTCCGAGTACAGACCTTCCCACACCACCACTCTCCGAGTAGAGACCATCCTGCACCTCCACACTCCCTGAGTACAGACTTTCCCACACCTCCACACTCCCTGAGTACAGACCTTCCGCACCTCCGCAGTCTGAGTACAGACCTTCCCACACCTCCACACTCCCTGAGGACAGACCTTCCTCGCTTTCACACTTCCTGTGTACAGACATACTGCACCTCCACAGTCCGAGTACAGACCATCCACACCTCCACACTCCCTGAGTACAGACCTTCTGCACCTTCAAACTCTGAGTACACACCTTCCACAGCTCCACACTCCCTGAATACAGACCTTCCGCACCACCACACTCCCTGAATACAGACATTCTGCACCTCCACAGTCCGAGTACAGACATTCCGCACCTCCACACTCCAAGTACAGACCTTCCGCACCTCCACAGTCCCTGAGTACAGACCTTCCACACCTCCACACTCCCTGAGTACAGACCTTCCGCACCTCCACACTCCCTGAGTACAGACCTTCCACACCTCCACACTCCCTGAGTACAGACCTTCCACACATCCACACTCCCTGAGTACAGACCTTCTGCACCTCCACACACCGAGTACAGACCTTCCACACCTCCACACTCCCTGAGTACAGACCTTCCTCACCTCCACACTCCCTGAGTACAGACCTTCCACACCTCCACACTCCCTGAGTACAGACCTTCGCACACCTCCACACTCACTGAGTACAGACCTTCCCACACCTCCACACTCTGAATACAGACCTTCCACACATCCACACTCCCTGAGTACAGACCTTCCCACACATCCACACTCAGAGAACAGACTTTCAACACCTCCACACTCCGAGTACAGACCTTCCCACACCTCCACACTCCGAGTAGAGACCATCCTGCACCTCCACACTCCGAGTACAGACCTTCCCACACCTCCACACTCCCTGAGTACAGACATTCTGCACCTCCACACTCCAAATACATACCTTCCGCACCTCCACACTCTGAATACAGACCTTCCACACATCCACACTCCCTGAGTACAGTCTTTCCCACACCTCCACACTCCCTGAGTACAGACTTTCTGCACCTCCACAGTCCGAATACAGACCTTCCCACACTTCCACACAACCTGCGTACAGACCTTCCAACACCTCCACACTCCAAGTACAGACCTTCCCACAACTCCACACTGTGAATACAGACCTTCCACACCTCCACACTCCGAGTACAGACCTTCCCACACATCCACACTCAGAGAACAGACTTTCAACACCTCCACACTCCGAGTACAGACCTTCCCACACCTCCACACTCCCAGTACAGACCTTCTCACACCTCCACACTCTGAGTACAGACATTCCGCACCTCGACACTCCGAGTACAGACCTTCCGCACCTCCACGCTCTGAATACAGACCTTCCACACGTCCACACTCCGAGTACAAACCTTCCCACAGCTCCACACTCCCTGAGTACAGACGTTCCGCAACTCAACACTCCCTGACTACAGACCTTCCCACACCTCCACAGTCCGAGTACAAACCTTCCACACCTCCACACTCCGAGTCCAGACCTTCCACACTTCCATACTCCGAGTACAGACCTTCCTACAACTCCATAATCCGAGTACAGACCTTCCTCGTCTCCACACTCCGAGTACAGAACTTCCGCACCTCCGCACTCAGAGTACAAACATTCCACACCTCTACACTCCGAGTACAGACCTTCCCACACCTCCACACTCCGAGTACAGACCTTCCCACACATCCACACTCCGAATACAGACCTTCCACACCTCCACACTCCCTGAGTACAGAGCATCCCACATCTCTACACTCCCTGAGTACAGAGCTTCGCACACCTCCACACTCCGAGTACAGACCTTCCCACACCTCCACTCTCCGAGTAGAGACCATCCTGCACCTCCACACTCCGAGTAGAGACCTTCCTCGCCTCCACACTCCCTGAGTACAGGCATCCTGCACCTCCACACTCCGAATACATACCTTCCGCACCTCCACACTCTGAATACAGACCTTCCACACATCCACACTCCCTGAGTACAGTCTTTCCCACACCTCCACACTCCCTGAGTACAGACCTTCCGCACCTCCACAGTCCGAGTACAGACCTTCCCACACCTCCACACTCCCTGAGTACAGACCTTCCTCGCCTCCACACTCCCTGAGTACAGGCATTCTGCAACTCCACAGTCCGAGTACAGACCTTCCACACCTCCACACTCCCTGAGTGCAGACCTTCCTGCACCTCCACACTCCGAATGCAGACCTTCCCACACATCCACACTCAGAGTACAGACATTCCACACCTCCACACTCCGAGTACAGACCTTCCACACCTCCACACTCCGAGTACAGAACTTCCCACACATCTACACTCCGAGTACAGACCTTCCCACACCTCCACACTCCCGGAGTACAGATCTTCCCACACCTCCACACTCCGAGGACAGACATTCCACACCTCCACACTCCGAATACATGCCTTCCGCACCTCTACACTCTGAATACAGACCATCCACACGTCCACAATCCCTGAGTACAGACTTTCCCACACCTCCACACTCCCTGAGTACAGACCTTCTGTACCTCCACAGTCCGAGTACAGACCTTCCCACACCTCCACATTCCCTGAAAATGGACCTTCCTCGCCTCCACACTCCCTGAGTACAGACCTTCCCACACCTCCACTCTCCGAGTCGAGACCACCCTGCATCTCCACACTCCGAGTACAGACCTTCCTCGCCTCCACACTCCGAATACAGACCTTCCCACACCTCCACACTCACTGAGTACAGACCTTTCGCACCTCCACACTCCGCGTACACACCTTCCACACCTCCACACTCTGAATACAGACCTTTCCGCACCTCTACACTCCCTGAGTACAGACCTTCCACACCTCCACAGTACCTGAATACAGACCTTCCTCACCTCCACACTTCGAGTAGAGACCTTCCACACCTCCACACTCCGAGTACAGACCTTCCCACACCTCCACACTCCGAGTACAGACCTTCCACACCTCCACACTCCCTGAGTGCAGACCTTCCGCACCTCCACACTCCCTGAGTACAGACCTTCCACACCTCCACACTCCTGAGTACAGACCTTCCACACCTCCACACTCCGAGTACAGACCTTGCGCACCTCCACACTCTGAATACAGACCTTGCGCACCTCCACACTCCGAATACAGACCTTTCGCACCTCCACACTCCGAGTACAGACCTTCCCACACCTCCATACTCCGAGTACAGACCTGCTGCACCTTCACACTCCAAATACAGACCTTCCCACACCTCCACACTCCGAGTACGGACCTTCTTGCACCTCCATACTCCGAGTACAGACCTTCCCAGACCTCCACACTCCCTTAGTACAGACCTTCCGCACCGCCACACTCCCTGAGTAAAGACCTTCCCACACCTCCACACTCCCTGAGTACAGACATTCCTACACCTCCACACTCCGTGAGTACAGACATTCCTACACCTCCACACTTCGAATACAGACCTTCCCACACATCCAAATTCCATGAGTACAGACATTCCCGCACCTCCACACTCCCTGAGTACAGACCTTCCTCACCTCTACACTCCCTGAGTACAGATCTTCCTCACCTTCACACTCCGAATACAGACCTTCCTACACCTCCACACTCCCTGAGTACAGGCCTTCCTCACATCCACACTCCCTGAGTACAGACCTTCCTCACCTGCACACTCCCTGAGTACAGACCTTCCCACACATCCACACTCCGAGTACAGACCTTCCTACACCTCCACAGTCTATGAGTAGAGACATTCTGCACCTCCACACTCTCTGGGTACAGACCTTTCCACACTTCCAGACTCTGAGAACAGACGTTCCCGCACCTCCACATTCCTACCGTACAGCAATTCCCACATGTCCACACTTCCCATATCGCCACACTCCCCCAGTACAGAACTTCCCACATCGCCACTCCCTCCATACAGAACTTCCCACATCGCCACACTCCCTCCGTACAGAACTTCCCTCATCACCACTCTCCCTCTGTACAGAACTTCCCACAGCGCCACTCTCCCTCCATACAGAACTTCCCACATCGCCACACTCCCTCCGTACAGAACTTCCCTCATCACCACTCTCCCTCTGTACAGAACTTCCCACAGCGCCACTCCCTCCATACAGAACTTCCCACATCGCCATACTCCCTCCGTACAGAACTTCCCTCATCACCACTCTCCCTCTGTACAGAACTTCCCTCATCACCACACTCCCTCCATACAGAACTTCCCACATCGCCATACTCCCTCCGTACAGAACTTCCCTCATCACCACTCTCCCTCCGTACAGAACTTCCTTCATCACCACTCTCCCTCCGTACAGAACTTCCCACAGCGCCACTCTCCCTCCATACAGAACTTCCCACATCGCAACACTCCCTCAGTACAGAACTTCTCTCATCACCACTCTCCCTCCGTACAGAACTTCCCACATCGCAACACTCCCTCCGTACAGAACTTCCCACATCGCAACACTCCCTCCGTACAGAACTTCCCTCATCACCACTCTCCCTCTGTACAGAACTTCCCACAGCGCCACTCTCCCTCCATACAGAACTTCCCACATCGCCACACTCCCTCCGTACAGAACTTCCCTCATCACCACTCTCCCTCTGTACAGAACTTCCCACAGCGCCACTCCCTCCATACAGAACTTCCCACATCGCCATACTCCCTCCGTACAGAACTTCCCTCATCACCACTCTCCCTCTGTACAGAACTTCCCTCATCACCACACTCCCTCCATACAGAACTTCCCACATCGCCATACTCCCTCCGTACAGAACTTCCCTCATCACCACTCTCCCTCCGTACAGAACTTCCTTCATCACCACTCTCCCTCCGTACAGAACTTCCCACAGCGCCACTCTCCCTCCATACAGAACTTCCCACATCGCAACACTCCCTCAGTACAGAACTTCTCTCATCACCACTCTCCCTCCGTACAGAACTTCCCACATCGCAACACTCCCTCCGTACAGAACTTCCCACATCGCAACACTCCCTCCGTACAGAACTTCCCTCATCACCACACTCCCTCCGTACAGAACTTCCCACAGCGCCACTCTCCCTCCATACAGAACTTCCCACATCGCCACACTCCCTCCGTACAGAACTTCCCTCATCACCACTCTCCCTCTGTACAGAACTTCCCACAGCGCCACTCTCCCTCCATACAGAACTTCCCACATCGCCACACTCCCTCCGTACAGAACTTCCCTCATCACCACACTCCCTCCGTACAGAACTTCCCTCATCACCACACTCCCTCAGTACAGAACTTCCCTCATCACCACTCTCCCTCCGTACAGAACTTCCCACAGCGCCACACTCCCTCCGTACAGAACTTCCCTCATCACCACTCTCCCTCCGTACAGAACTTCCCTCATCACCACTCTCCCTCCGTACAGAACTTCCCTCATCACCACACTCCCTCCGTACAGAACTTCCCTCATCACCACTCTCCCTCCGTACAGAACTTCCCTCATCACCACTCTCCCTCCGTACAGAACTTCCCTCATCACCACTCTCCCTCCGTACAGAACTTCCCTCATCACCACACTCCCTCCGTACAGAACTTCCCTCATCACCACTCTCCCTCTGTACAGAACTTCCCACAGCGCCACTCTCCCTCCATACAGAACTTCCCACATCGCCACACTCCCTCCGTACAGAACTTCCCTCATCACCACTCTCCCTCTGTACAGAACTTCCCACAGCGCCACTCCCTCCATACAGAACTTCCCACATCGCCATACTCCCTCCGTACAGAACTTCCCTCATCACCACTCTCCCTCTGTACAGAACTTCCCTCATCACCACACTCCCTCCATACAGAACTTCCCACATCGCCATACTCCCTCCATACAGAACTTCCCTCATCACCACTCTCCCTCCGTACAGAACTTCCTTCATCACCACTCTCCCTCCGTACAGAACTTCCCACAGCGCCACTCTCCCTCCGTACAGAACTTCCCACATCGCAACACTCCCTCAGTACAGAACTTCTCTCATCACCACTCTCCCTCCGTACAGAACTTCCCACATCGCAACACTCCCTCCGTACAGAACTTCCCACATCACAACACTCCCTCCGTACAGAACTTCCCTCATCACCACACTCCCTCCGTACAGAACTTCCCTCATCACCACACTCCCTCAGTACAGAACTTCCCTCATCACCACTCTCCCTCCGTACAGAACTTCCCACAGCGCCACACTCCCTCCGTACAGAACTTCCCTCATCACCACTCTCCCTCCGTACAGAACTTCCCTCATCACCACTCTCCCTCCGTACAGAACTTCCCTCATCACCACTCTCCCTCCGTACAGAAGTTCCCTCAACACCACATTCCCTCCGTACAGAACTTCCCACTGCGCCACGCTCCCTCCGTACAGAACTTCCCTCATCACCACTCTCCCTCCGTACAGAACTTCCCTCATCACCACACTCCCTCCGTACAGAACTTCCCACCCTGCCTCATTTACTTCACATTGCTGTTCCTCAGTATTGCACTACCAACACTGCCATGCTCCCTGGCACTGCCCTCTGACAGGGCACCAACTCTCAGGGTAAACTCGCTGGAGGGATTCAATGCACCAGGAAACATTTGTGGAGGGAAATGAGCAGTTCATGTTTCAGATAAAGACCCAATCCAGATCCTTCTGATCGGTGTGTTGCTTCGTATTCCATCAGCAGCCCTTTCTGGTGCCCTAGGTCTTGTCCCTCTGATCCATAAACACTGTAATAAGTACACCAGCACCTCAACTTGCTCAGGAATAAGTCTGCATGTTCCTTTTGACCCGCATTGATATTTACTGATGCAGCAGATAAAGCACCCTCTCTGTCTGCGTCACAATTTGGAACAGCTTTTCCGTGACAACTGCATAGAGTTGTGGACAGAGTTCAGCACCTCATGGAGACTCTGTCTGCAATTCTCAGCACAATCAGCTTCAGCATGATGTACCAGGACTATTCAAAATCCTTCCAATAAAAAATACACCAAATGCTTAAAAGGAGCTAGAAACCTTAAAGTATTGGTAAAGTTTTACTGATGTGCGATGGAAAGCATCCTTTTCAGATGCATCGCGGCTCAGGATGCACCTGCTCTGCCCATGGCCCCCAGAGATCTGTGGACACAACTCAGCCTCCGTTCTTGCTGCCTGATGAATCAAATACCCCACCTACCCTGGACATTCTATCTTCTCCCTTCTCCTCTCAATCAGAAGTTACAAACGCCTAAAAGCACGTACCACCAGGCTCAAGGACATCTTCTACTCCCACTGTTATCAGACTATTGGAATCCTCTTGTATCTCCTTGAGGACATCTTCAAAAGCCAGTGCCTCAGGAAAGCAGCCTCATCACGAAGGTCCTTCACAATCCAGGACATGCCCTCTTGTTATTATTACTATCAGAAAGGAGGTGTAGGAGCCTAAAAAAACACAGTTCCTCACTGCTGTCAGATTTCTGGACAGTGTATGAACCCATGAATACTACCTCACTATTTTCTCTCTTTTTTTTGCACTTATTTTTTATACTACTTATTGTAACTTACAGTAATATTTTATCATTATATATTGCATTGTACTGTTGCCACAAAGCAACACATTTCATAAGATATGCCAGTGATATAACCTGATTCTGATATGAACCTGAACCTGAAGTCCCACACCACCAGGCTCAAGAACAACGACTTCCCATCAACTGTTCAGCTCTTGAACCAAGCAGCACAACCCTCCCTCATCACTACAGTACAGCAACAAAGGTTACAGCACCTTTATATGTTCCAATGTACACGTGATACAGTGAAATGCGTTGTTTGTGTCAATGACCAACGCCGTTTGTGAATGCGCTGTGGGCAGCCCACAAGAGTCGCCGTGCCAATACAGCATCCCCAGTACTTACTAACCCTTGCCTTGATGTGCTTTTGGAATGTGTGAGGAAACCAGAGCACCCGGAGGAAGCCCCTGCTGTCACTGGGAGTACACACAACCTCCTTACAGACAGTGACAGGAATTGAAGCTCGATCAATTTTATAGCTGGCTGCTGTCAAGTGTTACAGTAACCTTGGCTTTCATAATGCAGGAGGGTCTTGTCTCTCAGGATTCGCTCGGGTAACTCTCCCAACACCAAAATTAGACTTGTTGGCCTATAGTTCCCTGGCTTGCCATTTCGGCTCTTCTTAAATACAGGGACAACATTAGCCACCCTTAAGTCTTCTGGTACCTCACCCAAGATACAAAAATCTTTGCCAGGGCTCCAGCAATTTCTTCCTTTACCTCCTCATTCCTGTGTTCTCTATACATTCCTAGACCCTGACAGTGCCTTGGCCAACTCTATGTTGGTACAGTGATATGCACCCTTTTCCCCACTAACTTCCCAGAAGTAATGACTCCTCCTCCCCACAGTTTGAGGTCTCATCCTTCTGCAGGAACAGTGAACCAGGTGACCCTGAAATCTACAGGTATTAAAGGTTCATCTCCCTGGGAGAGAAATATCATTTTGTGTAAAGCAAAGACTTCTACTTCTAGGAAATGTGTTCCCTATCGTAATGTTTGCAACTGAAGTATAATTGGCTACAGGCAATGGTACCTGGCTGAGCTCTAGCAGAGTTGCCTGGCTCAGGATGCTGGGAAAAGATTATAAAGATTCGCTTTATTGGTCACACATACATCAAAACATACAGTGAAATGAATTGTTTGCATCAAATCATAATTTTAATTTGATATGAGTGCAAGTGTGCATGTGCCGGTCGTGCATGCAGCCTGTTACAGCCATTCCGACTAGTTTTCTTACTTTTTTCTTCTTACTTTTTTAACTTACTTTATTTGTTGTATTTTTTTTCACGGTAACACGTTGAAGCTGCACCCTCTCTAACATGCTGGTGGAGAGAGTTTTATTTGGGTTTTAGCGCTGGAAATAGTTACATTCGGACACATCTCATTAGTGGGGCAGCAGTATGGGCGCATTGTTTATTCCAGGGACCAGCTGATTCCGCTTATGCCGGCCGATTTAGCGAACAGAGCGGTGGACACCCCGGCTGAAATCTGGAGGAAAACACACAGAGGATGCAGAGGGGGATCAAAAAAGCGAGGAAAGAAGACCGGGTCGAGACAACAGAGACTTATGGAGAAGAGGAGTTCTCCACTTGGACTGCACGTGGACATACCCGATCAAATCTTTTCCATGGACGGCTTCCAGACCATTCGGGCTGACTGGAAGTGCACTGAGAGCAGTAAGCGTAACGGAGTTGGGGGCTTATTGTTCTGGTTAACAACGGATGGTGCAATCCTGGTCATATTACGATTGAGGAACGTGTTTGTAGCCCGGATATTGAACTTTTTGCTGTTGGACTCCGGCCATATTCCACCCAGATACAACACTGGGTGTCATGGGAGGTTGTTCCTGCCTGTGGCCATCGAACTTTGCAGCTCCTCCCGTGGAGGGTCAGACACCCTGAGCCAATAGGCTGGCCCTGGACTTATTTCCATCTGGCATAGTTTGCATGTTGTTGTTTGATTGTGGTTTTTGTATTTCTATATTTATGCTCTATTCTTGGCTGGTGCAGCTGTAATGAAACTCAATTTCCCTCGGGATCAATAAATTATGTCTATGTCTAAAGGTAGGGCTAAATTAGCACTGATGGGCTGAATGGCCTACAACTACAACTCCATCCTGTCAACTTCTAGCCAGGCCACATGTGGTGGGCAGCACAGGGCTGTCGGAAAACCTGACCGAAGGCTTCCCTTCCTCCTGCCTGTGATTGTACAGCAGTCCTCAGACCGTACTCAGCTTTTGCTTTCCATCCTGTTTGTCAGGTCTCACACTGCCCACTGCATCCAGCTTTCCAAAGAATCCTGCATTCACACAGAATTCAGCCAGACCAGTTTTCTCCCAGCCAAACACACAAACAAGCTACTACAAATGTGCTGTTGAAAGTATCTTGACTGCATCATGATCTAGTACAGCAGTTCAAATGTTCAGGAATGTAAGAAGCTGCAGAGAGTAGTGGACTCTGGGCAATAAATCACCAGCACATCCCTCTCCACCAGTGGTACTATCTATTGGAGGTACTGCCTCAAGAAGGTAATATCCTCACCATCCAGAACATACCACCTTCCTGCAGTTCCCATCCGGCAGGAGGTGCAGAAGCCTGAAGTCCCACACCACCGGGTTCAAGCAGAGATATTCAGTTCTTGAACCAACTTGCACAATGCTAATCACTACAGTTTAGCAAAACTGTGACCACTTTGATCACTTTGCTCTGAAGTAGACTTTGTTTTTGTTCTAATTGAGTTCTTGTCATTTATGCTTATGTTTCTCTCATTAACGTTGTGTCTCTGATGTTTCATGCCTGTGTTGTTGTTGCAAGTGTGGTTTTCCTTACACCTGTGACACACAGATGTCTCCCTCTATTTGCTTGTCCATCCATCCCAGAGTCTATTCCACTCATCCACCTCTGAGGGAACCATGTCCACGTCAAGGGAAAAGAGTTTCAACCTGAGCTGCTGGCTGGATTTGGTTGGACTGTCTGGCCTAGCGAGCTGGTTCTGGTCTCTCTGCACGTGAGAATGCAGTGTGTCACACAGAGAAATTAAGGAATAGAATTTAATAAACACAATTTAAAAAAGCAGAAATAACCTGTTGGGGTCACTTAGATATTACCATTTCTCAATTCAAGGTGGTCATTGCCCTGGAATAAGTCACATTGCTAGGCCGAGCGCAGGCTGGGTGTTAGCTTTGGAAGGGGTGTGATAGGGAGGAGGGAGAGAAAAAGAGGGAGTGGGGGATGGTGACAGAAGGGGGTTGCGGAAGGGGGGAGAGACACTTTGTTCCACACTCACACTATCCTCTGAGTGAAGAGATTCCCCCTCAGATTCCCTTCAAATATTTCACCTTTCACCCTTAACTTATGACCTCTAGTTCTAGTCTCACCCATACTCAGTGGGAAAAGCCTGCTTGTATTAACCCTATCTATAAACCTCATAATTTTGTATACTTCTATCAAATTTCTCTTCATTATTCTATGTTCCAGGGAATAAACTCCCAACCTATTGAAGCAACACACATCAAAGTTGCTGGTGAACGCAGCAGGCCAGAAAGCATCCTGGCACTTATCCGTGTAAGCGGAACAAGTGCTACACATGCCCTTATACTTCCTCCCTTACCACCATTCAGGGCCCCAAACAGTCCTTCCAGGTGAGGCAAAACTTCACCTGTGAGTCGACTGGGGTGATATACTGCGTCCGGTGCTCCCGATGTGGCCTTTTATATATTGGCGAGACCCGACGCAGACTGGGAGACCGCTTTGCTGAACATCTACGCTCTGTCCGCCAGAGAAAGCAGGATCTCCCAGTGGCCACACATTTTAATTCCACATCTCATTCCCATTCTGACATGTCTATCCACGGCCTCCTCTACTGTAAAGATGAAGCCACACTCAGGTTGGAGGAACAACACCTTATATTCCATCTGGGTAGCCTCCAACTGATGGCATGAACATCGACTTCTCTAACTTCCGCTACGCCCCACCTCCCCCTCTTACCCCATCTGTTACTTATTTTTATGCACACATTCTTTCTCTCACTCTCCTTTTTCTCCCTCTGTCCCTCTGAATATACCCCTTGCCCATCCTCTGGGTCCCCCCCCCCGTCTTTCTTCCCGGACCTCCTGTCCCATGATCCTCTCATATCCCTTTTGCCAATCACCTGTCCAGCTCTTGGCTCCATCCCTCCCCCTCCTGTCTTCTGCTATCATTTTGAATCTCCCCCTCCCCCTCCAACTTTCAAATCCCTTACTAACTCTTCCTTCAGTTAGTCCTGACGAAGGGTCTCGGCCTGAAACGTGGACTGTACGTCTTCCTACAGATGCTGCCTGGCCTGCTGCGTTCACCAGCAACTCTGATGTGTGTTGCTTGAATTTTCCAGCATCTGCAGAATTCCTGTTGTTCCCAACCTATTGAACCTTTCTCTATAACTCAGGACCACAAAACCCAACGAAAAAGTACAAGTAAAATTCGAAGTATAGCAGTGGTGGATGATGGTGGGAAGTTCCTGGCCAGTCATAGAACAGAGAACAATACAGACCCTTCAGCCCATGTTGTGCTGACCTTTCAACTGCCTCCAAGATCAATCTAACCCTTCCCTCCCACATAACCCTGCATTTTTCTTTCATCCATGTTCCTACCTAAGAGTTTCTCAAATGTTGCTAGCCGACAGTGTGTTTCAGTATCCATTCCCCAGCCTGTGATTCCTGCCTGCAGTAAGCAGCCCAGAATTAGACCAGCTAAGAACTGTCCAGGGAGTCACAGAGGTTTAAATAATGTCCTTGCTGGTGTTGACTCTGCTGTTTTTAGATTTTGTATTGTGTTCCTTCTCAACTTGTCCAAGAACCTGCAAATGGGTGTGCAGACACCTCGGGATCTCTCTGTTCCTGTGTCCGCTTCTCCATTGTATGATGCGGTTCTGCTCATTACCCATTACAGAAGTACAACACTGTCAGTCAAACGTTAATGGAAGGAAAGGTGTCTAAGATCCCCAGTAACACACAAAATACTGGAGGAACTCAGCAAGCCAGGCAACATCTATGCAAGGGAATAAACATCCAACATTTTGGGCTGAGACCCTTCATCAGGACTGGAAAGGAAGGGGTCAGAAGCCAGAATAAGAAGGTGGGAGGAGTATAAGCTGGGAGGGAATAGGTGGAAGAGGTCAAGGGCTGAAGGAGGAAAGAGAGTAGCCATGGAGAAAGAGGAGAAGAACCAGGCGCAGGTGATGGGCAGGTGAGGTGAAGAGAAGGGGTGAGAGGGGAGCCAGAATGTGAAATAGAAAAAGTATTAACAAGATTCTGCAGATGCTGGAAAATTAAACACAAGAGCTCCTTCTGGCTTCTTTCCCCTTCTTTTCCAATCCTGATGAAGAGTCTTGGCCTGAAAAGCTGACTCTATAGATCCTGCCTGACTTGCTGTTCCTTCAGCATTTTGTGTGTATTACTCTTAACTTTCAGTATCCACAGAAGCTCTTGTGTCTCAAATTCCCAGTGATGGCTTTGAACCCCCTACCGTCAGGCAAGAGGTATTGTTAGAACTGTTAGAATGGGAAACAGGTTCTCCATGAGACTACTGAACTCCCTGTCATCACCTAGATCTTATCACATATGAAGCACGAGTAGCATTATACTGTATTGTTTAGTTTTTAAACTTACTGTACGTCAAAAATGTACCTTATGATTTGTTAGTTTGTTTGTGGTAATATTAGCATAGTGCTGTGTGTGAGTTTTATGTAGTGCATTGTGCATCTTGTTTCATTTGGCAGTACCGATGTGTACAGTTGAACCCTGAACCTGATTCTTCCTCTGGGGCAGTCGGTTATCATGTCTCAAGGCTGCCTAAATCCCTGGGGATTCAGGACAATCGCCGAGTGTCACTGGGCCCGGCTCAGAAATTCCTGCAGCAACTGTGTTCTTAGCTGTAGTAGCACCAAATGCAGTTCCGAATAGGAAAACCACAGCACCAGTGTGGGCTGTGAGGAGTGGAAAAATCTACACCTGTGGTTTGAGCCGAGATTGCAGGGTGATGGTCAGGGTGCACTGCACTGTCAGAGGGACAGTCCTGAGGGAGGGCCAAAAGGTGTTACCGAGGGAGGGTCACACTGTGGGAGGGGTGGCACTGAGGGAGGGTCACACTGTGGGAGGGGTGGTACTGAGGAATGGTCACACTGTGGGAGGGGTGGTACTGAGGGAGAGTCACACTGAGGGGGGGTGGCACTGAGGAATGGTCACACTGTGGGAGGGGTGGCACTGAGAGAGGGTCACACTGGGGGAGGGGTGGTAATGAGAGAGAGTCACACTGTGGGGGGGTGGCACTGAGGGAGGGTCACACTGTGGGAGGGGTGGCACTGAGGGAGGGTGAGGCTACACTCACTCCCATTCATCAATACCCCCCATTCCCAGCCTTCCTCCCTCTGACAAACAGTACATCACTTGCAAGGAACTGTAAGAAAAGGGAAGAGGGGAGGGTGGACTGGAGGCTTTAGGACAAGGAGATGACGCAGCCATTAGGAGAAGTGAGCACCTCACTGTGTTGGTAGGTAACACCCTCTTCACAGTGAGAGTCCATTATGACCTCTCTTTCCCTCTGCTTCTTTCTCCTCTGTCTCCCCACTGTGCCTTAGTAATCTCTCTTTCTCTCTGTCTGTATATATGCCTCTAAGTCTCTCTCTGTGTCTGTCTGCCTGTATCTCTCTCTCTCTTTGTCTGCTTGCTGTCTGTCTCTCCCTCTCTCTAATCTATCTCTCAGTTGCTCAGTAATCATTTTCCCGTCTTGCGCTTTCCCTTCCCTCCCACCATTGTCTGACGTTCTCTCTCAATTTTTGTCTCCTCTATACCTCTACCACTGTTCCTCTCGCTGATGCTTTCTGCTCCTCCCATACTGTCACTCTCCCTCTCAATTTTTTCACTCTCTCTCCTTCTCCTGACCTTTCTTTCTCTCTCTCCCTCCCTTGCTCTCACTTCACCCTCTCCCCGTAGTAGAATACTTAATGTCATGTCCAGGAGGCAAGTGTGCCAGTGACTGTGAGAAGGTTTACCTTTGCTTGGTGTTCAGGAGACATTAACTTTAATGCCTGTTGCCAAGGAAACCTGTGCGTTAAAGCACTGCATCAGCTCATGGGCTGCCCGTGGGGTGGGACCTTTGTACTGGTTGGTGTGAAGACACAAAACGTTCATTTCTGTCCAATCGGATAATTGGAAGGCCAATGGCTTGACCTGGGATTGAATCCAGGTCATCTCTGTGCTCCGCTGTCCCTCAACTTCAGAGCAGGAGGTCATTCTTGAGCTGCTACACATGAAGAGGCAATGGCATGTGGGGGGGTGGGGGGGAGGTGAGTCTGAACTGGGAAGCAGGGAAATTGGTAAATTTTTAATTATTGTCACATTTAGTAAAGTACAGTGAGAAACCCTGGTTTCTAATCACGGGCGGGGGAGAGGGGTTTGGAACGGCTGCACCCCCATCGCCAATGCCTGGGCAGCAGTGTAGAGTAGCAGCTGCATAATGCTTTACAACACCATCGATCGAGGTTCAATTCCCACTGCAGTCTGTAAGGAGTTTGTACGTTCTCCTCCCCATGACCGCTTGGGTTCCCTCCCACGTTCCAAACACAAGGTTAGAGAGCTGTTGGCTCCGGAAGCCTGGCCTCAGACTGCATCGGTCGCTCACAAACAAGGCATTTCACTGTACATTTTGATGTTACCATGCCACATGTAACAAATAAAGCTAATTTTTAATCTTTCATTATAATCACTGTGTAACCCTTCCTCAAGTACACTGTGTGTAATGTGTACCTCAGGGAGAAGATGATCAAAGCTGATATGTCCCCAACCCTCAGGCCTCATCGGCCTGCCCTGAACTATTCAGCTAGTCTCCAAGCTGGCAGCCTCTGATACACCCCACCCCCCACGTGAGGAAGGGTCCGGCTGATAGACCCCACCACCCCACGTGAGGAAGGGTCCGGCTCAGATATACCCCACCCCTCACGTGAGGAAGGGTCCGGCTGATAGACCTCACCCTCCCCCATGTGAGGAAGGGTCCAGCTCAGATATACCCCACCCCCCACGTGAGGAAGGGTCCGGCTGATAGACCCCACCCCCAACGTGAGGAGGGGTCTGCCTCTGATATACCTCACCCCCCCACGTGAGGAAGGGTCTGGCTCAGATATACCCCACCCCCCACGTAAGGAAGGGTCCGGCTCTGATACACCCCACCCCCCACATGAGGAAGGGTCTGCCTCTGATACACCCCACCCCCCACATGAGGAAGGGTCCGGATCAGATATACCACCCCCCCACGTGAGGAAGGGTCCGGCTCTGATATACCCCACCACCCCATGTGAGGAGGGGTCCGGTTGATAGACCCCACCCCCCACATGAGGAAGAGTCTGCCTCTGATACACCCCAACCCCCACGTGAGGAAGGGTCCGGATGATAGACCCCACCCCCACATGAGGAAGGGTCCGGATCTGATACACCCCACCCCCCCACATGAGGAAGGGTCCGGATCAGTTATACCCTCCCCCACGTGAGGAAGGGTATGGTTCAGATACACCCCACCCCCACGCAAGGAAGGGTCCAGCTCTGAGGCAGGGTCCTGTCCTCTGGCCTAGGACTTGTCCTGATTCTCCTCCACACCAGCTTCTCACAGTCTCTCAGTCTGCAAGGCATTGGTCAGACTGCATTTGGAGTATTGTGATCAGTTTTAGCCGCCTTATCTTATAAAAAAGATGTGTCATTGGAGGAGGTCCAGAGGAGGCTCATGAGAATGATCCTGGGAATGAAAGGGTCAACATACAAGAAGCGTTTGATAGCTCTGGGCCTGTACTCGCTGGAGTTTAGAAGAATGAGGGAGGATCTCATTGAAACCCACCGAATAGTAAAAGGCCTAAAAAGAGCAAACGTGGAGAGAACGTTTCCTTTCGTGGGGGAGTCTAGAACCAGAGGCACAACCTCAGAATAGAAGGCTGTGCCTTTAGAACAGAAATGAGGAGGAATTTCTTTTGGCAGAGGGTGGTGAATCTGTGGAATTCATTGACACAGATGGCTATGGAGGTCAACTCATTGGGTATATTTAGAGTGGAGATTGATAGGTTCTTGACTAATCAGGGCATCAAATATGACGGAGGGAAGGCAGGAGAATGGGGTTGAAAGGAATAATAAATCAGCCATGATGGAAGCAGACTCGATGTCTCATGGTCTTACGAGTCATAATGAAGTCATGGGACAAATCCCTTCATTTGTCCCAACTCATTCCACAGAAGCTGCTTGACCTGCTAAGCTCCTCCAGCACCCTGTACCAGATCCCAGTGTCTGCAGTCCCTTAACTCTCCACAAGACAGGCCCTTTGGTCCACCATATCAAACACCCACCCTTTTACACTTCCCTGTCTGAGTCATTCTACTGCTTGTCCATGCAAATGTTTTGAGAGTCTCTGCCTTCATCATCCCCTCAGACAGTGCCTTCCTCTGGGAGAAGTAATTCCTCCTCAGATCCCCTTAACACCCTTAGCTAACACATAGATACATCACAATGAAGGCATGCCAGTGGCTATATTTCATTAGGAATTTAAGTAGATCTGGTATGTCACCAAAGACTCTAGCAAATTTGTAGAGGTGTTCTGTGGAAGCATTTTGACTGGTTACATCTCCATCTGGTATGGAAGTGACAGTGCAGAAGACCAGAAAAAACTGCAGAGGGTTGTAAACTCAGCCAGCTCCATCACGGGCACCAGCCTCTCCACCAGAGGACTTCTTTAAAACGAGATGCCTCAAGAAGGCAGCAGCCATCATGAAGGACCTCCACCATCTAGCCTCTTCTCATTACTCCCATCAGGGAGGAGATACAGGAGCCTGAAGACCCACACTCAGTGTTTCAGGAATAGCTTCTTGCCCTCCGTCAGCAGTTTTCTCAATGGTCCATGAAGCCCTCGACACTACCTTACTATTTTTCTCTCTTTGTGCACTATTTTAATGTAATTTACAGTAATTTTTTTATGAATTGGAGTGTACTACTGCTATAAAGCAACAAATTATACGACATATTGTGAGTGACAATAAACTAGAGTCTGACTCTAACCCTACACCATTGCCCTCCAGACACGCCTATGAAGAAAATGGTCATCTCTCCGATGATGAATCAGTTACCAAAAAGTGCAAGGCCACCAACAATTCATTCAGCAACCCCAGCACCCCCCAACCTCCCACATTGATGTTTAACCCCTTGTCCTCCCAAAGACTGAGGGTTTATGTTCACAGGGACTTACCGAGATACAGAGCTCAGCCGGGTCCATCTGCTGCAGAGTATAAAGGGATGATAATCAGTGAGCGAAGATCAAAGCAGTACCAGCACAACAAGGTTATTAGTCACACTGGCAAATGAGGCAGCTGTTTGGCCCCTCAAGTATGCAATGCAGCAGCTGTGGGAGGCCACTCAGCCCCTCAGTACTAGCATGCAGAACAGAAACAGATGGCTTTGGAGGGACAGTTGTGCTCCTGGTGCTGAGGCAAGGGGTCTGACCAAAAAAGCCATTTCACTAGCTGAGCTCAGGGGCACAGAGTGGGGGGAGGGGAGACGAGCAATAGCTTTCCCTCCTCCCTCAGTCACCCATCTCTAGAACTGCCCCTTTCACAGTCCAGAACAGTCACGCTATGAGCTCACATGTCGGCAACAGATCACTGGGGTAAGTTAATGTAGAGTATTGCCCCTCACCCACCACCTTACACCCTATGAGTTAATGGCAGGACCACTCCACCTCATCCCTGGGGTGGAGAGTCTGGAGGGTCAAGTGATGGACAGGGTTTGCCTTCTGCATCAGCCCTCATTGAACTAATCATCTGTCCACAGGACCCAGCAGCTCCCAACTCCGCATTCAAACCAATCACAGTCACCGAGGGAGACAGGGCTTCCAATAATTATCATAAGGAGGTATTAATTATGAAGGAAATGAGTACTTTACAGTGCCTATAAAAGAAATTCCCAAAACAGAGTCAAAAAGGGCAGAGAGTGAAGCTCCCTCTGCACCATCCCATCACACACTCCCAGGGTCAGACACAGAGTGAAGCTCCCTCCACACCGTCCCATCATACAAACCCAGGGTCAAACACAGAGTGAAGCTCCTGCCACCCTGTCCCATCATACAAACCCAGGGTCAGACACAGAGTGAAACTCCCTCCACACCATCCCATCCCATCACATACTCCCGGGGCCAGACACAGAGTGAAGCTCCCTCCACACCGTCCCATCATACAAACCCAGGATCAGACACAGAGTGAAGCTCCCTCTGCACCATCCCATCACACACTCCCAGGGTCAGACACAGAGTGAAGCTCCCTCCACACCGTCCCATCACACACTCCCGGGGTCAGACACAGAGTGAAGCTCCCTCCACACCGTCCCATCATACAAACCCAGGGTCAAACACAGAGTGAAGCTCCCTCCACACCATCCCATCCCATCACATACTCCCGGGGCCAGACACAGAGTGAAGCTCCCTCCACACCGTCCCATCATACAAACCCAGGATCAGACACAGAGTGAAGCTCCCTCCACACCATCCCATCCCATCACATACTCCCGGGGCCAGACACAGAGTGAAGCTCCCTCCACACCGTCCCATCATACAAACCCAGGATCAGACACAGAGTGAAGCTCCCTCTGCACCATCCCATCACACAATCCCAGGGTCAGACACAGAGTGAAGCTCCCTCCACACCGTCCCATCACACACTCCCGGGGTCAGACACAGAGTGAAGCTCCCTCCACACCGTCCCATCATACAAACCCAGGGTCAAACACAGAGTGAAGCTCCCTCCACCCTGTCCCATCATACAAACCCAGGGTCAGACACAAGGTGAAGCTCCCTCCACACCATCCCATCCCATCACATACTCCCGGGGTCAGACACAGAGTGAAACTCCCTCCACCCTGTCCCATCATACAAACCCAGGGTCAGACACAGAGTGAAGCTCCCTCCACACCATCTGTGGTAAACCATATATATATGTTGTAACTGGGTTAACTGTCTGGACAAGCCCCTCTGCTGAGTGTCTGCCCCTGGTCTGAGGGGGAGGAGCAGGGCGAATTCAGGGATCTGTGGGAGGAGCCACAGGGGCAGACACTCAGCAGAGGGGCGTGTCCAGACAGTTAACCCAGTTACAACATATATATATGGTTTACCACACTCACCCCTCCTTTTTTTTCCCATCCCATCACACACTGCTGTGGTCAAACACAGCGTGAAGTTCCTTTCACACTGTCAGACATAGCCTGGCACTCTCTCTACACCACCCCATCACATACTCCTGGGATCAAACACACAGCGAAGCTCTTTTTATATCGTCCCATCACACGCTCCCAGGAAAAGACTCAGAGTGAATCTCCCAGTACACCGTCACATGAAACACCTCCAGGGATAGACAGGACGAAGCTCCCCCTGCATGCTGCATTCTCTCACTCTTAGGGCCACTGAGGAGGGTCTCGGCTAATTCTCTGCCCATACTCATTTTCTAGCTATTTATAACCCAAATGGACAACTAGGGCTGGGGCTGGGGCTGGGGCTGGGAAGGGGCTCTGTGAATGTCAGGGAACGTTTCCTCTGGGAATGGAGGAGGAAACCACAGGAACAGAAGGTTCTGGTGCACCTGATCTGCAGCTGCACTACACCATGGCTCCACAGGATGGAGCTAGAGATCCATGGTGCTCCTGACAGAACTGCTCTGAGCTGCTTCACTTACCCACCTGCCTATATCGAACCCCTCACGCTTACCGGCCCATACATGGGCCACTCCCAAGGTCCTGCAACAGGAACTCCTTGGTTTGGAGTGAGCCCATCCCACACTAACCAGGTACTATGGAAAAGGCTAACTGATAAGATTAGGTTTAGGGGTTCAGGTAGCATTAGAGGTCACCTGGGATGAAGATGCTTGGCCTATGGTTTAGGTGGGTACATGGTTATAGGTCCGGTGAAGGAAAGGGGTGTAGGAAATAGCTGAGGCTTGTAGCCAGGGAGTAAGGGTCAGCATAGGAGGTGACAGCTGACAGCATGGGGGTTAGGTATGAAGTAATGGTGAAAGGACTGGGGTGAATGAATAAAGTTGGGGCAAAAGACTGGGAGTGATGTTGGGGTGTGAGGTTTGGAGTCAGGATGATGTTGGGGTTAGAGTTGGTATGGCGGTGGGGTTGCAATTGTGGTGATGTTGGTGTGAGACTTGGAGTGAGTGTTGAGGTCGGGCTGATGAAAGGGTGAAGATTGGGGTAAGAGTGAGGGCCAGGGTAAGGGTTGGGATCAGGCTGATAATGGTGTCAGAATGATGTTGGGTTCACGATCAGGGTGACATGGGGTCAAGGTTGGGATCGGGGTGATGTTGAGATTTGAGTGTCATTGTTCTGGAAAGGACAAGTGGAATAGGGGAAAAGGAGAGAACGCTGTGGTTATATGTAGCAAGTCCTGGAAATGCACCTATGGAGCAGCTCCTCCAAAAACAACACCCTCACCCCGCAATGTGGGCCCTGCAGCAGGCAGAGGTGAGCAGCTATCCAGAATAAGAAAACTCTTTCTTTGGAAATAAGATCAATCCTTGGAATACTGGATGGATCCAAAGGAAAATAGGCAGCATCAGTTCAGCAAAAATATAGAGAAGACAGAAGTGATGGGTTATGGAGATGGTAGCATTGAGCATATGTAAGGGTTGGGCAGATGAGGGACAGGGAGACGGAAGAGCTGGGAGTCATGATGTGTGAGAGATGGATATTGTTGGGGAGAAGGAAGACACAGGATTGGAGAGATGGGTTAGGGAGACAAAACCATTAGGGAGATGGAAGGGGTTGGGGCGATGAGAGGGTCGGGGCGACGGAAAGTTTGGAGAGTTTGAGGGGATGTAAGGGTTGGAGTGAAGAAAGGCTGGGGAGACAAGGTGGTTTAGGGAGATAGAAGGTTTGTGGAGATGGAAGGGTTTGGGTTGTGATGGGTCAATAATTTAGAAAGGTAGGGCGTTCCTCATTAATTCATTTAAGCAACTTGGGCACTGAGAGTACTCTGATAGTGAGAGCTGATCTCCACAGTTCTGAAACTGTCAGTGTTTGGACATGCCCTGTATTTCCAAAGTATCAACTCAATGGTGAACCCCAGCTCTCGATTTTAGCTAGACTCTTGGGATGAGGGGATTGAGATGCTCCTGAACTGTTCTTGCTCTGGTCCCCAAGTATAAGGTCACATCTAGCATGACCTGGCAAGACGCTGGACTGTGGACAGAGTGCTCAGTCCGAGGGGCCAGAGGGACATCCACTGAAGGAGCCAAGGAAAACCTGTACTGAGTTCCCCTGGTGGAATAAGGCTGGGAATGGGAGGTGAAACACTGAGAACGGGACAGGAGACACACTGGAAATGGGAGGGGACTGGCACCAGGAACGGCAGGGTAGCAACACAGGGAGGAAAGAGGAGTGACACTTTGAACAGGACAGGGTGGGGGGAGGTTGGGGAGAGACTGGGAATAAAATAGAGATGCTGGTAATGGGAGGTGGGAGACGCCGGGAACAGGAGTAGGAAGTCTCTGGGAATTGGAGGCGGGGGGGGGGAACATCAGGAATGTGAGGAAAGGGGAGACAGGAATAGAATGCAAGTAGAACGCCTGTTCTACCATGGAGATCTTTCTCAAACCTGTCTGTGGTTTGGGCCAGTAAGAGGGACTCCACCAGTAAGCATGGCAAACTCATTGTCAATTGAGAGAGTCATACCTTCATCGGGGAGATGTGCGAGTGGGACACGTAGCCATGGACATTCTCGATTTGTGACAAGTTCTTCTCCGAAACATGGACGAGCTCTGGCCCCTTCATCTGATTGGGAAGGTGTGCTGGGCTGTGCTCCAGGGGTGGGGTGTCTTCATCTTGGTACCGATATTTCTAGAGAAAAATCAGTGGAATGATCAGCCTCAGGTTCACACATCATCATCTCACACTGAAACCAGCAGCCAACCCAGGGTAAACATTTGGCCCCTCATGTCTGCCCTAACCTTCTGGAAAATTATGGCTAATTTGATCTCCGCTGGGCCATGCTAACTTCTTGTTGCTGTACAGAAGCCTGAAGTGCCACACCACTAGGATCGGGAATAGCTAGTTCACTTCAACCATACAGTGCTTGAAGCAATCAGCAAAACCCTAGTCACTACAGTGTAGCAACAAAGGTCAGATCATCTTTATTTGTCTCAGGAACATCATAACACTGAAACATACAGTGAAATGTGCTGTTGCATCAATAACCACCACAGTCCAGGATGTGCTGGCGACAGCCACAAGTGTCTGGTGCCAACAAAGCACACCCACAATTTACTAACCCTAACCTGTACATCTTTGGTTTGGGGGAGGAAACCAGAAGATCAGGAGGAAACACATGTGGTCACAGGTAGAACATCCAAACTTCTTATAGATAGTAGTGGGGATTGAATCACAAATACTGGTTCTACAAAGTGTTGCACTAACCACTCACGCTTGCCGTAGTTGACGATTTTGCAGAACAATGGACTCTTATTGTGCTAACTGTGTTTTTCCATGTATAATTGTGTATAATCTATGTTTATGTGTTTCTTATGAATTTTGTATCCCTAATGCTATGTTCCCGTGCTGTTGCAGCAACCGTTCTAATTGCACCTGCACACACACGAACTTGTGCAGATGTTAATAAACTCAACTTTGACTTTGTCTACCAAACCTTAATTCCCTCATATCCCACAAAACAAAACCCTCTGGTCCCGAGCAACACACACAAAATGCTGGAGAAACTCAGCAAGTCAGACAGCATTTATTGATCCTCTGTCTATTCTTTACTGCTCTGCAATCACTGCAAACCACTTTTTTAATACTGTTTACATAGTAAATACATGCTGGTATTTATGCACATTGTATTCCAGAAACATACTTTAACAAATAACTTCATTTTTTATATAAAGTCTTTATTTATTAAAAATATTAATAGAATAATAATTTTATGCGAGCAGACTGGGTGACACATTCTCACTCATTTATTTAACCAGTCCATATTGTACTGAAGCCTCTCTGGGCAGTACAACACAGGAACAGGCCCTGCAGCCAATGAGAACTGGGCTGACCATGTGAGCAATTTCATTTAGAAGCAGAATCAAATTTATTATCACTTGCATACATTGTGAAATTTGATGATTTGCGGCAGGAGTACAGTGCAATACACAAAACATCACTAAAAGTTACAATAAGAAATACAAAAATTAATTAAGTAGTGCAAAAAAAGAATAGATAGAGAGGTATAGTGCTCATGGATCATCCAGAAATCTGATGGCAGAGGGGAAGAAGCTGTTCCTAAAACATTGAGTGTGTGTCTTCAGGCTCTTGTACCTCTTCTGATGGTAGTAATGAGAGGAGGACATGTCCTGGGTGCTGACAGCCCTTCATGATGGATGCTGCCTTCTTGAGGCATCACCGCTTGAAGATGTCCTTGAAAGTGCCCATGAGAAGCTGGCTGAGTCAATAACCATCTGCAGCTTTTTCCAATCCTGTGCGTTGGCACCTGCGTAGCGAATGGTGATACAACCAGTCAGAATGCTCCGCACAGTCCGCCTGTAGAAATTTGCTCGTCTTTGGTGACATACCGAATTTCCCAAGATCCTCATGAAATGTAGCCGAAGCATGCCTTCTTCATAATTGCATCAATATGTAGGCCCAGTATAGATCTTCAGAGATGTTGATACACAGGAACTTGAAGCTAAATGAATCCCACCTGCCTACACATCCCAATTTCTTTCCATGATCATGAGTTTCTCTAGGTGCCTCTTAAACGTTGCTGTCATGCCTACATCTTATTACAGACGCCCAGAACTCTCTGTGTAATAAAAAAACACTTCACTCGCACATCTCCTTTGAAGACCCACCCTTCTCAACATAAACCTATGCCCTTTAGCACTGAGTATATTCCACTAAGACAGAGGTTCTGATTACCCACCATGTCTGTGCCTCCCATAATTTAATATCAGGTCAGGTAATTTTCCACATTAGACTGTGAGTAGTTGGATTTGTGGACTGATCCCCAAAACACGTACTATACACTGTCCATACATCCCCAACCCTGCACTGTACCCCAGTGTTATACAGTGACAGACCCATCCCCACCGGTACTGTACCCCAGTGTTATACAGTGACAGACCCATCTCCACCGGTATGGTACCCCAGTGTTATACAGTGACAGACCCATCTCCACCGGTACGGTACCCCAGTGTTATACAGTGACAGACCAATCCCCACCAGTACGGTACCCCAGTGTTATACAGTAACAAACCCATCCCCATTGGTACAGTACTCCAGTGTTATACAGTAACAAACCAATCCCCACTGGTACGGTACCCCAGCATTATACAGTGACAGACCCATCCCCATCGGTACGGTACCCCAGTGTTATACAGTGACAGACCCATCTCCACCGGTACGGTACCCCAGTGTTATACAGTGACAGACCAATCCCCACCAGTACGGTACCCCAGTGTTATACAGTAACAGACCCATCTCCATCAGTACGGTACCCCAGTGTTATACAGTGACAGACCCATCCCCACCAGTACTGTACCCCAGTGTTATACAGTGACAGACCCATCTCCACCGGTACGGTACCCCAGTGTTATACAGTGACAGACCAATCCCCACCAGTACGGTACCCCAGTGTTATACAGTGACAGACCCATCCCCACCGGTACGGTACCCCAGTGTTATACAGTGACAGACCTGTACCCCAGTATTATACAGTGACAGACCCATCTCCACCGGTACGGTACCCCAGTGTTATACAGTGACAGACCCATCTCCACCGGTACGGTACCCCAGTGTTATACAGTGACAGACCAATCCCCACCAGTACGGTACCCCAGTGTTATACAGTAACAAACCCATCCCCATTGGTACAGTACTCCAGTGTTATACAGTAACAAACCAATCCCCACTGGTACGGTACCCCAGCATTATACAGTGACAGACCCATCCCCATCGGTACGGTACCCCAGTGTTATACAGTGACAGACCAATCCCTACCAGTACGGTACCCCAGTGTTATACAGTGACAGACCCATCCCCACCAGTACTGTACCCCAGTGTTATACAGTAACAGACCCATCTCCATCAGTACGGTACCCCAGTGTTATACAGTGACAGACCCATCCCCACCAGTACTGTACCCCAGTGTTATATAGTGACAGACCCGTCCCCTCCGGTATGGTACCCCAGTGTTATACAGTAACAAGCCCGTCCCCACCAGTACTGTACCCCAGTGTCATACAGTGACAGACCTGTCCTGACCGGTACAGTACCCCAGTATTATACAGTGATAGACCCATCCCCACCAGTACTGTACCCCAGTGTTATACAGTGACAGACCCATCCCCACCAGTACTGTACCCCAGTGTTATACAGTGACAGACCCATCCCCACTGGTACTGTACCCCAGTGTTATACAGTACCAAACCCATCCCCACTGGTACGGTACCCCAGTATTATACAGTGACAGACCCGTCCCACCAGTACTGTACCCGTGTTATACAGTGACAGACCTGTCTCCACTGGTACTGTACCCTAGTATTATAAAGTGACAGACCCATCCCCACCAGCACAGTACCCCAGTGTTATACAGTAACAAACATGACCCAATCAGTACTGTACCCCGGTGTTATACAGTGACAGACCCATCCCCACTGGTACTGTATCCCAGTGTTATACAGTAACAAACCCATCCCCATGGGAACTGTGCCCTAGTGTTATACAGTGACAAACCCATCCCCACCAGTACCGTACCCCAGTGTTATACAGTGACAAACCCATCCCCACCAGCACGTTACCCCAGTGTTATACAGTGACAAACCCATCCCCACCAGCACGTTACCCCAGTGTTATACAGTAACAAACATGACCCAATCAGTACTGTACCCCGGTGTTATACAGTGACAGACCCATCCCCACTGGTACTGTATCCCAGTGTTATACAGTAACAAACCCATCCCCATGGGAACTGTGCCCTAGTGTTATACAGTGACAAACCCATCCCCACCAGTACCGTACCCCAGTGTTATACAGTGACAAACCCATCCCCACCAGCACAGTACCCCAGTGTTATACAGTAACAAACATGACCCAATCAGTACTGTACCCCGGTGTTATACAGTGACAGACCCATCCCCACTGGTACTGTATCCCAGTGTTATACAGTAACAAACCCATCCCCATGGGAACTGTGCCCTAGTGTTATACAGTGACAAACCCATCCCCACCAGTACCGTACCCCAGTGTTATACAGTGACAAACCCATCCCCACCAGCACAGTACCCCAGTGTTATACAGTGACAAACCCATCCCCACCAGTACCGTACCCCAGTGTTATACAGTGACAAACCCATCCCCACTGGTACTGTATCCCAGTGTTATACAGTAACAAACCCATCCCCATGGGAACTGTGCCCTAGTGTTATACAGTGACAAACCCATCCCCACCAGTACCGTACCCCAGTGTTATACAGTGACAAACCCATCCCCACTGGTACCGTACCCCAGAGTTACACAGGGAAAGACCCATCCTCACTGGTACTGTGCCCTACAGTTATACAGTGACAGACACCCCCACCTCTACTGTACCCCCTTGTTATAGTGACAGACCTATCCTGACTGGTACCATACCCCAGTGTTATACAGTGACAGACCCGTCCCCACCGGTACTGTACCTCAGTGATCTACAGTGACAGACTCGTCCCCACTGGTACTGTACCCAAGTGTTATACAGTGACAGACTCGTCCCCACTGGTACTGTACCCAAGTGTTATACAGTGACAGACTCGTCCCCACCGGTACTGTACCCAGTGTTATACAGTGACAAACCCATCCCCACTGGTACTGTACCCCAGTGTTATACAGTGACAAACCCATCCCCACCAGTACCGTACCCCAGTGTTATACAGTGACAAACCCATCCCCACCGGTACTGTACCTCAGTGATCTACAGTGACAGACCTGTCCCTACATCTACTGTGTGTGTGGGCTTCTGCTGGTCAACATTGGACATGGATGTTGCCTGCTAGCTGTCTACACAGTTGGTGCAGCACCATCTGTGGCTGATGAGACTGATGCAAAAGTGCCAGTCGCTGTTGCAAAGGCCACATCTATCAGTGATCTCAGCGCTACTGAAGTTGCAGCGTTTCTTTCTACCACCTTCAGGAATTTTTCTTCATCTGACAACATGCTTCTCCATCTGATGTGGCCAGCTACAAGCTCCTCCCAGGATTCAGTGTTGATGTCCAGCGCCTTCATGTCCCGCTTGTACCCAGTGTTATACAGTGACAGACCCGTCCCCACCAGAACCGTACCCCAGTGTATGCTAGTGACAGACCTATCCCTACTGGTACCACACCCCAGTGTTACACAGACAGACTCATCACCATCCGTACCATACCCAGTGACAGACTGTGCTCACTGGTACCATACCTTGATATCATACCATGGGAGACCCATCCACACCAAAACCATACCCCACTATTATACAGTAACAGACCCAGTCCCTGCTGGTACTGTACCCCCTTCCACAGTGCAGACCAGTCCTCACTAGTTCTGTACCCCTCTGTTACACAGTGACAGACCTGTCCACACTGGTACATGCCCTAGTGTTATACAGCAACAGACTTGTCCACCAGTACTGTACCCTGGTGTTATAGAGCGACAGACCTGTCCACTGGTAATGTACCCCAGAGTTCTACGCCGACAGACCTGTCGACACTGGTACTGTACTGTGGTGTTATACAGTGACAGACCTGTCCACTGCTACTGTACCCCAGTGTAATACAGTGACAGACCTGTCGACACTGGTACTGTACTGTGGTTTAATACAGTGACAGACCCATCCACACTGGTACTGTACCCTAGTGTAATAGTGACAGACTCATCCCCACCGGTACTGTACTGTGGTGTTAATACAGTTACAGACCCGTCCCCACCAGTACTGTACTGCTGTTATACAGCAACAGATCCATCCACACTGGTATTGTACCCCACTGTTATACAGTGACAGACCACCATCAGCAGCAATAGTCACCTCTACATTCCACCGCCCATCATGAGCATCTCCGTCTCCCACCCTATAAACTCTCTTCTCCTCCTTCTGGTCTCTATGTGCTGAAGACCAAGGGATTCCTTCATTACTGCAACCTCCTAAACTTGCTCTCAATAACTCAGCTACCTACGTTTTTGTCACCTGCCCTGCACTTCCAAAGGTTCAAAGGTCTTTGGCCAACCCCATTCTATATTCCTTCCAAGCTTCTTGTCACCTTTCAGTTCCCATAGTGTCACACAGCATGAAAACAGGCTCTTCAGACCAACTTCTCCATCCTACTTTTCCTATTTGCCCACATTTGCCCCGAAACCCCCTTTTTCCCCCACTGAGAATGTCAGCATTTTATAAACACCAGATTTTCTGCAAATGCTGGATATCTTGAGCAACACACCCAAAATGCTGGAGGAACGCAGCAGGTGAGGCACTATCTAACGAGAGGAATAAACTTAACATTTCGGCCCGAGACCCTTCATCAGGACTGGAAAGCAAGGGGGAAGAAGCCAGAATAAGGGTGTGAGGGGAGGGGGAAGGAATACAAGTAGCCAGGTGAGAGGTGAAACCAGGTGAGGGGGAAGGTCAGTGGGTAGGGGAGGGATGCTGAAGTAGGAAGCTGGGAGGTGAGAGGTGAAACCAGGTGAGGGGGAAGGTCAGTGGGTAGGGGAGGGATGCTGAAGTAGGAAGCTGGGAGGTGAGAGGTGGAACTAGGTGAGGGGGAAGGTCAGTGGGTAGGGGAGGGATGCTGAAGTAGGAAGCTGGGAGGTGAGAGGTGGAACCAGCTGAGGGGGAAGGTCAGTGGGTAGGGGAGAGATGCTGAAGTAGGAAGCTGGGAGGTGAGAGGTGAAACCAGGTGAGGGGGAAGGTCAGTGGGTAGGGGAGGGATGCTGGGAGGTGAGAGGTGGAACCAGGTGAGGGGGAAGGTCAGTGGGTAGGGGTGGGATGCTGGGAGGTGAGAGGTGGAACCAGGTGAGGGGGAAGGTCAGTGGGTAGGGGAGGGATGCTGGGAGGTGAGAGGTGGAACTAGGTGAGGGGGAAGGTCAGTGGGTAGGGGAGGGATGCTGAAGTAGGAAGCTGGGAGGTGAGAGGTGGAACCAGGTGAGGGGGAAGGTCAGTGGGTAGGGGAGGGATGCTGAAGTAGGAAGCTGGGAGGTGAGAGGTGGAACTAGGTGAGGGGGAAGGTCAGTGGGTAGGGGAGGGATGCTGAAGTAGGAAGCTGGGAGGTGAGAGGTGGAACCAGCTGAGGGGGAAGGTCAGTGGGTAGGGGAGAGATGCTGAAGTAGGAAGCTGGGAGGTGAGAGGTGAAACCAGGTGAGGGGGAAGGTCAGTGGGTAGGGGAGGGATGCTGGGAGGTGAGAGGTGGAACCAGGTGAGGGGGAAGGTCAGTGGGTAGGGGAGGGATGCTGGGAGGTGAGAGGTGGAACCAGGTGAGGGGGAAGGTCAGTGGGTAGGGGAGGGATGCTGGGAGGTGAGAGGTGGAACTAGGTGAGGGGGAAGGTCAGTGGGTAGGGGAGGGATGCTGAAGTAGGAAGCTGGGAGGTGAGAGGTGGAACCAGGTGAGGGGGAAGGTCAGTGGGTAGGGGAGGGATGCTGAAGTAGGAAGCTGGGAGGTGAGAGGTGGAACTAGGTGAGGGGGAAGGTCAGTGGGTAGGGGAGGGATGCTGAAGTAGGAAGCTGGGAGGTGAGAGGTGGAACCAGGTGAGGGGGAAGGTCAGTGGGTAGGGGAGGGATGCTGAAGTAGGAAGCTGGGAGGTGAGAGGTGGAACCAGGTGAGGGGGAAGGTCAGTGGGTAGGGGAGGGATGCTGGGAGGTGAGAGGTGGAACCAGGTGAGGGGGAAGGTCAGTGGGTAGGGGAGGGATGCTGAAGTAGGAAGCTGGGAGGTGAGAGGTGGAACTAGGTGAGGGGGAAGGTCAGTGGGTAGGGGAGAGATGCTGAAGTAGGAAACTGGGAGATGAGAGGTGGAACCAGGTGAGGGGGAAGGTCAGTGGGTAGGGGAGGGATGCTGAAGTAGGAAGCTGGGAGGTGAGAGGTGGAACTAGGTGAGGGGGAAGGTCAGTGGGTAGGGGAGAGATGCTGAAGTAGGAAGCTGGGAGGTGAGAGGTGAAACCAGGTGAGGGGGAAGGTCAGTGGGTAGGGGAGGGATGCTGAAGTAGGAAGCTGGGAGGTGAGAGGTGGAAGAGGTAAAGGGCTGAAGAATGAGTAAGCTACCAGGTCAGGCAGCAACTGTAGAGAGGAATAAACAGTCAATATTTTGGGCCTGATGAAAGTTCTCAGCCCAAAATGTGAATTATTTCTCTCCACAGATGCTACCTGATCTGCTGAGTTCCTCCAGCATTTTGAATGTGTTCCTAAACATTTCCCGTATCTGTAGAATCTCTAGGAGCAGAATCTCCAAGCTCCCTGAAATGGCTACACAGGTTGATAGGGTGGTTATGAAGGCACATGGCACACTTGCCTTTATTACTCAAGGCATTGAGTTTAAAAGACAGGAAGTTATGTTGCAGCTTTATAAAACTCTAGTTCGGCTATATCTGGAGTTTTTGCATAGTTCTACCATGGACGCTGAGGCTTTGGAGAAAGTGCAGAAAAGGTTTACCAGAATGCTGCCTGGATTAGAGGGTATGAGGATAGACAAACCTGGGTTGCTTTCTCTGGAGCGCCGAGGCCAAGGGGAGATCTGATAGAGGTTTATAAGATAAAAAAAAGGCATAGATAGAGCAGACAGACAGCATCTTTTTTCAAGGGTTAGGGTTTCAGAGGGCATTCATTTAAGGTGACGGGGGCAATTTCAAAAGAGGTGTGAGGGGCTAGTTTTTTTTAAACATACAGAGAGTGATGGGTTGCTTGGGGTGATGGTAAAGGCAGAAACATTAGAGACTTTTAAGAACTGTTCCAATAGATATATAAATGTAAGCAAAATGGAAGCACAAGGACATTGTGTAAGCAGAAGAGGTGAGTCTAGTTAGCCATTTGATGACTAATTTAATAGGTTTGGCACAACACTGTGGGCCGATTGACCTGTTCCAGTGCTGTACATTCTATGCTCGTGTTTAGAGGAAGGAAGCTGATAGGAGAGGACAGTGGACCATTAAGATTAGCTTACTAAGGGGACCATTAAGATAAGACTATTCAGATTACTGTTCCTGAAGTACATTGATGAAAAAAATGGGTTTTTACCACAGTCTAGAGGTTTTATGGTTATCTGAGCAGAGATTTGCTTTTCTTAATATTCCCTGATAATTTAGTTACTTTAATTTAAACTCCCAAACTGCCGCTGCGAGCATTAAACTTGTGTTACTTGGTCTTGAATTCCGTGGCCAAGTGTGCAAATGATACAAAGATAGGCGGAGGGGCAGGAAGTGTTGAGGAAGCAGGGAGTCTGCAAAAGGACTTAGATTAAGAGATTGGGCAAAAAAGTAGCAGATGGAATACAGTGTAGAGAAGTGTATGGTCATGTACTTTGGTAGAAGAAATAAAAGCATAGTCTGTTTTCTAACCTAGCAGAAAATTCAGAAATACTTTATTGATCCCAAAGGAAATTACAGTATCACAGTAGCATTACAAGTGCACAGGTATAAATACTAGAAGAGAAGCAAAAGGAATAAAAAAAAATGTTACCTCAAACAAAGGGGATCATCACTTCCCCGGCTATAGGTTAACTCATTATACAGCCTAATGGCCGAGGGTAAGTATGACCTCATATCGCACTCTTTGGAGCAGCACAGTTGTCTTAGTCTATTACTAGAAGTGCTCCTCTGTTCAGCCAAGGTGGCATGCAGAGGTGCAAAGGGAATTGGGGAACCTCATGCATAATTCCCTAAAGGTTAACTTGCTGGTTGAGTCAGTGGTAAGGAAGGCAAATAAAATGTTAGTGTTCATTTTGAGAGGACTAGAATATAAAAACAAGGATGTAATGCAGAGGCTTTATAAGGCATTGGTAAGACCACACTTCGAGTATTGTGAGCTATTTTGGTTCCCTTATCTAGGAAAAGATGTGCTGACATTGGAGAGGGTCCACAGGAAGTTCATGAGAATGATTCTGGGAATGAAAGGGTTAGTGTATAAGGAGCAGTTGACGGCTCTGAGCCTGTACTCGCTGGAGCTTAAAAGAATGAGTAGGAATCTCATTTTTCTATATTGAATGTTGAAAGGCCTCAAAACAGTGGAGAGGATGTTTCCCATAGTGGGTGAGACTAGGACCAGAGGGGGCACAGTCTCAGAATAGGGGGACAGCCCTTAAGAGCCAAGAAGAGGAGGTTCTTCAGCTAGAGGGTGGTGAATCTGTGGGATTCATTGCCACAGACGACTGTGGAGGCTAAGATTCTTGACTAGTAAGGGTGCCAAAGATTACAGGGAGAAGGCAGGAGAATGGGATTGAGAGGGATAATAATCAGCTGTAATTAACTGGCGGAGCAGACTTGATGGGCTGAATGGCCGAATCCAGCCACTATGTCTTATGATGAACCTGATGCTGATTCCTTGTCCTTGTACCGTGTGCAGTTCCACAGCGTTCAACGTGCTACAAAAAAGCAGACAACTGTGTGTCTCCATATTATGGAACAGATAGGATGGTTGCCAAGGAGTTGAATATTAAAAGAAACCAAGAAATGAATGGTACTTGACAGCAGAGGCTGGGGGGAGACACGATTCACAAAAGCTGAAAGCTTGCAGCAGCAGCACAGCACTGTGGAGACCGCACAATGCAAACAGACACTCGACCTTCAGCAGCGCATGGCCCCACCACTGCAAGCAACTCATGAACTGGGCAACCAAACACACAAGAGGCAGGACCTGGGCAGCCGGTGGGAGGATGAATGCTACGTAAACGTCCTCACTGTACATTGAACCTCACTGAGGGGTAGGCAGAGTTCTCACTCAGGTGTGAATTACTCTCAGAGACCAATCCCATAATGTGTCAGACCTGAGGGAGCGCTGTGAGGTGGGAGTTTGATAGGGAAAGTTACTGAGTGGCAGGAGGGGAAGTGATGGTACTGACAGAGGGTCACGCTGTGGGAAAGGCAGTGCTGACAGAGGGTTGTGCTGTTGAAGCTATAGCACTGTGGGATAGTCACACAGTAGGTGGCACTGTACTGTGGGAGACGCAGCACTGCAGGAGGGTTGCACTGCGAGGGGGGGGTCCACACTGAGGGAGGGGCAATACTGAGGGAGGGGCAAAACTGAGGGAGACATAGTAATGAGGGAGGGTTACACTGTGGGAGGGGAAGTACTGAGGGAGGGTCACACTGAAGGAGACACAGTAATGGGGGAGGGTCACACTGAGAAAGGCACAGTACAGAGGGAGAGATAGTCCTGAAGGAGTGCCTGTTTTTCCCGACAGGCAATTCTCAGGCAGCGCTGCAAGGTGGGCAACACTGAGGGAGGGGTCACCCATTTGGAGGGGCAGCAATAAGGAAGTGCACAGTGCCGGGCGGCACTGATGATGGCAAGGCTGCACCTTCACCCTTTATCTTGCCTTTGCTTTCTCAGCCCTGAGCTGAGCAGGGTACTATGATTCAGAATACTTAGAGCCATCCACCCACCATGTTACTCCGTCAATCCGAGAGGAGACTGTAGCCTTTCCATCGTGCCTGGGGCACCCATCCTCGAGCCAGCGAGTGATACCAGGCGCCCTGTCTCCTGGACCTTGGAGCCTTGTGCAATCAGCAGAGCGGCAGTGTGTAGGAGAGAGCATCGTCAGCCTATGGAGTGGGGAAGTGACAAGTGTTCTGCATGTTAAGCAACCCACTGCCTAGCAACAGCCTCCCACGTCTACGGGGAAACAGGGGCAGAAACCAAAGTCAGCTCTGTCTCACCGGTTCCTGGTGAAACTGGGCACAGAGGCGAGAGGAGGCAGGCTGGATGAGTAACTCAGCCGCGTCACTGGGTCCTCCCACCCTAAAGTCAGCACTTAGGATGGAAGGCCAAGGAACTCAACATCCCAACACCGCCCCCTCCGCCTCTCACCCCGTGGGGACAGGGCCAATCACTGGACTCATCTCCACCTAAGGGCTCTACATCACATGATTGCCTACAGGTTGGGCTGAAACAAAGGCCACACTGTGCACGGCAAACTGCCACGAGACAGTTATGCCTGGGCCAGCTGCTATGCGGCTGGAGGGGTAGATGCTGGTCACAGCTCTATGGACAGGAAGACGTGAGGATCTGAGAATGGAGACTGCAGATGCTTGGAGGCACGTCACGCACTCTTGCTACTGTGTGTGAAACCATGGCTCCTGTACCCCAGAGTTCTGTTTAATATACTGACAGTGTGTAGGACTCTACCTGTACAGGCTGCACTTTCTCAGTCAGCACCAACAACTGAGGGAAAGCCAGGCTGTGCTTTAACATCCAAACTCACACAGCAAAAATACAGACTCTTTGGATCAGAGTCCCAACCACCAGACTAGCATAGGCTCAGTACACCATTTGCCTTCTTAACCACCCCATCAACTTGTGCATCAACTTTAAGGGATCTATGGACATGTACTCCAAGATCTCTCTGTTCCTCCATATTGCTGTTAACCTTAAACTCTGCCTTCAAGTTCAACCTTTTAAAATATATCACTTAAGACTTTCCTGGTCTTAAGACTCATCTCCCACTTCTCAGTCTAACTTTGTATCTTGTCAATATCCCATTGTAACCTACAACTACCTGCTAAACCATCCACAACACCACCAACCTTCATGTCACTTGCAAACCTCTTCCACTTCCTCATCTAAGTGATATAAAACTTACAAAGAACAGGGGTCCCAGAACAGATCCCTATGGAACACTACTGGTCAGGGACCTCCACACGGAATACACCCCATCCACTACTGGCCTTTGCCTTCTATAGGCAAGCCAATTCTGAAACCATGTGCCAAGTTTCCCTGGATCTCATGCCTCCTAACTCTCTGAATGAGTTAACCGTGAGGAACCTTGTGAAATGCCTTATTAAAATCCACATACCACACATTCACTGCCCTACCTTCATTAGTTTGTTCTGTCACCTTCTTGTAAATGTCAATCAGGCATGTGAGAAATTACCTGTCTCTCATAAACCAATGCTGTCTATCTCTAATCAGACTATGTTTCTCCAAATGCTCATAAATCCTGTCTCTACAAATCCACTTAGAGTAGGTGTAAGTGTTTTCCTTAATCCTATTCGCCAAGGCCTTCTCAGGCCCCCTTCTTGCTCTCCCAAGTCCCTGCTTAAGCTTCTTCCTGGCTACCTTGCAACTCTCAAGAACCCTGTTTGAACTTTGCTTCCTAAACCTTAAGTATGCTCCCCTCTTCCTCTTGACCAGATGTCAACATCTCTTGTGGCTTCTTCTCCCTACCGTCTTTTCCCGGTCTTAATGAGACAAACCTATCCAGAGCCCCTGAACAACCCCCACATCTCCATCGTATGTTTAACGAAATACTTCTGATCCCAATTTATGTTTCCAAGTTCCTGCCTAATGGATTCACAATTTGACCTCCCCCTATTAAATACTTTCCCATACTGTCTGCTCCTATCTCTGTCCGAGGCTATAAAGGTCAGGATGATGTAGTCCCATCCGTTTCTGGAATGTTCACCTACCGAGAGATCTGTCACCTGACCAATTTCTCAAACTTCTAGTAATTGCCCCCATCCCACCTTCACCATCACCCATTCCCATTTCCCTCTCTCACCTCATCTCCTTACCTGCCCATCACCTCCCTCTGGTGCTCCTCTCCCTTCCTTTTCTTCCATGGTCTTCTACCCTCTCCTATGAGATTCCCTCTTCTCCAGCCCTTTACCTCTTTCATCTATCGGCTTCCCAGCTCTTTACTTCACCCCTCCCCCTCTCCCAGTTTCACCTATCGCCTACCATCTTGTACGTCTTCCACCCCTCCCCCCACCCTTTTAGTCTGACTTCTCATCTTTATTTCCATTTCTGAAGAATGGTCTCGGCCCAAAACATCGACTGTTTATTCATTTCCATAGATGCTGCCTGGCCTGCTGAGTTCCTCCAGGATTCAGTATGTGTTGCTTTGCAGATTTTCTCTTGTTTCTCGCCTGGACAGGTTCATTTCCTATCCATGTACCTGTCCAAATGTCTTCCAAGTTGTAGTTGTGTTCAGCTCTACCACTTCCTCTGACAGCTCGTTCCATATACCTACCACACACTGAGTGAAAAACCTCCCCTTTTAAAAAAGATCACATTAAATATTAGCTGTACTTGTCACGTACATCGAAACATACAGTGAAATGCATCATTTGGTTCAAAAGCCAACACAGTTCAAGGATGTGCTGGGGGCAGGCTGCAAACGTCACCCTGCATTCGGTACCAATATAGTCCATACTTTGGGGTGTGGCAGGAAACTGGAGCATCCAGAGGAAGCCCATGAGAGGAATGTACAAGCACCTTACAGACAACCGCGGGAAGTGAACACCTATTGGTAGTCACTGGCGCTGTAAAGTGATGTGCTAATTATTTCGCTATTGTGACACTCTTAGATCCTTTCCTTCTCATCTTAAACCTATCGCCTCTAGCATTCGATTGCTCAGCTGGGAAGGCATTTTATCTATGCACCTCATAATTTTATGTCCCTCTATAAGGTCACCCAGCGGCCAATCTGACCTTTTCTTGTAACTCATGCCTTCCAGGCCTAACAACATCCTTGTGAATCTCTACCACATTCTTCCCAGCTTAATGATATCTTTCTTTAAGCTGAGTGACTGGAACTGCACATAACACTCCAACTGTGCACTGTGGTCTCACCAACTCCTGTACTTAGTGCCTTGACCAATAATGACATATCTGCAAACTCCTCCTTCACCACCCTGTCCAGCTGCATCTCCATCTCCAGGGAACCACGTTAAATATTAAAGATTAGATTTATTTGTACATCAAAACCTAAGGAGAAATGAGTCAAATAAAATGAGCGAGATTGTGCTGGGTATCCCACACACGTCGCCATGTTTCTGACATCAAAGTAACGTGCCCACATTTTACTTACATAAACCGGTGCAATTTTGCAACCCACACAGTCACAGAGGAATGTACAAACTCCTTACAGACAATGGTAGGATTTAAACCCCAACATTAAAGTTGGTGCTGTAAAGCATTACACTAAAAGTTACACTACCATACCACCCTCGGTATGTACCTATTCCCTTAGGACTCTCTGTTGCTCAACACCTTCTGGGGCCAAATCACTTACCTGAAAAGTCCTGCCCTGGTCAAACCTACCAAAATTCAACACCTCCAAGACAAATTCCATCTGCCACTCTGGCCCAATTCATTAGTTGAGGATTCCATTTTAACCTTAGATAACCCTCTTCACTTCCCACTATACCCCCAGCTTTGGGTGTCTGCAAACTTATTAACCATACTAACTGCATTTTCATCCAAATCATTCATACAGATGACAACCGATGCGAGACCGAGCACCGATCCCTGTGGCACACCACTGGTCACTGACCTTCAGTCTGAAGAACAACCCTCCACTACCAGCCTCTGCCTCTTTCCACCAATCAGCCAAATCACACCTGGATTCCATATCCCAGGAGCTCAAGAACATAGATGAGACATCGTGTGAGGTTAAAGGAAGGAATTGACTAACTATTGATCACTGAGCCAGAAGACGCATGCCCTCCCAGGAAACTTTCAACAGAGTTGTATCTGTCTTCCCAAGGTTCAGTTCTCTCCATAGTGAGGCGGTCTCAAATGCAGTAAGCTTTCCAGATCAGAAATAGTCTAGACTGCACAATATCAGGGCTCAATCCCTCGGGTGACAAACTTTCTCAAATTTTGTCTCAAAAATGCTTGACTTTACGAGATTGAAAACTTTTCCAATAAGATCCATAATTCCTTGGAAGTGGCATCACAGATAGATAGATTGCCTACTGCAATTTTTTGAGGAAATTACAAGCAGGGTAGACAGAGGAGATACGGTAGATGTAGTGTACTTGAATTTTCAGGAGGCCTTTGACAAGGTGCTACACATGAGGCTGTTTAGCAAAACAAGACCCCATGGAATTACAAGGAAGTTACTAGCATGGGTGGAGCATTGGCTGATCGGCAGAAAGCAGAGAGTGGGAATAAAGGGATCCTATTCTGGCTGGCTGCCGGTTACCAATGAAGTTTCACAGGGGTCAGTGTTGGGACTGCTGCTTTTTACGATGTATGCCAATGATTTAGTTTATGGGATTAATAGATTTGTGGCTAAATATTAAAAGATAGGCGGAGGAGTGGATAGTGTTTAGGAAACAGAGAGCCTGCAGAGAGACTTAGATAGTTTAGGGGACTGTGCAAGGAAGTGGCAAATATAATACAATGTTGGAAGGTGTATGGTCATGCACTTCGGTGGAAGAAATAAATGGGCAGACTATTATTTAGATGGGGAGAGAATTCAAAATGCAGAGATGCAAAGGGACTTGGGAGTCCTTGTGCAGGATACCCTAAAGGTTAACCTCAAGATTGAGTCAGTGGTGAAGGCATATGCAATGTTGGCATTCATTTCTAGAGGTATAGAATATAAGAGCAGGGATGTGATGTTGAGGCTCTATAAGGCACTCTTGGGACCACACGGAGTATTGTGTGCAGTTCTGGGCTCCTTATTTTAGAAAGGATATACTGACATTGGAGAGGGTTCAGAGAAGATTCATGAGAATGATTCCAGGGATGAAAGGGTTATCGCATGAGGAACATCTGGCACCACTTGGGCTGTATTCCCTGGAATTCAGGAGAATGTGGGGGGATCTCATAGAAATATTCCAAATATTAAAAGACCTGAACAGATTAGACATGGCAAAATTATTTCCCATGGTATGGGAGTTTAGGACAACAGGGCACAACTTCAGGATTGAAGGACGTCCATCTAGAACAGAGATGCAGAGAAATTACTTTAGTCAGAGGGTGGTAAATCTGTGGAATTTGTTGCCATGAACAACTGTGGAAGTCAAGTCATTGGGTGTATTTAAGGCAAAGATAGATGGGTTCTTGATTAGCCAGGGCATCAAAGGATATGGGGAAAAGTCAGAGGAGTGGGAATGACTGGAAGAATTGGATCAGCCATGATTGAATGGAGGGGCAGACTCGATAGGCCGAATGGCCTACTTCTGTTCCTATATCTTATGGTCTTATGGTCAGAAAGAAAGCTTTTGGCCTTCATATATCAAAATATTGAGCACGGTATTTGGGTTGTTAGGTTGAAGTTGTACAAGATGACATCAAACTTGCAGTATTGTGTGCAATTCTGGTCACCTACTTATAGGAAATATATCAGTAAGATTGAAAGAGTGCAGGGAGAATTTACGAGAATATTGCAGGAACTTAAGGATCTGGGTTATAGAGAAAGACTGAACAGGTTGGGTCTTTATTCCCTGGATCAAAGGAGAATGAGGGGAGATCTTGTGAAGGTATATAATATTATGAGAGGTACATAAAACATAAATGCAAGCAGACTTTTCCTACTGAGGTTGGGTGAGATTAGAACTAGAGGTCATAGATTTAGGGTGAAAGGTGAAAGACTTAAATGGAACCTGAAGGGGAACTTCTTCACTCAGAGGATAGTGTGAATGTGAGATGAGATGCCAACAGAAATGATAGACGCTGGGCAACACACACAAAATGCGAAAGAACTCAGCAGGTCAGGCAGCATTTATGGACATGGAAAAACAGCCGGTTTTGGGTCAAGACCCTCCATCGGGACCCTTTGAATCTTCCAGCATCTGCAAATTTTCTCATGTTGGTGGTAGATGCGGGTCGATTTCAACGCCTTAGAGAAGTTTGGATAAGTACATGGATGGGAAGGGTATGGATGGCTGTGGTCCAGGTGCAGGTTGATAGGACTAGGCAGAATAACAGTTTGGCACGAAGGGCCTGTTACTCTGCAGTCATGCTCATACCGCGGGCTCCCTCAAATTTTCAGTTAGATTTATTTTATCACATGTACATCAAAACATGGAGTGAAATATGCTGTTGGCATTAACAACCAATACATCAGAAGATATGCTGGGGAAAGCCCACAAGCGTTACCACACATTTCAACGGCAAACACATTCTCTCTTACATGAGACAAGCTAGCCTCAGAAATGAAGATCACGCCCAAAACGTGGAACAGATACTAAATAAGACGATAAAAATATTAAATCAACAGGAAAGTAAATTGCTTGACCAGGAGAGATGATCGCGATGGAAAAATATCAGGATTTATTATGTTCCCGAAGGAGCAGAGGGATTATCGATGATGAAGTTTGTAGAAAAGTTGCTGCGGGAAGCGCTGGAGATTCTCCCGACTATGGAGATTGAAATTGAGAGGGCGCATCGTGCGTTCGTCCCGCGGCCTCCCGGAGACAGAGAAGGTAAGCCGCGCTCAATAGTACTTAAATTCCTTTGATTCAAGAGCAAGGCGGAGATTCTACGATGGCCTGGAGTAAGAAGAGGGTGTTTTGGAACAGGAAGTTAATATACTTCGATCATGATTACCCCCCAGCGGTCCTACAGAAACAGAAGGAGTATTCCGAAGCGAAAGGAATATTAAAGCAAGAAAAGATTAAATTCCAAATCCCATACTCTGCTAAACTGAGGGTGTTTTACGAAGGAGGGATACAGCTATATCCGACCGTGGAAGAGGCGACTACAGACATGAACAACAGAGGATTGCCTGTTAGCAAGAGAGATGAGGTTGAGTACAGGGCTACTGTAGGAAACTTTGACACATGGTGTGAGCAGAATTATCTGCAGCTTAATGTGAAAAAGACTAAGGAGCTGGTGGTAGACCTGAGGAGAACTAAGGTACCGGTGACCCCTGTTTCCATCCAGGGGGTCAGTGTGGACATGGTGGAGGATTACAAATATCTGGGGATACGAATTGACAATAAACTGGACTGGTCAAAGAACACTGAGGCTGTCTACAAGAAGGGTCAGAGCCATCTCTATTTCCTGAGGAGACTGAGGTCCTTTAACATCTGCCGGACGATGCTGAGGATGTTCTACGAGTCTGTGGTGGCCAATGCTATCATGTTTGCTGTTGTGTGCTGGGGCAGCAAGCTGAGGGTAGCAGACACCAACAGAACCAACAAACCTATTCGTAAGGCCAGTGATGTTGTGGGGATGGAACTGGACTCTCTGACGGTGGTGTCTGAAAAGAGGATGCTGGCTAAGTTGCATGCCATCTTGGTCAATGTCTCTCATTCACTACATAATGTACTGGGTGGGCACAGGAGTACATTCAGCCAGAGACTCATTCCACCGAGATGCAGCACAGAGCGTCATAGGAAGTCATTCCTGCCTGTGGCCATCAAACTTTACAACTCCTCCCTTGGAGGGTCAGACACCCTGAGCCAATAGGCTGGTCCTGGACTTATTTCATAATTTACTGGCATAATTTACATATTACTATTTAACTATTTATGGTTCTATTACTATATTATTTATGGTGCAACTGTAACAAAAACCAATTTCCCCCTGGGAACAATAAAGTATGACTATGACTATGTTAGCATGGTCAGACCGAGGGAAAGCCTGGCTGAGCAGTTAACCCAATCTGCTTGGGAAATAGTAAGAGAACTGAGAAGCAGGGGACAGGAGGAGGATGAGAGAAGGATATTAGGAAGAGACTGTGAGTTCTCCGAAGACAGCCCTCACCTCCTCCAGAAGAGCCATAAGGTTTGGCTAACTTTAAAAGTGCTGATAAACTAAACGGAAGCAAAAATAGACGGTGATATACCTATCTCGAGAAATACGTATTATAATCTGGATTTTATACTATTCAATTTTTAAAAATTCATTCATTAACTCCTTTTTCCCCACCTAAATGAGGATATAGACATCCCACCTCTCCCGGAAGTTCCGGGAGTCTCCCGCATATCGATAGTGGCTCCCTGATGCCCGGAAATTATATACAATATCCCAGAAATCGATTTTTTTGAGAAAGAGAGGGAGAGGGAGAGCGAGCATCCTGATTGGTCTCTCTTTGTGCTAAGAGTGGTCCCTAACCACCGGGCTGCGAGGAAACGATATGAGTCAGCTGCAACACACATCAAAGTTGCTGGTGAACACAGCAGGCCAGGCAGCATCTCTAGGAAGAGGTACAGTCGACGTTTCAGGCCGAGACCCTTCGTCAGGACTAACTGAAGGAAGAGTTAGTAAGAGATTTGAAAGCTTTCCTCATTCCCTGTCACGCACTGTTGAACTTGAACGCACGCGAGACCATTACGCACGCATCATCCATGTCAGCGTGGGAAGATCAACTCCTCGAGCTTGCAAATGACGGCGGGCTGAAAAGTATGTTTTACATAACATCTTTGCCGGCATTCTGGATCAAAGTCAAAGCTGAATATCCTGAGATAGCCACGGAAGCACCGAAAACGTTGCTTCCATTTCCAACATATCTCTGCGAAGTGGAGTTTTCTGCAATGAATGCAATGAAAACAAAATTGCAGAATAGACTGAACACAAGGAACCCCCTTCCAGTATTGCTGTCTCCCATCATCCCTCGATGGCACCATCTTGTTGCAGGAAAACAAGCCCAGGGCTCCCACTGATTCAACGATATTGGTGTGTTGCAATGATTTTATATGTTCATACGAGGAAAATATGCGCTGTGTTTAATATCCAAACATTGCTTAAAATGTTATGATGCTATTGACTTATAATTGACTTATCACTATATTCATGGGAGGAAAATACGCGCTGTGTGTTTAATACTAAATTCGTTAGATAAACCCTTTTAGAAACGAAATTGAGTGTATTAGCCACTTATAAGTGACATAGTTGACTTATCATCTATATTCCAGTCGTGATTAACACCTTCCACCCCCCCGCCCCCCGCCCCACCGTGGCCGGCCGGTCCGCAAGAATATTGTCAATATTAAACCAGTCCGTGGTGCAAAAAAGGTTGGGGACCCCTGCTAAGTAGACCTATCAGTTTTCTCTGTGGGCGGGTTTTACAGTCATCCTCAAAAATAATGACAGTGTTGCTCGCTGCACTGTTTACAACAGCAACTTTTCTATTGCCCATTGTGGGTTAAAATGTTAAAGTCATGTTGAGGTGAGTTTAACAGGTGTCATTCGTTCATTAGCACAGCTAATGTTATTTAAACTAGCTGGCTGGCTGCTAAGGAGCTACGCTATTGATCCTACGTGATGAGGCCAACCTCCCTGTACGCTTAAAGTTGTAGTAGAATAAACATGATAATATAAGTACATATTTTAATGTCACATTTTCTGCATATACCCAACTTGGTTTACAGATTAGACAAAATCACTAAACAAAGTATTACACACACCCTTGGAGGTCAACCGGGGGTGGGGGGATATATGGGGTTGAAGTGGGTGGGGGTGCTACCTCCCTGAAATGAATTTTTGCAGGGTGGGATGTTTGAGAATATATACATGGGAGGAATACACAGGGAAATCACTTCTGTGTAATGGACATAGATTTTTTTACTTACTTTTATAGGTACTGCAGCTGGGGCCCTCAACTCACAGGTAGGAGGGGCCATCTAGAGACCCCAGCCTTGGAATCACACCTTTGTTACCTTGTTTTTTATTATTCGCGTTTCTTGGCTCTTATTTGTTCAGGGAGTAGATCAATTAAGTTATATTCTGCAAATTTCAATGATATACTAACAGATAAATACACGTGGCTAAGGACAAAGTAAAATTCATTTCTTTTAATGTCAATGGGCTGCTGAATCCAGTCAAGTGCAGTAAAATTCTATCAAAAATGAAAAAAGAACAAGCCCATGTAGTATATTTACAAGAAACTCACTTGTGATAATGAGCATCGAAAATTAATTTGTTTTTCTCCTCATATAAATCAGGACATCGAAGAGGAGTTGCTATTCTCATCTCAAGCAAGCTAAATTTTGAAAAAGTATTTGAAATGGGAGAAAAGGAGGGCAGATATATTCTGGTAAGGGGGAATATAGACAGAAATCCAGTTACTTTATTGAATATATATGCACCCCTAGGAAGTGATATTAGTTTCTTCCAGAAAATTACTAGTATTATGGTAACTGAAACAGAAGGTCTCTTGATATGTGGGGGAGACTTAAGTTTAAAATTACAACCAAAGTTAGTCTCTCCCAATAGAAAAACTTACGAAACAAAGTCTTTACATAAGAAAGTTAACACTCTTTTTGAGGATGTTGGCCTAATTGATATCTGGAGGGACCTTTTCCCCGACAGAAGGGATTACACTCATTATTCTGCCCCCCATTCTGTATACATTAGAATAGACTATTTCATAACATTTGGAATAAATAAAGACAAAATAGTCATCTGTGGAATTGGGACAATAGATGTAAGTGACCATGCACCTATATATTTATCTGTTGATTTTGACCTAAAACCAAAGGATACTATTTGGAAACTAAATTCAAGTCGACTCAATGATCCCTATTTTAAGGAACAAATTAAAAAAGAAATTGGTCTTTACTTAGAATTCAATGATAATGGTGAGGTTTCACCTCCCATTCTATGGGATACTCTGAAGGCTGTCTGAAGAGGGAAAATTATTGTGATATCTTCATAAAAGAAAAAAATAAGGAATAAAACATTAGAGGAATTATAAAATAAGCTGAAGGAACTAGAAAAAAAACACAAAATTGAGTTTTGCACAGGATACACTAGAGGAAATTTTAAAAATTAGGAATGAAATTAATAGTTTGGCTACACAAGAAATTAGAAAAAATTTAATGTGTCTGAAAAACAGACACTATGAAAGTGATCTAAATCAATGAAAATACTGGCGTGGAAACTGAAAAAAAAATAGCAGAAAATACAATTCATAGAATTAGGGATCCAAGAACAAAAGTGATAAAAAATAAGCTAAGTGAAATTCAAGAAGCTTTTGAAATGTTTTACAAAACTCTATATTCCAAAGTTCCAGGGGGAAGCACAACCCAAATTGACACCTTCCTGAATATTTAGAGTTACCCACTTTAAGCAAAGAACAAAATAGAACGATGACTGCTGACATAACTGAAGCTGAACTAAAAACAATTAGTAGGCTTAAATTAAGCAAGTCACCAGGATCAGATGGATATACGGCAGAGTGGTATAAAGAGTTTAGAAGTGAGTTAATTCCTGTTTTGCTTCCCACACTGAACTGGGCTCTAAGAAAGGCGCAAATGCCACCCAGCTGGAAGGAGGTGATAATCTCAGCTATACCGAAAGAAGGCAAAGATAAAATGGAATGTGGGTCATTTAGACCAATATCTGTTCTTAATGTGGATTATAGAATATTTACCTCCATCATGGCCAAACCCACACTGATACATAATGATCAGATAGGTTTCATACAACGCCAAACACAAGACAATATACGAAGGACACTTCACATTATGGCTCATGTAAAAAAATGAAATTGAAGCAATAGTCATAAGTGTGGACTCCGAAAAGGCATTTGATACGGTTAATCGGAATTTTCTTTACAGAGTTTTACATAGATTTGGTCTACATGACACAATTATTAAAACTATACAGGCACCATACGACAATCCTACTGCCAGGATTAAAATCAATGGATATTTATCTAATAGTTTTACCCTAGAAAGAGGCACGAGACAGAGTTGTGCATAGTCACCACTACTCTTTGCATTACATCTGGAACCATTAGCTCAATATGAAGATATCAGGGGAATTACTATTAAAGGGACAGAGCATAAATTGACCTGTTACGCAGATGACATTTTGATCTATCTATGGCAACCAACATACTCTGTACCTAAATTGATGCAATCCTTTGAACAATGTGGCCAGTTATCAGGATACAAGATCAACATAGATAAAACCCAACTACTTTCATATATAGCCCACCAAGAGAAATTGAAAGTAGATATCCTTGGGCATGGCAAACAGAGTCCGTCAAATATTTGGGCATCATTATGCCAAAAGATTTGTCAAAATTATCAGAATGCAATTATCAGCCTATATTTAAAAAAATTAAGGAAGATATAACAAGATGGAACCTAATTCCTTTTCTTGGTCTCAGCTCAAGGATTGAATCTATTAAAATGAATATACTGTCCAGACTACTATATCTCTTTCAGACCCTACCAATAGAGGTTAACCAAAATCAATTCAATGAATGGAACAAGATGCTATCAAGATATATATGGCAAGGTAAAAGGCCATATATATGAGATGGGTTCATCTCAAAACTTTGCAAGGAAAAGGGAGGATGGGGCCTACCTTCTCTTGGAGATTATTATTTTTCAGCACAGTTGAGAGCTGTGATATGCTGGTGCAACCCATCATATGGTGCTCAATGGAAAAACAGTGAGGAGAGGATACTTCCCATCCCCATACAGGCAATTTTGGCTGATAACAACCTACAAAGTTACATAAATACTATTGATAACCCATGGGTGAAATGGACTCTTAAACTATGGAAAACTATTATAAAAGAATATAAACGAGAGAGAGATATTGCAATTCTTAAATGGGGTGCATATGACTCGGATTTTACGCCAAAAAAACTGGATGCCAGATTTAAGGACTGGACAGCTAAAGGAATAACAGCTATTTATAATATAATGAAAGAAGGAACACTTTTCAGTTTTGAAATGCTCAAAGAGAAACACTTATTAGAAAAACAAGACTTTTACCGGTATTTACAGATGCGACAGTATGTTAATAGGATGGTTAGAAATGTAACCAAGGCAAGTACATGTCTGATAGAGCTATTTAGACAAGCATATAATTCAGACAACGGTAGTAGAATCATTTCAAGCGTATATAAGGGTTTGTCAAATCTTAAAACACATTGGACTTCATACATTAAAACAAAATGGGAGAAGGAAGGAGGGATAATAATATCTGAGGAAGACTGGACAATGATATGGAGGTATCAATGAAAGTGTACCAGTTCACAGAAATGGAGGGAGTTCGGGTGGAAAAACTTGATAAGATATTTTATTACACCCTCTCAGAAATCCCATTATGATAGTAACCTCCCCGTTTGCTGGAGAAATTGTGGAAATCAAAATTGCAGACAATTATCATATTTTCTGAGAATGCCACGTTATCAAAGACTATTGGAGTGGGATATATAATGCCCTACAAGACATCTTTAAATGTGAAATACCCTTAGAGAGTAAGACCATATATTTTGGGTATACTGTATACCTCAAGAATGGTTGAAAAGAGATAAATATACTGCTGGTGGCTGGTAAAAAGACCCTTACCAGGAAATAATTATCACAGGAGAGCCCAACTTTAAATGTATGGATGGAAATTACAATGGACATTTACAAAATGGAGAAGATAACGGCATCTGTTAATCATATGTTGGAACAATTTGATTCATGCTGGGAAAAATGGTTTAACTACAGAACACCTCATAGGCCTGATTTTATTCTTGCAAGTCAATGAATATGTTGTGTCAATGAATATGTTGTCAAAAAAAAATCACTCCCTACTTTGTAACATAGTTTTCTTCTTTCGATTGTTCTTTCTTTCCTCTCCTTTCTATAAGTACATACCTCAGATAAATATTATGTGGAGATTTGTGACAAATATGATTATATGATATATATGTACAGTATCTGAAATACATCTTATGGAAATGTTTGTTTGATGATGAACTTCAAAAAAATAAATTACAAAAAAAAAGAAATGAAGAGAGCTCCAAATCTAACCATCCCTTCTGGGTAACAGGAACAAGCCGACAAGTGGCAGTTCATTCAGTATTGCTGTGTGAGAAGGTAACGTCAGTGGTCACGGATCCTGCTACAGAAAGGTGAAGCCCACACAAAATGAGGTAACCTCCCTCAGACAGCATGCTGACAGTGTATTACTCGTGTGTGCTGCATTCCAGATTCTCTCATCTCCATAGACTGCACTCCCTAAGTAGATTTGAGCGAACACATCGTCACAGTCCAATGTGAGGAGCGTTTGAGGTCTAATTCTGCTGCTATAGTCGCAGATACAGCACACATTGGACTATTTCCTGAGGTAACCGAGTGTGGAGGAACTGCACCCTGGAAGACTCAAAGTCCACCTCTATTGATCAGCTCAGTGAAAAATGTACATCTGGACTGGGGCTAGGATGCAAGGGCTCTTGCAGGTGTCGGCTTTTATTATGGAGAGTCTCACTAATGGATTCTCAGTTCTATCCCTGGATGGATCAACTTACAGATAATGAATTTCCTTCTCTAACATTTCAGATATTTCACATGCACATATGATAAGGTTCGTCCATCATCAGCGATGAAGACCTCGAAACCATTAGTACTTTTTACGAGGTTGAGTTGCTAGCTCGACACTCAACCTGGCATGGATGGAAAGCGTGCCCGGGAGCGACTCAACTGGATTTGAACACTTGAACCTTCGCTCCCGGAGTCCGGCGCTGATGTCACTGCGCCACTAGCTGGCTTATGATGGTGTTGAGACTAGCGCTTGATTTGGATTTAAGTGAGGGAAAGTTGCGCAGTGTCAGACTCACTCTCTCTTCCCAATTCCCATCTGGATCCAGTGGCAAGACAAGAGTCGAGACGGCTGGAGATGGGACTAGGCGCAGAGACTGCCTTCTTGACCGTTGGACCTTCCATTGATCTCGTCCGCTCAATCAACCGGAGTCTGTCTTCACATGCTGGGATAGACAACTCCCTATCTCACTGAGGGTTTGAGACCCGTCGGCTACCCTCACCTGGTTTAGCCGGCTTGTCAAATCCGTTGCCCAGGGTGTGGCCGCTGTTGCATGCAAACAGCTATGGGGAGCCACAGGTGAGTGCTGAGTGCCAGGTGGGGACCAAAGGTGGACAAACCGCCCTGAAAAGGACGTGACATGTTCCCCCACCAGAGGTGCTACCTCTCCCTGATGCCCTGTACACCTCATACACACACATATATACTTACACACACATATATACATACACACACACATACATATACACATACATATATAGATAGAGATTGGAGGGGAAGGGGAGAGGGGAAAGGGGGAGAGGACCAGACAGCAATCTGAAGTTAACCTAATTAGTTTGAGATTCAGTTGTTGCAACGTACAGAGAATTAATTGGCATCACTGTTTCAGACAGTGAGAGGGAGAAAGCATGCTCACTCACAGCAAGCAGCCTTGTAAGAAATGCACAGGATTCCTCTGAATCACACACAACTGTTCGCACTATAGAGAAACTGGTTAAATGTCTACGTGGCAACACTCATATGTTGGTTAATGGAACAGCAGCAATCCCAGTACAATTCCCGCCACGTCTGTAAGCAGTCTGTACATTCTCCCCCTGACCATGTGGGTTTCCTCTGGGTGCTCCCGTTTCCTCCCACAGTCCAAGGACATATGGGTTAGTAGGTTAATTGGTGGCATTAGTGTAATTGGGCACCAAGGGAAGGGCCTGTTACTGTGCTCTCTCTCTAAATAATGATGAAAAATTAAGAACAAATAGTGCAGTACAGTGGGCTAATGCTATCCACAGACTACAGGAGTCTCCAGAACTGTCCGAAATGACAAATTATTGCAAACAGTCTATTTACACACACTGCTACAGTAAATTTTAACCGCCTAAGCCAGCAGCTACAGACCAGAAAATCTGCAGATGCTGGAAACCCAGAGCAACACCCACAAAACATTCGAGGTCGGCCGAGGTACGACAATTGAAGGAGTGAGTGAGGGCATTGGCTGAGAAGGAGCAGTTGATTTAAAACCCAGTCGGGACCAGCCTGCAACACAAACGTTCAAGGTCGGCCCAGGTGCGACAAGTGAAACGAATTAGTCAAAATATCAGCCAATATAATCAAGGTTTGCTCTAGGGGAGTGGCCTGTCAGGGAGCAGCCTTGTCGAGGGAAGTGCCTTGTGAGAACAATGCGAGTCTTTGTCTCGAGAGTCCTCGGCGAGGAGGCTGAGGGAGGAGACTACGCCAGAGTTGGTGAGGGTGAGAAGGGTGAAGAAATGACAGATCAACTGATTCAGTGGGCTGCTTGCATGATGTGGGAGGTCAGGGATGTTGATGGTGTCTCTGGCTGCTACAAATGTGGAAAGTGTGTCCAGGTTCAGCTCCTGAAGGACCGTGTTGAGGCACTGGAGAGGCAACTGGATGACCTCAGGTTCATCCAGGAAACCGAGAGTTTTCTGGACAGGACCTGCAGCGAAATCGTTACACCGAAGATACTGAAGAGCCGTCTCTATTTCCTGAGGAGACTGAGGTCCTTTAACATCTGCCGGACGATGCTGAGGATGTTCTACGAGTCTGTGGTGGCCAGTGCTATCATGTTTGCTGTTGTGTGCTGGGGCAGCAGGCTGAGGGTAGCAGACACCAACAGAATCAACAAACTCATTCGTAAGGCCAGTGATGTTGTGGGGATGGAACTGGACTCTCTCACGGTGGTGTCTGAAAGGAGGATGCTGTCCAAGTTGCATGCCATCTTGGACAATGTATCCCATCCACAACATAATGTACTGGTTGGGCACAGGAGTACATTCAGCCAGAGACTCATTCCACCGAGATGCAACACTGAGCGTCATAGGAAGTCATTCCTGCCTGTGGCCATCAAACTTTACAACTCCTCCCTTGGAGGGTCAGACACCCCGAGCCAATAGGCTGGTCCTGGACTTATTTCCTGGCATAATTTACATATTACTATTTAACTATTTATGGTTTTATTACTATTTAATTATTTATGGTGCAACTGTAACGAAAACCAATTTCCCCTGGGATCAATAAAGTATGACTATGACTATGACTATGGAAGAGAGAAGGGGGGCAACGATGAGGAAGGGATGATGGATGCTTGGAGTACAGGAGACCCCGAGGGATGTGCCTCTTGAAAACAGGTTCACCCTCTTGGAAGCTGTCGGGACAGAAGGTGGTGCCAGTCTGAGAGGCGGACAGGTCTGCGAGTCAAAAATTGGCACTGAGGCAAAGCCGAGGAGACAGACGTCAGGCAGAGCCGTGGTAGTAGGGGACTCCGTAGTGAGAGGTACAGAAAGGGGTTTCTGCGGCAACAGGCGGAATTTAAGGATGTTGTGTTGCCTCCCTGGTGCCAGGATCCAGGGCATCACAGACTGATTGCAGGGCATCCTCAAGGGAGAAGGTGATCAGCCGGAGGTGGTGGTGCATGTCGGCACAAATGACGTCGGGAAGAAGATGGGAGACATTTTGCAGCGTGACTTCAGAGAACTCGGAAGAAGGCTGAAAAGCAGGACTTCCAAGGTGGTTATCTCGGGTTTGCTTCCAGTTCCTTGTGCTGGAGAGGACATGAACAGGGAGATAGGGGATCTGAATGGGTGGCTGAGGAGCTGGTGCGTGAGGCAGGGATTTAGATTCTTGGACACTGGCATTTGTTTTGGGGTAAGGATGAATTGTACAGAAGGGACGGGTTGCACCTTAACAGACGGGGGACCAGCGTTCCGGCAGGCAGGTTTGCCACTGCAACACGGGTGTGTTTAAACTAAGTAGTGGGGCGGGGGGGGGGGGATGAACAGGAAATATAAAAATGGAGTTAAAGGGAATGAGAGAATAAGAAAAGTTAAGAAAGACAACAGAATTAAAGGGACAGAAAGCTCAGGAAGGGATCGGAGAGTATGGCCAAGTGCAATAGGAATTGACGTGAAAGGTGAGGGGAGTAAAAGTATTACTTTAAAAGGATTAAAGGTATTATATATCAATGCACGGAGTATAAGAAACAAAGTGGATGAGCTTAAGGCTCAGTTGGAAATTGGCAAGTATGATGTTGTGGGAATAACAGAGACATGGCTGCAAGAGGACCAGGGCTGGGAAACGAATATTCAGGGATATACATTCTATCAAAAGGACAGACAGGTTGGCAGAGGGGTGAGGTGGCTCTGTTGGTGAGGAATGAAATTCAGTCACTTGTGAGGGGGAAAAAAAAACACAAACAACAGGAATACTGCAGATGCTGGAAATTCAAGCAACACACACAAAAGTTGCTGGTGAACGCAGCAGGCCAGGCAGCATCTCTAGGAAGAGGTACAGTCGACGTTTCAGGCCGAGATCCTATGTCAGGACTAACTGAAGGAAGAGTTAGTAAGAGATTTGAAAGTGGAAGGGGGAGGGGAGATCCAAAATGATAGGAGAAGACAGGAGGGGGAGGGATGGAGCCAAGAGCTGGACAGGTGATTGGCAAAGGGGATATGAGAGGATCATGGGACAGGAGGTCGGGGGAGAAAGACAAGGCGGGGGGGGAAACCAGAGGATGAGCAAGGGGTATAGTCAGAGGGACAGAGGGAGAAAAAGGAGAGTGAGAGAAAGAATATGTGTATAAAAATAAATAACAGATGGGGTACAAGGGGGAGGTGGGGCATTAGCGGAAGTTAGAGAAGTCAATGTTCATGCCATCAGGTTGGAGGCTACCCAGACGGAATATAAGGTGTTGTTCCTCCAACCTGAGTGTGGCTTCATCTTTACAGTAGAGGAGGCCGTGGATAGACATGTCAGAATGGGAATGGGATGTGGAATTAAAATGTGTGGCCACTGGGATATCCTGCTTTCTCTGGCAGACAGAGCGTAGGTGTTCAGCAAAGCGGTCTCCCAGTCTGCGTCGGGTCTCGCAAATATATAGAAGGCCATATCGGGAGCACCGGACGCAGTTTATCACCCCAGTCGACTCACAGGTGAAGTTTTGCCTCACCTGGAAGGACTGTTTGGGGCCCTGAATGGTGGTAAGGGAGCAAGTGTAAGGGCATGTGTAGCACTTGTTCCGCTTACACGGATAAGTGCCAGGAGGGAGATCAGTGGGGAGGGATGGGGGGGACGAATGGACAAGGGAGTTGCGTAGGGAGCGATCCCTGCAGAAAGCGGAGGGGGGGGGAGGGAAAGATGTGCTTAGTGGTGGGATCCCGTTGGAGGTGGCGGAAGTTACGGAGAATAATATGTTGGACCCAGAGGCTGGTGGGGTGGTAGGTGAGGACCAGGGGAACCCTATTCCTAGTGGGGTGGCGGGAGGATGGAGTGAGAGCAGATGTGCGTGAAATGGGGGAGATGCATTTGAGGGCAGAGTTGATAGTGGAGAAGGGAAGCCCCTTTCTTTAAAAAAGGAGGACATCTCCCTCGTCCTGGAATGAAAAGCCTCATCCTGAGAGCAGATGCGGCGGAGACGGAGGAATTGTGAGAAGGGGATGGCATTTTTGCAAGAGACAGGGTGAGAAGAGGAATAGTCCAGGTAGCTGTGAGAGTCAGTAGGCTTATAGTAGACATCAGTGGATAAGCTGTCTCCAGAGACAGAGGCAGAAAGATCTAGAAAGGGGAGGGCCGTGTCGGAAATGGACCAGGTAAACTTGCGGGCAGGGTGAAAGTTGGAGGCAAAGTTAATAAAGTCAACGAGCTCAGCATGCTTGCTGGAAGCAGCGCCAATGCAGTCGTCGATGTAGCGAAGGAAAAGTGGGGGACAGATACCAGAATAGGCACGGAGCATAGATTGTTCCACAAAGCCAACAAAAAGGCAGGCATAGCTAGGACCCATACGGGTGCCCATAGCTACACCTTTAGTTTGGAGGAAGTGGGAGGAGCCAAAGGAGAAATTATTAAGCGTAAGGACTAATTCCGCTAGACGGAGCAGAGTGGTGGTAGAGGGGAACTGATTAGGTCTGGAATCCAAAAGGAAACGGAGAGCTTTGAGACCTTGCTGATGGGGGATGGAAGTATATAGGGACTGGACATCAATGGTGAAAATAAAGCGGTGGGGGCCAGGGAACTTAAAATCATTGAAAAGCTTAAGAGTGTGAGAAGTGTCACAAACATAGGTAGGAACGGATTGAACAAGGGAGGATAAAACCGTGTCGAGGTATGCAGAAACGAGTTCGGTGGGGCAGGAGCACACCCTGCACTTCCCGTTTCTACCTCCTACCCAAGATCCACAAACCTGCCTGTCCTGGCAGACCTATTGTCTCAGCTTGCTCCCATGATCCTCTCATATCCCCTTTGCCAATCACTTGTCCAGCTCTTGGCTCCATCCCTCCCCCTCCTGTCTTCCCCTATCATTTTGGATCTCCCCCTCCCCCTCCCACTTTCAAATCTCTTACTACAATCCAGGATGGTTTGTTGCCTCCCAGTTGCCAGGGTCAAGGATGTCTCTGATCGATTGCATGACATTCTGAAGTGGGAGGGTGACCAGCCAGATGTCGTGGTGCACATCGGTACCAATGACATAGCAAGGAAGAGTGAAGAGGTCCTGGACAGTGAGTACAGAGAGCTTGGTAGGAAGTTGAAAAGCAGGATCTCAAGGGTGGTAATCTCAAGATTGCTACCTGTGCTAGGTGCCAGTGCGGGTAGGAATAGGATGCTCTGGAGGAGGAACAAGTGGCTGAGGTACTGGTGTAGGGGGCAGGGTTTCAGATTTCAGGATCATTGGGACCTCTTCTGGGGCAGGTGGGATCTGTACAAGAGAGACGGATTACACTTGAACCACAGGGGGACCAATATCCTTTCAGGGAGGTTTGTTAGTGCTATTGGGGAGGCTTTAAACTAGATTTGCAGGGGGATGGGAACCAGAGTGCCAGAGCTGACAGTGTGGCTGGGGTGAAAATAAATGATGTTGAAAGTTTAAGCAAATCCGCTGATAGAAAGGTTGTGAGTGGTGGTAAAAATCTTCTGAGGTGTATATATTTCAATGCTAGGAGTATTGCGGGGAAGGCGGATGAGTTGAGGGCGTGGATTGACACGTGGAATTATGATGTTGTAGCAATTAGTGAAACTTGGCTACAGGAGGGGCAGGACTGGCAGCTTAATATTCCAGGGTTCCGATGTTTCAGATGTGATCGAGGCAGAGGAATGAAAGGTGGGGGAGTAGCATTGCTTGTTAGGGAAAATATTACAGCAGTGCTCAGGCAGGACAGATTAGAGGGCTCATCTACTGAGTCCTTATGAGTGGAGCTGAGAAACAGGAAAGGTATGGCCACATTAGTGGGATTGTATTACAGACCACCCAATAGTCAACGAGACTTGGAAGAGCAAATCTGCAGAGAGATAGCAGGCAACTGCAGGAAACATAAAGTTGTGGTGGTAGGGGATTTTAATTTTCCATACATTGATTGGGACTCCCATACTGTTAGGGGTCTAGATGGTTTAGAAATTGTAAAATGTGTTCAGGAAAGTTTTCTAAATCAGTATATAGAGGGACCAACTGGAGGGGATCCAATATTGGATCTCCTGTTAGGAAACGAATTAGGGCAAGTGACAGAAGTCTGTGTAGGGGAGCACTTTGGTTCCAGTGATCATAACACCATTAGTTTCAATTTGATCATGGACAAGGATAGATCTGGTCCTAGGGTTGAGGTTCTGAACTGGAAGGCGGCCAAATTTGAAGAAATGAGAAAGGATCTAAAAAGCGTGGATTGGGACAGGTTGTTCTCTGGCAAAGATGTGATTCGTAGGTGAGAAGCCTTCAAAGGGGAAATTTTGAGAGTGCAGAGTTTGTATGTTCCTATCAGGATTAAAGGCAAATTGAATAGGAATAAGGAACCTTGGTTCTCAAAGGATATTGCAACTCTGATAAAGAAGAAGAGGGAGTTGTATGAAATGTATAGGAAACAGGGGGTAAATCAGGTGCTTGAGGAGTATAAGAAGTGCAAGAAAATATTTAAGAAAGAAATCAGGAGGGCAAAAAGAAGACATGAGGTTGCCTTGGCAGTCAAAGTGAAGGATAATCCAAAGAGCTTTTACAAGTATATTAAGAGCAAAAGGATTGTAAGGGATAAAATTGGTCCTCTTGAAGATCAGAGTGGTCGGCTTTGTGCGGAACCAAAGGAAATGGGGGAGATCTTAAATAGGTTTTTTGCGTCTGTATTTACTAAGGAAGCTGGCATGAAATCTATGGAATTGAGGGAATCAAGTAGTGAGACCATGGAAACTGTACAGATTGAAAAGGAGGAGGTGCTTGCTGTCTTGAGGAAAATTAAAGTGGATAAATCCCCGGGACCTGACAGAGTGTTCCCTCGGACCTTGACGGAAACTAGTGTTGAAATTGCAGGGGCCCTGGCAGAAATATTTAAAATGTCGCTGTCTACGGGTGAAGTGCCGGAGGATTGGAGAGTGGCTCATGTTGTTCCGTTGTTTAAAAAAGGATCAAAAAGTAATCCGGGAAATTATAGGCCGGTGAGTTTAACGTCAGTAGTAGGTAAGTTATTGGAGGGAGTACTAAGAGACAGAATCTACAAGCATTTGGATAGACAGGGGCTTATTAGGGAGAGTCAACATGGCTTTGTGCGTGGTAGGTCATGTTTGACCAATCTGTTGGAGTTTTTCGAGGAGGTTACCAGGAAAGTGGATGAAGTGGATATTGTCTACATGGACTTCAGTAAGGCCTTTGACAAGGTCCCGCATGGGAGGTTAGTTAGGAAAATTCAGTCGCTAGGTATACATGGAGAGGTGGTAAATTGGATTAGACATTGGCTCGATGGAAGAAGCCAGAGAGTGGTGGTAGAGAATTGCTTCTCTGAGTGGAGGCCTGTGACTAGTGGTGTGCCACAGGGATCAGTGCTGGGTCCATTGTTATTTGTCATCTATATCAATGATCTGGATGATAATGTGGTAAACTGGATCAGCAAGTTTGCTGATGATACAAAGATTGGAGGTGTAGTAGACAGTGAGGAAGGTTTTCAGAGCCTGCAGAGGGACTTGGACCAGCTGGGAAAATGGGCTGAAAAATGGCAGATGAAGTTTAATACTGACAAGTGTGAGGTATTGCACGTTGGAAGGACAAACCAACGTAGAACATACAGGGTTAATGGTAAGGCACTGAGGAGTGCAGTGGAACAGAGGGATCTGGGAATACAGATACAAAATTCCCTAAAAGTGTCGTCACAGGTAGATAGGGTCGTAAAGAGAGCTTTTGGTACATTGGCCTTTATTAATCAAAGTATTGAGTATAAGAGCTGGAATGTTATGATGAGGTTGTATAAGGCATTGGTGAGGCCGAATCTGGAGTATTGTGTTCAGTTTTGGTCACCAAATTACAGGAAGGATATAAATAACGTTGAAAGAGTGCAGAGAAGGTTTACAAGGATGTTGCCGGGACTTGAGAAACTCAGTTACAGAGAAAGGTTGAATAGGTTAGGACTTTATCCCCTGGAGCGTAGAAGAATGAGGAGAGATTTGATAGAGGTATATAAAATTATGATGGGTATAGATAGAGTGAATGCAAGCAGGCTTTTTCCACTGAGGCAAGGGGAGAAAAAAAACCAGAGGACATGGGTTAAGGGTGAGGGGGGAAAAGTTTAAAGGGAACATTAGGGGGGGCTTCTTCACACAGAGAGTGGTGGGAGTATGGAATGAGCTGGCAGATGAGGTGGTAAATGCGGGTTCTTTTTTAACATTTAAGAATAAATTGGACAGATACATGGATGGGAGGTGTATGGAGGGATATGGTCCGTGTGCAGGTCAGTGGGACTAGGCAGAAAATGGTTCGGCACAGCCAAGAAGGGCCAAAGGGCCTGTTTCTGTGCTGTAGCTTCTATGGTTTCTATGGTTTCTAGCTCTTCCTTCAGTTAGTCCTGACGAAGGGTCTCAGCCTGAAACGTCGACTGTACCTCTTCCTAGAGATGCTGCCTGGCCTGCTGCGTTCACCAGCAACTTTGATGTGTGTTACTTGTGAGGGGGACACAGAATCAGGAGATGTAGAGTCAGTATGGATAGAACTGAGAAACTGTAAGGGCAAAAAGACCCTGATAGGAGTTATCTACAGGCTCCCAAACAGTAGTCTGGATATAGGGTCCAAGTTAAATCAAGAGTTAAAATTGGCATGTCGCAAAGGTAATTCTACCGTTGTTATGGGGGATTTCAACATGCAGGTAGACTGGGAAAATCAGGTTGGTACTGGACCCCAAGAAAGAGAGATTGTGGAATGCCTCAGAGATGGATTCTTAGACATGAGGATTCTTAGACACAGTCCTGACAAAGGGTCTCGGCCTGAAGCGTTGACTATACCTCTTCCTAGAGATGCTGCCTGGCCTGCTGCGTTCACCAGCAACTTTGATGTGTGTTGATGGATTCCTAGAGCAGCTTGTATTAGAGCCTACCAGGGAGAAGGCAATTCTGGATTTAGTGTTGTGTAATGAGCCAGATTGATAAGGGAACTCGGGGTAAAGGAGCCATTAGGAGGTAGTGACCATGATATGATAAGTTTCAATCTACAATTTGAGAGGGAGAAGGGAAGATCGAAAGTGTCAGTATTACAGTTGAACAAAGGGGACTATGGACACATGAGGGAGGAGCTGGCAAAAGTTGACTGGAAAGATACCCTAGCAGGGATGACAGTGGAAACACAATGGCAGGTATTTCTGGGAATAATACAAAAGATGCAGGATCAGTTCATTCCAAAGAGGAAGAAAGATTCTAAGGGGAGTAAGGGGTGACCGTGGATGACAAGGGAAGTCAAGGACAGTATAAAAATAAAAGAGAGGAAGTATAACATAGCAAGGATGAGTGGGAAGCCAGAGGATTGGGAGACTTTTAAGGAGCAACAGAAGATAACTAAAAAGGCAATATGGGGGGGAAAAGATGAGGTACGAAGGTAAGAATATAAAGGAGGATAGTAAAAGCTTCTTTAGGTATGTGAAGAGGAAAAAATTAGTTAAGACCAAAGTTGGGCCCTTGAAGACAGAAACAGGTGAAATTATTATGGGGGACAAGGAAACGGCAGACGAGCTGAACAGATCCGTCTTCACTCGGGAAGACACAAACAATCTCCCAGATGTAATAATGGCCAGAGGACCTAGGGTAACAGAGGAGCAGAAGGAAATTCGCATCAGGCAGAAAATGGTGTTGGGTAAACTGATGGGATTGAAGGCTGATAAATACCCAGGGCCTGATGGTCTGCATCCCAGGGTACTTAAAGAGGTGGCTCTAGAAATCGTGGACACATTGGTAATCATTTTCCAATATTCTATAGATTCAGGATCAGTTCCTGCAGATCGGAGGGTAAGAAAATAGGCAATTATAGACCAGTTAGTCTGACATCAGTGGTGGGGAAGATGCTGGAATCAATTATAAAAGATGAAATAGCGGCATATTTGGGTAGTAGTGGCAGGATAGATCCAAGTCAGCATGGATTTACAAAGGGAAAATCATGCTTGACTAATCTGGAATTTTTTGAGAATGTAACTATGAAAATGGACGTGGCAAAGCCAGTGGATGTAGTGTACCTGGACTTTCAGAAAGCCTTTGATAAGATCCCACATAGGAGGTTAGTTTGCAAAATTAGAGCAAATGGTATTGGGGGTAGGGTACTGACATGGATAGAAAATTGGTTGGCAGACAGGAAACAAAGAGTAGGAATTAATGGGTCCTTTTCAGAATGGCAGGCAATGACTAGTGGGGTACAACAAGGCTCAGTGCTGGGACCGCAGATATTTACAATATATGTTAATGATTTAGATGAAGGGATTAGAAGTAACATTAGCAAATTTGCAGATGACACAAAGCTGGGTGGCAGTGTGAAATGTGAGGAGGATGTTATGAGAATGCAGGGTGACTCAGACAGGTTGGGTGAGTGGGCAGATGCATGGCAGATGCAGTTTAATGTGGATAAATGTGAGGTTATGCACTTCGGTGGCAAGAACAGGAAGGTAGATTACTATCTGAATGGTGTCAAATTAGGAAAAGGGGAAGTACAATGAGATCTAGGTGTTCTTGTACATCAGTCACTGAAAGTAAGCATGCAGGTACAGCAGGCAGTGAAGAAAGCTAATGGCATGCTGGCCTTCATAACAAGGGGAGTTGAGTATAGGAGCAAAGAGGTCCTTCTGCAGTTGTACGGGGCCCTGGTGAGACCACACCTAGAGTATTCTGTACAGTTTTAGTCTTCAAATTTGAGGAAGGACATTCTAGCTATTGAGGGAGTGTAGCGTAGGTTCATGAGGTTAATTCTTGGGATGGTGGGACTGTCATATGTTGAAAGATTGGAGCGACTGGGCTTGTATACACTGGAATTTAGAAGGATGAGACGGGATCTAATTGAAACATATAAGGTTATTAAGGGATTGGACACGTTAGAGGCAGGAAACATGTTCCCAGTGTTGGGGGTGTCCAGAACCAGAGGCCACAGTTTAAGAATAAGGGGTAGACAATTTAGAACGGAGTTGAGGAAAAACTTTTTCACACAGAGGGTTGTGGTTCTGTGGAATGCTCTGTCTCAGAAGGCAGTGGAGGCCAATTCTCTGGATTCTTTCAAGAAAGAGTTTGATAGAGCTCTTAAAGATAGCAGAGTGAAGGGATATGGGGAGAAGGCAGCAAAAGGGTACTGATTGTGGATGATCAGCCATGATCACAGTGAATGGTGGTGCTGGCTCGAAGGGGTGAATGGCCTACTCCTGCACCTATTGTCCATTGTCTAAAATGCTGGAGGAACACAAGTCAGGCAGTATCTATGAAGGCGAATAAATAGTCAATATTTCAGGTTGAGATCCTTCATCACTACAACAGTCTAGAGTCTACTCAAACACTGAACTATAATAAACTGCAGAGCAACACACACACAAAATGCTGGAGAAACTTAGCAGCATCTATGGAGAGGAATAAACAGTGGAAGTTTCGGGCCAAACCCCTTCGTCAGGACTAGAATCTATTTAAGGTCTCCTATGTCAAAGAGTCTACAGAGTCTACTTAAACATAATACAGAGAAGAGAAACCACATCGAACAATTTACAGAATCTGCCTAAAGTCTAAATAAATAAAAGTTGCTTCTCCATATTAAAAGGAAAAACAAAATGGAAGCTTATTATTTGAATAGTGGTAGATTTTGAATTGTTGGATTGCCAGGGGACTTGAGCGACCTTGTACCTTAAAGTAAATACACAGGCACAGAAAACAGTTTCAAAGACATGTTGTATGGAACATAGAAAAGTACAGTGTAGAAACAGGCCTTTCAGCCCACAACATCTGTGCCATGCATGATGCTAAATTAATCTGATCCTAAATTAATCTGCCTGCATCTGCTCCAAATCCCTCAATTCCTGTGTATTCAAAGCCTCTTTAACACCCATATTCTATCTACTTCCAACACCACTGGCAACTCCACCACATCTCCTTTAAACTTTGCCCTTAGTAGGCAGGTAAAAGAAATCATTGCAGACTGTACCCACCCAGAAAACTACAGTTTCAAAAAGCTTTCTTCTGTAAAGCACCATAGGGCTAGTAAAACAAAATCTTTATGCCATTTTAAAAGTTTCTTCTGCCAGACAGTTAATCTGATCAACCATTCTAATGAGCTCCCACCCCCTCTATGACCCCCGTCACTGCACTGTAATCATTTTAAAACCACTTTTTATAATGCTGTTTACATTGTAAATATATGCTTGTATTTACATATTTATGCACATTTTATTGCATATCTGTACTTTAACCTCTACTTTTATTTTTGTTTAATTCTTTATTCTTTGTATTTGTTGAATAGTCGTAGTCATAGTCATACTTTATTAATCCCTGGGGAAATTGGTTTTCATTACAGTTGCTCCATAAATAATAAATAGTAATGGAACCATAAATAGTTAAATAGTAATATGTAAATTATGCCAGTAAATTATGAAATAAGTCCAGGACCAGCCTATTGGCTCAGGGTGTCTGACCCTCCAAGGGAGGAGTTGTAAAGTTTGAAGGCCACAGGCAGGAATTACTTCCTATGACGCTCTGTGTTGCATCTCGGAGGAATGAGTCTCTGGCTGAATGTACTCCTGTGCCCACCCAGTACATTATGTAGTGGATGGGAGACATTGTCCAAGATGGCATGCAACTTGGACAGCATCCTCTTTTCAGAATGTTGTTGTTTTTGTTGCATGTCACATCCTGACCTCCACACGACAGCAAATTCCAAATACATGAAAATGTAGATGGTAAATAAAGTTCAGGATTGATCCTCAAAGCAATGCCTCAGTGTTTGACATTTCCTTTCTTGGGGTAAAAAGATTGACTGTCTTCCTATCCGTGCCTCTCATTATATTATAAGCTTCTATCAAGACATGCTCCCTTCTTGCTGCTGCCATCAGAAAGGTGGCACAGGAGCCTCAGGACTCACACTACCAGGTCCAGAAACAGTTATTAATTCTCAAACATCAGACTGTTGACCAAGGGGGATAACTTCACTTGCCCGATCATGTTCTCACAACCTATGTCCTCACTTTCCAGGACTCTTCATCTCATGTTCTCGATATTTAGTGCTTATTTATTTCATATTACTACTTCTTCTTTTTGTATTTGCACAGTTTGTTCTCTTCTGCATTCTGGTTGAAAGCCTGGAGTCTTTCATTGATTCTGTTACAGTTATTATCAGACTCAGAATCAGATTTAACATCACTGGTATATGGTGTGAAATGTGTTAACTTCGCAGCAGCAGTACATTGCAATAGATGATAATATTTTTAAAAACTGAATTATAGTAAATATATATAGATATATATTAAATTGTTAAATTAAGTAAGTAGTGCAAAAGCAGTAATAAAAATGTAGTGAGGTAGTATTCATGGGTTCAATGTCCATTCAGAATTTGGATGGCAAAGGGGAAGAAGCTGTTCCTGAATCACTAGGCGTGCGCCTTCAGGCTCCTGTACCTCATTCCCGATGGTAAGAACGAGAAGAGGGCAAGTCCTGGGTGGTGGGTTCCTCAACGATTGACACTGCCTTTTTAAGGCACCGCTCCTTGAAGATTATTCCACAGACCTATTGTGCATGCCCACATGAAAATCAACCTCAGGGTTGCACATGGTGACATACATGTACTAGGGTAATACAATTTACTCTGAACTTCGAAAAAAAAATCTCCCTTCAGCCTCTGATGCTCCAGAGGAAACAACCAAAGGTTTTTTTTTGGAGCATTGCGAACTGTACAAGATGAGAGGCATAGATTGAGTGGACAGTCAGAGACTTTTCCCCAGAGCAGAAAAGCAGAAATTACTAATGCAAGGGAGCATAATTTTAAGAAATTAGGGAAAACTATAGGGAGAATGTCAGAGGTAAGATTTTTCTTTAAAACACAGAGTGGTGGGTTCATGGAAAGTGCTGGCAGGATTGGCTGCAGAGGCAGATACATTAGGGACATTTAAGAACATCTTAGATAGGCACACGGGTGAAAGAAAAATGGAGGGCTATGTGGGAGGGGTTAGATTGATCTTGGAGCAGGTTAAGGGATTGGTTTAGAGAGTATGGATTATGATCAGAGATTAAGGGAGCTCAGGCTTTACTCTTTGGAGAGGAGGAGGATGAGAGGAGACATGATAGAGGTGTACAAGATAATAAGAGGAATAGATAGAGTGGATAGCCAGCACCTCTTCCCCAGGGCACCACTGTTCAATACAAGAGGGCATGGCTTTAAGGTAAGGGGTGGGAAGTTCAAGGGGGCTATTAGAGGAAGGTTTTTTACTCAGAGAGTGGTTGGTGTGTGGAATGCATTGCCTGAGTCAGTGGTGGAGGCAGATACACTCGTGAAATTTAAGAGACTACTAGACAGATATACGGAGGAATTTAAGGTGGGGGCTTATATGGGAGGCAGGGTTTGAGGGTTGGCACAACATTGTGGGCCGAAGGGCCTGTGCTGTGCTGTACTATTCTATGTTCTATTGGTACAACATCGTGGGCCGAAGGACCTGTACTGCGCTGAACTGTACCAGAGGTAATGAGACCAGGAACAAGTCTGTTGGTTTGAAAAGCCAGTCAATTACCCAGCAGAGGTCAGTCAGAGGCAGGTAGTTAATTCATCCCTCCCCAATAATCTTCCTCGTGGCACTTATTCCTGCAAGTGACAGAAGTGCTACACCCGCCCATTCATCTCCTCCCTCACCTCCACTCAGGGCCCCAAACAGTCTTCCAGGTGAGGTAACACTTCAGCTGCGAATCTGTTGGGCCTATCTATTGCACCAGTGCTCCCAATCTAGACTGGGGAACCGCTTTGTCAAGCGCCTCCACTCTATCCACAAACCATTTTAATTCCTATCCCCATTCCCACATGTCAGTTCATGGCCTTGTCTTCTGCCATGATGAGGCCATTCCCAGGTTGGAGAAACAAAACTTCATATTCTATCCGGGTAGCCTCCAACCTGATGGCATGGACATTGGATTTTTCAATGTCTGGTAGGTTTTCCCCCCTCTCCCTTACCTCTTCAATTCTCTACTCTGGCCTCTTCCCCCTTCTCCTCACCTGCCTATCATCTTCCCCTGTGGCCCTCCTCCTTCCCTTCCTCCCATGCTCCACTCTCCTATCCTGTCAGATCCCTTCTTCTCCAGCCCTTTGCCTTTTCCACCTCTCACCTTCCAGTTTCTTACTTTATTCCCCCATCTCTGTCTACCTTGGCTTTACCTATCACCGTCTAGCCTGTCCTGCTTTCTCTCCCACCCCCTTCTTATTCTGACATCTTCCCTCCCCATTTCCAGTGCTTACGAAGGGTCTCAGCCCAAAATGCCGACTGTTTATTCATTTCCATAGATGCTGTATAACCTGCTGAGTTCCTCCACCGTTTTGTCTGGGTTGCTCTAGGTTCTTGATTAGTGAGGGTGTCTAAGGTTATGGGGAGAAGGAAGGAGAATTCTGCATGCTTAGTTTCCAAGGAGACATTGGATTGCGTAGTGGGAGAGAGAGTTCAAAGAAGCAAGTGAGGACAGTCAGGACATTCTGCACACTACAGTTCCTAAGGAGACATTGGATTGCGTAGTGGGAGAAGTTGTTCAAAGAAGCAAGTGAGGACAGTCAGGACATTCTGCACACTACAGTTTCCAAGAAGACATTGGATTGCGTAGTGGGAGAGAGAGTTCAAAGCAGCAAGTGAGGACAGTCAGGACATTCTGCACACTACAGTTCCTAAGGAGACATTGGATTGCGTAGCAGGAGAGGTTGTTCAAAAGTAGTGAACGGTGGCATTCTGTGTGCCACATTTCCTGGAGAGACACTGTATTGTGCATAATTAGATTATTAGTTTTAAGCTTTAAGACCAATATCTAATTATGGGAGCTGTAAAGTGAGTTCAGGGAGTTAGGTGCTAAGCAAAGGGCAGGACCACCAGTGTTGTGATCTCAGCATTGCTACCCGTGCCACGCACCAATGACGCCATACAGTTAACATGTGGCTACGGAGATGGTGTACGGAGGAGGGCTTCAGATTTTATGGATCATTAAGTCTTCCAGGGAAGGAGGGACTTATACAGATGGGACGGTTTGCACCTGAATTGGAGGGTCACTAATACCCTTGTGGGAAGGTTCACTAGTGCTGCATAGGGGAAATGGACGGTGGGGTTTAAACTAGAGTTGCGGGTGGGGGTGGGGGGTGAAATCAGAGTGCTTGACCAGATAGTGGAGTAGTTCTAGGGAAAGATGTTTTTAAGCTTACATAGTCAGGAATCATATGGTGGGACTAAGACACTGAGTTGTGTATATTTCAATGCAAGATGCATTGTAGGAAAGGTGGGTGAGCTTAGGGCATGCATCAGCAGGTAGAATTATGATATTGTCGCCATTAGTGAGATTGGGTTGCAGGAAGGGCAGGACTGGCAGTTTAATGTTTTGGGTTGTGTTGTTTTAGATGTGACAGAGCAGGTGGGATTAAAGGAGGAGAGGTGGCATTACAAGTCACATAAAATGTCATCACAGTGCTCAGACATGACAGATTGGAGAACCCATCTAGTGAAGCTTTATGGGTTGGACTGAGGAATAAGAAAGGGATGACTGCATTAATGGGATTATATTATAGACCACCAAATAGTCAGTGGGATTTAGAGGAGCAAATGTTTAGAGATTGCAGTCTGTTACAAAAAACATAAGGTTGTGATAGAAAGTGATTTTAACTTTCCACATATTGACTGGGACTCCCATAGTGTAAAAGGGCTGGATGGGATAGAGTTTGTCAAATGTTTTCAAGAAAGTTTCTTTAATCAGTACATATGGGTCCCAGCTAGAGAGTGTGATACTAGATCTCCTATGAAGGAATGAGACAGGGCAGGTGAGAGAACCGTGTGAGGTGAACACTTTGCAACAGTGATCATAATGTCATTAGTTTCAAAATAATTATGGAGAAGGATAGGTCTGGTCCTTGGGTTCAATTTCTAAATTGGAGAAAGGCTAATTTTGATGGCATCAGAAAGTATCTGGCAAATGTAGATTGGGACAGGCTGTTTTCTGGCAAAGGTGTTCTTGGTAAGTGGGAAACATTCAAAAGCAAAATTTTGAGAGTACCAAGTCTGTGTATTCCATCAGGGTAAAAGCCAAGGATAACAGGGTTAGAAAACCTTGGTTTTCAAGAGATACTGAGGCCCTGGTTAAGAAAAAGGAGATGCACAGCATGAATAAGCTGGAAGGAGCAAATGAGGTACGTGAGGAGTTAGAGAATTGCATGAGCACACTTAGAAAGGACATTAGGAGGGCTAAAAGAAGGCATGAGATTGCTCTAGCAGTCAAGGTGAAAAAGAATCCCAAGGACTTCTACAGATATGTATATTAAGAGCAAGAGGATAGAAAGAGACAAAATTAGTCTTCTGGAAGATCAGGGTGGTCATCTATGCATGGATCTGAAACAGATGGGGAAGATCTTAAATGGAACTTTTTCATTAGTATTTACTCAGCAGACAGATACAGAGTCGATGAAAGTGAGGCAAAGCAGCAATGAGGTCATGGACTGTATACAGATTAGAGGAGGAGGTGTTTACTGTCTTGAGGCAAATTGGGCTGGATAATTCCCAGGGCCTGACAAGGTGTTCCCTTGGACCCTGTGGGAGACCAATACAGAAATTGCAGGGGCCCTAGCAGAGATATTTACAACATTCTTAGCAACAGGTGAGGTACCGGAGGATTGGAGGATAGATAATGTTGTTCCTTTGTTTGAGAAAGGCTCAAAGAATAAGCCAGGAAATTATAGACTGTTCAAACCGACATCAGTAAAGTTTAAGTTATTGGAAGGTATTCTAAGGGACTGGATATATAAGTATTTGGATAGACAGGGACTGATTAGGGCTTTGTGCATGGTAGATCATGTCTAACCAATCTATAGAGTTTCCTGAGGAAGTTACGAGTAAAGTTGATGAAGGCAAAGCAGTGAATGTTGTCTATGTGGACATAAGTAAGACCTTTAAAAAGGTACCGCATGAGAGGTTGGTCAAGGTGGTTCAGTTGCTTGGCATTCAAGACAAGGTAGTATTTGAAATGGACATTAGTTTCACAGGAGGAACCAGAGAGTGGTGGTAGATGGTTGCCACTCTGACAAGGCCTGTGACTAGTGGAGTGCCGCAGGGATCCACGCTGGGTCCATTGTTGTTTCTCATCTCCATCAATGATCTTGGTGATAATGTGGTAAACTAGATCAACAAATTTGCAATGACACCAAGATTGCAGGTGTAGTGGACAGTAAGGAAGACTATCAAGGCTTGCAGTGGGATCTGGACCGGATGGGAAAATGGGCTAAGGAATGACAGATGGAATTTAATACAGACAAGTGTTAGGTGTTGAACTTAGACCGTAAGACTGAAAGACAACTTTGGGAGAATAAACCAAGGTAGGAATTAGTGAGAGGCAGGGCACTGAGAAGTGTGCTGAAACAGAGGGATCTGGGAACACAGATCCATAATTCCTTGAAAGTAGCATCACAGGTAGGTGGGGTTGTAAAGAAGGCTTTTGGCACATTAGCTTTCATAAATCAAAGTATTAATTACAGGAGTTGGGATATTATGTTGAAGTTGTACAAGACATTGGTGAGGCCTAATTTGGAGTAGTGTTTCCTACAGGAAAGATGTCAATAAGAGTGCAAAGAAAATTTACAAGAATGTCATTAGAACTTAACAACCAGAGTTATAGGGGAAGGTTAAATAGATAAGAGTGCAGAAGAATAAGGAGAGATTTGACAGAGATATACAAAATTATGAGGGGTATAGATAGAGTAAATCCAAGTAGGCTTTTTCCATTGAGGTTGGGTGAAACTAGAACTAGAGGTAATTGGACAAGGGTGAAAGTTGAAATATTTAAGGAGAATGTGAGAAGGAATTTTTTTCACTCAGTTTGTGGTGGGAGCATGGAATGGGCTGCAAGCACAAGTGATGGATGCTGGTTCGATTTCAACCTTTAAGAGACATCTGGATAGGTACATAGATGGAAGGCCTATGGGGGGCTATGGATAGGTCGACAGGATGATTTGCCCCCCCTACTCCCCCCACTCACCCAAAGAAGTTTAGGGACTGTGGGGAGGAAGAACGAGGACTTTTGCAGCTGCCTTAGTACCTGCCCAATCAATGAATCAACTCTGATTTAGCCGTGACCTGTCCAGCACTTAAAAAGAGGAGGTTACAAATATTTTAATGGTGATCCTTGATGTTTTGACCTGAGGAGTGCAAGGGGAGACAAACAAATCCCAGACTGCACAGGATGTCCTTACACAGCAGAATCAGGAGCGGCCTCTGAATTATTTATTCCTCAGCTCATCATTACTGAAGTGATGTGACATGAGTGCGCGGTCTGGAGGGCTGCCAGTCAGCTCCAAGTGACGGGCGTTTGGACGCTGTACAGCCATTGCTTCAGGTTACATGGTGGCATTATAATGAGAGTGATAACTATATTGTAGGAGGCATGGTAGTCAGGGAGGGTCACACTGTGGGGGTGGGGGGAGCAATATTGAGGAAGGGTCACACGGCAGGAGGGGATGAACTGAGGGAAGATCACACTGTGGAGGGGACGATACTCTTGTTTGAGTTTCTGAAGGGGCTGCTGCTCAGTTTCTGGCTGCACTTTAGTCCCGCGCTCCTCATATACGGGCACCCAGTTCGGAAGGGGGCAGATCATGACGAGGATCTACAGGTGGAATTGTTCCTGGTCCTGGCCAAGATGGCCATTCACGGGTCTAGGCAATAGGAAGTGGAGGGTGCTGCCCAAGCTGACTGCTTGTCCCTTTTCTGAGGATATGTTTGTGCCCAGCTGTCCTTGGAGAGGGAGCATGCGGTCGCAATGGGTATACTGGGGGAATTTTAGGAGCAGTGGGCCCCCCAGAGTATTGACTGTTTTATATACGGCAGTAACCATATTTTAATCTGAGTGCACTCACTGTCTTGTAAATACTGAATGTGTGTACCTTGTGTGATAGTTATGTAAATAAACTTTCATAGTTTTGTAAAAAAAGGGGGATGTACTGAGTTAGTCCTGACGAAGGGTCTCGGCCTGAAACGTCGACTGCACCTCTTCCTATAGATGCTGCTTGGCCTGCTGCGTTCACCAGCAACTTTGATGTATGTTGGATGTACTGAGGAAGGGTAACACTGTGGAGGGCAGTAAAGAGAGAGGTCACACTGTGGAAAGGGCAGTGCTGAGGGAGAGTCACACTGTTGGAGGTACAGTATTGTACTGGAGTTGCTATCTTTCTTCTGGGAGGTTATGGTGTGTGTGTGTGTCTGTCTGTCTTCGGGCATCATCAACCCTTCAACATCAGTAACAAGTGAAGCCAGTGCTGGGAATGACACAATGATATTGCACCTCCCCCAATTATTCACTCAGTACTTTCTCCACAGAATGAGCTGGGAAGAAGGTGTTTTTTTTTAGAAGTGCTGATTAGGTCTTTTTCAAACTATTGTCAATAGTATGGAACACTTTGTACAGCAGATGCTGAGGAATGTGACTTGCCTGCACAAACAGCAACAGCTGTACTGGGGGTTGTGGGGGAGGGTGAGGGCTGTTCTTAACATCTAAAGCATCAGTAGCTTTACAGGCCACACTCCACCCAGGATGGGCAGAAGGCATTATATCCTAACCTGGTTCTCAAGGCTTGCCAGAGCATCTCCCAGCTAGGTAAGACCATGAGACACCGGAGCAGAATTAGGCCGTTTTGCCCCTTGGGTCTGCTGCACCATTCCATCATGCTGATTTATTATCCCTCTCAGCCCCATTACCGTCATAGAGTTATGGAACAGTACAAAGCAGAAACAGGCCCTTCGGCCCATCTAGTCCATGCCAAACTACTAATCTACCTCGTCCCATTATCCCATCCATCCATAAATTTCTTACTTGGTCTCTTTCTTTCCACTAGGGAGAATTGTGAGGCAGAGTATGGCTGTGTATGGAGCAGAAGAAAGATCTTGCAGCAAAAAGGAAGGAAGGGAGCATAGAGTAACATTTCCACACACGCTGACCCTTACTGGGGTACAGTCCCACTCACCCAGCACTGAATTATCAAGAAACAACTTTATTCACCATTAGGTATACAAAATTATGAGGAGTATCGATAGGGTAACTGCAAGCAAATTTTTTTCACCCACTGATGTTGGGTGGGACTACAACCAGAGGTCATGGGTTAAGGGTGAAGGGTGAGAAGTTCAGGGGGACCATGAACAGAAACTTCTTCACTCAGAGGGTTGTGAGAGTATGGAAAGAGCACAAGTTAATAGATATGGAGAGCTATGGTCCCGGTGCAGGTTAATGGGAGTAGGTTGTTTAAATGGTTTTGGCAGGGACTAGATGAGCCAAAGGGTGTGTTTTTGTGTTGTACTTCTCAATGACTATAACTCCATCAGGAGTTTACTGTGGTATGTTGGTCAGGGCGTGACATGCAAAAAAAAACACAACATTCAACAGTTATAAAGAATAAAATATTATATTAAAACAAGTTAGTGTTTAAAATACAGATATGGAATAAAATCTCTTTGGGAATAAAAGAAAATGGAATTGTGTCTCAGACCTCCTAGGATCACAACTTAGTCTCTGTACCACAGGGAAAACTAAAGAGCAATCTTCCTCACAATCAGGTTCAGGACATTGGGAGTAAGGTGTGAGTGAACTTACACAGGGTTGAATTCAGTGTCAACTCAGGTACAAAAACACAAACATTATAAACTTCTTCTTCATATCACCTACAATTCATACGAAAATGAAAGACCACCGACACATATCACAGTCTGACATGACACTGGCAGCCATCAACAGTCACAAAGTTAACTGTGGGCCTGAAGCGGTACACAGAGATCTCCATCCTGACAATCGTGCACTGGTAAAGAGGGGAAGGCTTCAAGGGGGCAACAGAAATTCCTTAAAACTCATGGTGGAACATTGTATAGAAGGATTGCGTTACTTATACTCAGGGGTGCAGTGCTAGCCGGAGTGGCACATCTTTAAGAAAAAAGCTGAAATAAACAAGCTAATTAATTAGGTGCCGCCCAGCACGTAAATATTGGCTCAGATCAGAGGCGATTACCGATTTCACTTGCTCTACGCGATGTTCACTCCTCTTTCCAGGGCGCTGGAGCCTTTAGCTGTTCCATTGTTTGGTCAATTTAAAAGCCAGCCCAGACAGGCTGAAAAGACAGGGTTGTCAGGATCGAGGTGACATGTTGAATCCACACAAACTTCTAATAAAGTATAGGTGCTTGCCATGCTTTCTTTGTAATGACAGGTATGTGCTGGTCCCAGGACAGATCCTCTGACACTTTTCAGAGAAAGAAACGTCGATCCTTAATGCCGAAGAATTTAAAGTTATTGACTCTCTCCACCTCAGTTCCTCTAATGAAGACTGGCTTCTGGATGGCACCTAATTATTAGCTTGTTTATTTTGGCTTTCTTCATAAAGATGTGCCGGGTGCGCTCTGGCTAGCACTGCATCCCTGCTCATACTGTGACATACACAAAATTCTAGGAGGAACTCAGCAGGTCAGTCAGCATCTATGGAGAGCAATAAATCCTAATCAATGTTTTGGGCTGATATCCTTCATCAGGACTTGAACACAACCACTGATGGTTGTGTGCAAGTTTGGGGTCTTGGCATCAGAAAGTGGAAGATTGAAACTGGGAGCACAAAGCAAGGAATGGGCTAGGTTACAGAGGTAAGATTCTCTTTCTTCTTCATATCGCTCAGTGAATCTTCTTGTCTCGCCCACTTTCTGTTTCCTTAACACCTTCTGGCAATGTAACCTTCAAGAGTCTGCATCTCTCTAGTCCCAGCCTCCTGATCATTCCTCAGTTTTACTGCTGCTGTACCTTCAGTGGCCTGGCTCCTGTGTTCTGGAATTTTCTGCCCATCACTCTCTTTTCAGAAACTCCTGGAAACCTTCCTCTTAAAAGTTTCTTCTCCTGGGTGGTTAATTCTAGCTAATCCCCTCCCGGCCCCTTTATTACCTCAGTCACCACACTGCACTGTAAGCACTTGAAACCACTTGATATAATGCTGGTTACACTGTAAATACATGCACATTGTATTTAACCTCTGACTTTATATTGCATATATAGAACATAGAACAGTACAGCACAGGAACAGGTCCTTTAGCCAACATTGTAGTGTTGAACCAATTAAATTAATAATCAAATGGCCAACTAAATTAATCCCTTCTGCCTATACAATGTCCATATCCTTTCATTTCCCTCACATTCACGTGCCTATCTAAACATTGCTTAGAAGTCCCTAATGTATCTGCCTCTACCACTCTGGACAGTGTGTTCCAGTCACCCACCAGCTTCTGTGTTTAAAACAAACTTGCCCCTCACATCTCCTTTGAACTTACCCCACTCATCTTCAATGCATGCCCTCTGGTATTAGACATTTCAACCTTGGGACAATGATACTGTTTTCTCTCTCTATGCCTCTTATAATCTTATAAACCTCTATCAAATCTACCCTCAGTCTCCAGTGCTCCAGAGAAAACAACCCAAGTTTGTCCAAACTCTCGTTATAGGACATGCCCTCTAATCCAGGCAGCATCCTGGTACAGTCCTTGAAAGTGAGTCTGTAGGTTGTGAAATCAGTTCAGTATTAAGGTGAGTGAAGTTATCCATGCCAGTACAAGATGTACAGTAATAATTGTTCCTGAACCTGGTGGTGTGGGACCCAAGGTTCCCATGCCTCCTGCCCAATGGCAATAGTGAGAAAAGAGCATGGCTGGATGATGAGGGTCCTCAATGATGTAATGTGGCAGCGTTCCTTGTAAGTGTGCTCAATAGTCAGGAGGGTTTTGCCTGTGATGTACTGGGCTGTGGACTTTCTGTGGGCTTTTTCCATTCCCGGGCATTGTGTTCCCATGGTACTCTCCACTGAGCTATGGAAGTTTGTCAAAGTTTTAAGTGACATGCCAAATCTATGCCAAGTTCTAAGGTAGTGCACGAGAACTTGCTTCCTAATTCCAAACATCACCAAGGAATAAGCCAGGCAGGCCTCTGAAAAGCTGACCCGGCTGGTAATTTGAATGCTCTTAAGCTGCCTGACGCTATCTGCCCAGCTCAGCAGACATGACTGACAGCCTTCAGGCAATAAATCGAAGCTCTGCCATGGATACACATCAATTAAAACTTCATTGCCCAGTGCCTACAGAATATCATACATTTATCTGCACGAGCATGCATTGGACTCATCTGTGTAATTTCTCATATCAGATCAACACCAAGTGAGAGGTGGACATGGGTTTCTGCTGTTTGTCTTTACTTTGCCAGAAGGACATGCATTCAAGACAGACTGTGACGACATGAGCTCATCATCTAGGCAGAGGCAAGGTTGAAGGAGGGTCACACTGTGGGAGGGGCAGTACTGAGGAACTCTTGCAAATTTCTACAGATGTATTGTGGAGATCATTCTGATGTGGCTGTAACACTGTCCAGTATGGAGGCACAAAAGCACAGGATGGCAAAAGGCTGCAGAGGATTGCAGGCTCAGTCAGTTCCATCATGGGCACAAGCCTCCCCACCATCATCAGGAGGTGATGCTTTAAGGTGGTATCCAGCAGTAAAAAAAACCTCACGATCCAGGACATACCTTTTTCTCATAATTATCGTTTGGGAGTACGAACATGAGCCTGAAGACTCACTTCTCATTGATTCAAGAACAGCATCTTCCCCTCCACCATCAAATTTCTGAATGGTCCATGAATCCATAAAATGTAGCTCATCACTGCTTTATTGTTGCACTACTTATAACTTATCATACTGCCTTTGCACTGTGCTGCTGCTGCAAAACAACAAATATCATATCATATAACAGCGATAATAAATCTGCATCAGCAGAATGTCATGTTAAAAATAAGCCTGATTCAGTTTCTCTATCATTTCCACCACCTTCAATCCGATTCCACCAGCAGATTTCCCTATGCTCCCTTCTTCCTGACTCCTTGGCCCACGTCCCTATCTCCATCTCCATCTCCCACTCTCACGGCAGACGATGCAACACCTGATTCAAGATTCAAGTTTATTTATCACATGTGTAGCGAAACATACAGCACAATGCGCTGCTAGTGCCAACAACCAACACATCCTGAGGGTGGTTGGGGGCAGCCCATTGGTGTTGCCACACATTCCAACGCCAACGTAGCATGCTCACCATAATAACACAGTCTACAACAAAACAGAACAGACCACAGCAAAAAACACAACAGCAAAACATGCCCCTTTCCTCCCTCCCTTAGTCTTCCCTCCCCACCATCCAAACACTGATTCACATGCACACTTTCCGCTGCAGTGTACTGTATTCAGAGTTCACAGTGCTGCCTCCTGTACACTGGGGAAACCAAGTACAGATTGGTTAACAGCATAGCAGGATGCTGCTCATCTGCAAAGGTAACCTTGAAGCTTCCAGTCACCTGTCAATTTAATTCTCCATCCCATTCCCACTCTGACCTCTCTATCATTAGCGTTTCATTCTGCTCTGACGAGGCCAGAGAACGGCAGCTCATGTTCCACCTCGGCATGAATCAGCCCGCTTGACTCAGCACTGACTTCGACAGTTTCAGTAAACCAGCCTTGCAGTTCACATCAGAACTGTCTGATGCCTGTTCAGAGGACACTAAAATTGGCATTAAAAGATCATAAGACATAGGAGCAGGATTAGACCATTCAGCCCATCGTGTCTTCTCCACCATTCGATCTCGACTGATTTATTATCCCTCTCAAAATCATTCTCCTCCCTTCTCCCCAAAACTTTCAACACCCTTACTAGTCAAGAACCTATCAACCTCTGCTTTAAATATACCTAATGACTTGGTTTCCACAGCTGTCTGTAGCAATAAGTTCCACAGATTCACCATCCTCATCTCTGTTCTAGGGGAACAGATTGCATTCTGAGTCTGTGTCCTCTGGTCCTAGACTATCCACGTTCACTCTATTTAGGACTTTCAATATTTAGTAGGTTTCAATGAGATTCCCCATCATTCTTCTAAACTCTAGCGAGTACAGACCCAGAGCCATCAAATGCTCCTCATGTTAACCCTTTCATACCTGGAATCATTTTGGACCCTCTTTTGGACCCTTTCCAATGCCAGCACATCATTTCTTGGATAAGGTGTCCAAAACTGTTCACAATACTCTAAGTGCAGTCTGGACCAATACCTTATAAAGCCTCAGCATCACTTCCTTGCTTTTATATTGTAGTCCTTTCAAAATGAATGCTAACATTGCATTTGCCTTCCTTACTACTGATTCAACCTGCAAATAAACTTTTTGGAAATCCTGCATGAGGACTCCCAAGTCCCTTTACAGGTCTGATTTCTGAATTAGCTCCCCTTTTAAATAGTGGACAATGAAGAAAGTATCAGAGATTACAAGGAGATCTTGAGAAAGTATGTTGAGTGGTTGGTAAAAATGCAGAAAGATTTAGGAGGAGGTTGCCAGGAGCTGAGTGACTGAGTTATAGGGAGAGGCTGGGCAGGCTAGGACTTTATTCCAAAGAGCATAGGAGATTGAAAGTTGCTCTTAAAGAGGTGTATATATGACCATATAGGAGCAGAATTAGGCCATTTGGCCCATCGAGTCTCTCCACCATTTCATCATGGCTGATCCATTTTTCCTCTCAGCCCAATCTTCTGCCTATCTGATCATGGGGGGTGAGGGTGGTATAGATAGGGTGAATGTACTCTGTCTTTTTCTCCTGGGTCAAGGAATAGAGAACCAGAAGGCATAGATTTAGGATGAGAGGGAGATACTTAATGGGAACTTGAGAGGCAACATATTTTATACAAAGGCTGTGTCTATGTAAGCACGCTATTTTGATTCTACAAAGTGTTGCAACAGTCATGGGCCACCCCCTGCTCACCCCCAGGTTGAGTTGATTGCTAAAACAAACACAAATAAATAAATCCGAATCTGAGTGGAGTTGTCTACCAGAGGAAGTGTATGTGACAGGTACAATAACAACTTTTCAAAGACAGTTGGACAGACACATCAATTGGAAAGGTTTAGAAAGTTATGGGCCAAACACTGACTAGATTAGGGGGGGCATCCTGGGCCAGCATGGACAGGTTGTCCAAAGGGCCTGTTGCTGTGCTGTATGACTCTATGAATACTTAGCAGATCAGATGGCAATTCCAGGAAATCACTCCTCAGTGTGGTGGGATGTGGGGATCATTGACCTGCAGTGTTGCTCTATTTTCCTCTACATGGATGCTGCCTGACCTGCTGAGTGCTTCCAGCACATTCTGTTTATTTCAGAGTTTCAGCATCTGCTGAATTTTGCTTTCCCCTGTTATTGGCCTGCTAAGGTACTTCTGTTTTTGTTCACTCTCCACAGTTACTGCCCTGTTCACTGGTTTTCCTAGCTTGATCCTGTATGTTATGTTCACAGCAACCCCCTGCTCTAGTACCAGCCTAACCATGTTTTCTCTCTCTTCCTTCTTATGCACCTCTTCTAGCTCCAAATAACCAGTCTTCACCATCCTCTCTCACTGACACCAATCCATTTTATTTATGCTCCACCATATCACCATTTTCTCATTGTTCCTTACTTCCCTCCCCTTCTTAGTAACTTAAAACCATCCTTTATTACCTCTAGCTCCCTGTTCTGAAGCTTAATACCTCACCTCTCTCCACTGATGTCCAGTACTTCCAGCATTTTCTATTTTTGTACCTGCACCATCAACTCTCTTCCTCTCTTGACAAACTCTACATGTTCGGCTAAACATTTTCTGCTTTTATTTCCAATCTTCAGTTTTTATTTTTTTTAATTAAACACAATTCTCCTTAAACTCTGTTTCATCAATAACACAAGAGATTGTGCAGATGCTGGCAATATTGAACAGCACACATGATGCTGGAGGAATAGAGTTCCGCTGACATTTTGTGAGTGTTGCTCAAGGTTTCATGGCGCAATTATTCCCAGAGAACTTACAAGCTAATGACTTGAGGGATAATTACCATAAATAGCAGACTGACTAACTAAGAGAAAACAGTGTAAGGATCAATTGGTCATCTTTAGACTAGTAGGGTACAACAGAGCCCTAACTATTTATAATCTACATTAGTGATGGAAATAGCCAAATTTTCTAGCTGTATAGAGGGTTGTAGACAACCAGCTCCATCACAGCCACAACCCTCCCCACTATTGAGGACATCATCAAGTGCCAATGCCTCATGAACACAGCATCCATCACAAAGAACCTTCACCATCTGAGACATGCCTTCCTCTCGTTCCTACTATCAGGGGGGAGGTACAGGAACCTGAAGACCACACTCAATAATTTAGAAACAGCTTCTTTCCTTTGGCCATCAGATTTCTGAATAGCCCATGAACCCATCAACTCTTCCTCATTGTTCCTTTAATCACACTATTTATTTTTGTAATTAATAGTAACGTTATGTCTTTACACTACACCACTGCCGCAAAGCAACAAATCGCACATCATCTAAGTCAGTGATAATAAATCTAATTTGGATTCTCTACAAGGATGCAGGTGAGAAAACAAGTTCTGTGATCCCCACAGAGGGATGTAGATAACTTGAGTGAGTGGGCAATAAGCTGGCAGGTGCAGCTAGAAATGTGAGGTTCTCCTCTGTGGGAGGACCAACAGGAAAGCAGAACACTGTGGTACCAGGCAGCTTAGGCACAGCAAGTCACTAAGAATAAAAACAGAAAATGCTGGAAATACTTTGCATGTCCGGTTGCATTGGCCGTTGTGAAAAGATTTTCAGGTCCGGGCTCCTTTGTCAGAAGTTCATCAGGAATTAAGATAATTGGCTTTTATCACACTGAGTATTGACCTATCCCTGAAAACTAGTGGGCACACCAGGACATCAGAATCATATTTAATATCACTGGCATATGTTGTGAAATTTGTTAACTTTACAGCAATAGTACAATGAAATACATGATTTACAAATATAGAGAAAAAAACTGAGTTACCTTAAGTATATCCATGTCTATTAAAGTTAAAATAAATAGTGTAAAATTACAGAAATAGAAAGTGGTGAGGTGGTGTTCATGGGTTCAATGTCCATTCAGAAATCGGATGGCAGAGGGGAAGAAGCTGTTCCTGAATCGCTGAGTGTGTGCCTTCTGGCTTCTGTGCCTCCTTCCTGACAGTAACAATGTGACGAGGGCACATCCTGGGTGGTGGGGATCCTTAATGATGGATGTCGCCTTCCCAAGGCACCGCTCCTTGAAGGTGTCTTGGATACTATGGAGGCTGGTACCCATGATAAAGCTGACTAATTTGACAAGTTTCTGCACCATTTTGATCTTGTGCAGTAGCCCCCCCACCCATACCAGACGGTGATGCAGCCAGTTAGAATGCTCTCCATGGTACATTTGTAGAGGTTTTCGAGTGTTTTAGTTGACAAACCAAGTTTCTTCAAACTCCTAATGAAATATAGATGCTGTCTTGCCTCCTTTACTCCTTTATAGCTGCATCAATATGTTGTATCCAGGTTAGGTCCTCAGAGTTATTGACACTCAGGAACTTGAAATTGCTCACTCTCTCTACTTCTGATCCCTCTATGAGGATTGTTTCATGTTCCGTCGTCTTACCCTTCCTGAAGTTCACAGGAAGCTCTTCCATCTTGCTAATGATGAGTACAAAGTTGTTGCTGCAACATCACTCAACTAACTGCTATATCTCGCTCCTGTATGTCCTTTTGTCACCATCTGAGATTCTGCCAACAATGGTTGTATCATCAGCAAATTTATAGATGCTGTTTGAGCTATGCCTAGTCACACAGTCATGGGTGTAGAGAGTGTAGAGCAGTGGGCTAAGCACACACCCCTGTGGAGTGCCAATGTTAATTGTCAGTGAGATGGAGATTTTAATTCCAATCCACACAGATTGTGGTCTTCCAGTTAAGAAGTGGAGGATCCAGTTGCAGAGGGAGGTACAGAGGCCCAGGTTCTATGGTTTTTTGATCAGGACTGTAGGAATGATGGTGTTAAATGCTGAGCTATAGTCAATAAACAGCATCCTGACATACGTATTTGCATTGTCCAAATGATCCAAGGCTGCATGGAGAGCAATTAAGATCGTATCTGCTGTAGATCTATTGTGGCGATAGGCAAACTGCAGTGGATCCAGGTCCTTCCTGAGACAGGTGTTAGTTCTAACCATGACCAACATCTCAAAGTATTTCATCACCATAGATGTGAGCACTACTGGACAATAGTCGTTGAGGCAGCTCACACTAATCTTCTTGGGCACTGGTATAACTGTTGCCCTTTTCAAGCAGGTGAGAACTTCTGACTGTAGCAGTGAGAGATTGAAAATATTTTTGAATACTCCTGCCAGTTGTATTAACTTTGGTCTTGTTGGTTAAGGAGGGATATAATTGGGGCAAATTAACATAGAACATTACAGCACTGTACAAATCCTTTACTCCTACTCCAAGATTAATTTAACCCTGTCCTCCCATATAGCCCTCCATTTCCCTATCATCTGTGTGCCTATCTAACAGCCACTTAAATGTCCCAAACGTAGCTGCCTCTACCACTACCCCGGCAAGGCATTCCAAGAACCCCCCACTCTGTGTAATTAAAAAACAACCTCTGACAACCCGCCACACTTTCCTCCAAACACCTTAAACATTAAACAATTTCAACATTTAAGAGAAGTTTGGATAGGTACATGGATGGGAGGGGTATGGCGTGCTATGGTCCAGGTGCAAGTTGATGGGACTAGGCAGTTTAAATAGTTCGGCAAGAACTGGATGGGCTGAAGGGCCTGTTTCCATGTTCTAGTTTTCTATGACTCTATCCCAAGTGTGGTCCAATCAGAGTTTCATAGAACTGCAACATTGCCTCAGGGATCTTGAACACCATCCGCTGACTAATAAGACCATAAGATATAGGAGCAGAATTAGGCCATTTGGCACATCAAGTCTGCTCCACCACTTCATCATGGTGATCCACTTTCCTTCTCAGCCCTAATCTCCTGCCTTCTCCCTGTATTCCTTCATGACCTGACCAATGATGAGTCTATCAAACTCTACCTTAAATATACATAAAGACTTGGTCTCCACAGCTGCCTGTGGCAAAGAAGTCCAGATTCACCACTCTGTGTCTAAAGAAATGCTTCCTCGACTCCATTCTAAAAGGACACCCCTCTATTCTGAGGCTGTCTCCTCTGGTCTTAGACTCTCCCACCATAGAAAACAGAAAACACCATAATGAAGGTTACACCATACGACTTCTTAACCAGCCTATCATCTTGAAAAAAAACACTACCAATTGACAGAAGATTCATAAGATCAGCTTGTGAAAGGATTGAATATACAGGACCATTTGTAATTTTGCTAAAACTTATCAGATTGACGGGTGAGATACAGGCTGTGAAAATGCCTTTCCTCGAATATGGGCAGTTTTAGATTATCAGAAGATTATGATCCTCGACTGCAGGTAAAACCTAAGACAATGGGAGAAGATGTAGACCATCCAGCCAGCCATTCAATATGATCAAGGTTGATCACAGGTGCTGTGTTGGAGTAATTGAAAATATATAACGCTGAATCAGACAGAATTTTGAAAGCCAAGGATAATGGGGAAAGGGCAGAAGAGTGGAATCAAGATCTCATCAACTATGATCTCACTGATAGCAGAACAGGCTCAAGGGACGATCTGCTTGCATTTCCTTAAGTGCTTGCATACCCATCTCCACATTCTACTTTCTTAATTCAACCCCAATCAAGTTTCTTCGCTCCATAAATACCTTTCAAAAGGACTGAAGGCTGATGAGAAGTGACTTAATAAAAGTATACAGGATGATGAGAGGCATAGAGAGAGTGGATAGCCAGAGACCTTTTCCCAGGGCTAATGTGAGCGGGCATAATTTTAAAGTGATTGGTGGAAAGTGTAGGGAGGATATCAGAGGTATTTTTTTTAAAAAAGAGAGAGTGGGGGGTGCATGGATGACCCTGCCAAGGGTGGTGGTAGAGGCAGATACATTAGGGGCAGTTAAGAAACTCTTAGTTAAGAAACACATGAATGACAGAAAAATGGAGGTCTCAGTAGGAGGGAAGGTTTATATTGATCTTGGAGTAGGTTACAAGGTTGGCACAACATCATGGGCCAAAGGGGTCTGTACTGTGCTGTACTATGTTCAAAACAGACTCTCATCACCTGAATGGGAAGAAATATTTTCTAGCCAGATGCAGAATAAAGTCTGTGTACAAATTCCTCTTCTCAGCAAAATATCAGCTCGCTCTCAGAGAGAGGTGTGTGTGAGGGAGTAGTGCTGGCCTTGGAGCGAGACACACAGTGAAGTTCATTCCACCATCAGCACTGAGCCCAGAATGATTCTCACTGTCAAAGATCGTCAGCAGGAGGTTAAGTGCCCAGCAGCACAGAGTGAATGGGATCAGAACCAGAGAGTTATTATGACTGGGAACTCACTCTCCTTTGCTCCTATGTCCTCCCACCCTTCCTCCTACCCTTGGAAAAGGTTCTCATTCATTCAGTCCAAACACTGCCAGATTCCCAACATCCATATTGAATCTCCCCTTATCCAGCTCTGAAGGGAATAGTGCTCTTCTCCAATCCTAACATAGTTCCAGTATGTTCACACTGTGAATAGTCAGACCAATGGATCTGACAGGCAGCCAACACATCCACAGCTAGTAATGTTTCCACAGCTTCATCATGAGATGGTAGGAGATAATATGTGAAATGACCATATACATCTCAGATGCGTTAAGTTAACAGTGCCACATTACAACCATTCCCTAGTGGAAAACACAAGTTAGAGACCATAAGACACAGGAACAGAATTAGGCCATTTTGGGCCATCAAGTCTTCTCTGCCATTTGATAGTGGCTGATTTATTTCTCCTCTCAATCCCTTTTTCTGCCTTCTCTCAGTGATCTTTGATACCTTTACTAATCAAGTTCAAAGTTCAAGTCACACTTATTATCAAAGTATAAACCTTGATATTTATCTCCTTACAGGCAGCCACAAACCAAAGAAACCCAATAGAACCCATTAGAACTGTTAAACGTCCAATGTGCAGAAAGAAAAACATATCGAGCAGACAATGAAAGTAAGCAAGTAGTGCTCAAACTGAAGTTAATGAAAGTGAATCCACAGCCATGAAGCCAGCAGACAATTCAGGAGTCCGTTAATTGCAGGCCACAGCCTCAGTTCTGTGCAGAGACAATTAAACTTCGTGAAGCAGTAAGCTGAACCGGCCCATCCCTCACCTCCGGACCTGACACCCTGACCTTTTCAAACTGGCCTGGCATTTAAATCGTCCAGACCTTGGGTCATTCCTTCCTCTCAGACCAGGACCCAGGCCTGCCTCTTCAATATGCTCATGGGCCCAGGCCCCACTGCCTCAATTCGGCCTGTATCCAACCCTTCCGATTCGACTTGGTTCTTAAATCGATTAAACCTCGGGTTTTTCTCACTCTCAGGCCCGGGCTCCGACTCAATTCTACCTCACCTCCACTTGCCTCACTTTGGTTCAGCCGCATTGAATTGCCTCCAAGTCCACTCGAGCAATGGCCAAACATTTTCTCATTCCCCACTGTCCGACCCGGACTCCGCCACCTTCAAGACTTCAGTTCACATTGCAAAAGTGCCAGGTCGTACAGGCAGTTCAAAAGCTCAACTCTGACAAGGAAGTTGCAGGCTACTGTTTGCAGTGACCCATCACCCTCCACTTTAAATATACCCAATGACTTGGCCTCCACAGCCATCTGTGGCAAAATTTCTTTCTCTACACTGATCTACAAAACTCAGCTAAGCTAGGGCAGCACAGGTTAAATGCAGAATAAAACTTCCCATACACTGTTCCAGCACATGGGGATATGGTAGTTAGATGAAAAGCAAAGATCCCTCCACACTATGCTATTGAACATAGTTGGGCAGGGACAGTGCAGGTTCAATGGACAATAAATCTCTTCACACTGTCCCAGCACACAATCCCACAGCAGGGGCATACTTTAGAGCAAGGGTTCCCAACCTGGGGTTGATGGACCCCTCAGTTAATGATAGGGGTCCATGGCATAAATAGGGTAGGAACCCCTGCAATAAAGCAACCTTTATATATCACGCAGTGCCAGAGTAGAGATTTATGGTAGAGTAAACCCAGGCAAAGCCCTCCCCACCATTGAGCACATCTACATGGAGCACTGCCACAAGAAAGCATCCCCCACCATCCCTCATTGTCCCCAACATCCAGGCAACGCTCTCTTCTCACTACTATCATTGGACAGGAGGTAGAGGAGCCTTAGGTCTCACCCTACCAGATTCAGGAACAGTTATTACCCTAAAACTATCAGGCTCCTGAACCAGTATGGATAATATCACTCACCACAACTCTGAACTGATTGTACAGCTTACAAGGACTCTTTTCAACTCATCTTCTCATTGTGGGAGGTGTGTTGCTGCTAAGGGAGGACCACACTGTGGGAGGTGTGGTACTGAGGATGGGTCACTCTGTGAGACAGAGTATATTGCTGGTCCTACATCATGACTGAGTCAGAGTAACCCTGAGAGCACCTTCACCAGACACATACAGGCGGTTCAAAAACTCATCAAATCTGCTCTATGATTTATTTTCCCTCTCTCCCCTATTCTCCAGACTTTTTCCTGTAAACTTCGATGTCCTTTCCTATCACGAACCTATCAACCACTATTTTAAATACACCCAATAACCTGACCTCCAGAGCCGTTCTTGGCAATAAATTCCACAGATTCACTTCCCTCTGGCTAAAGAAATTCCTCCTCACCTCTGCTGTACAGAGAAGCCCATGTATTCTGAGGCTGTGCATCTGGTTCTGGACTCTCCCACTACAGGAGACATCCTCTCTACACCCACTCTATCTAGATTTTTCAATATTCAGTAGGTTTCAACGGGATCCTTCAACATTCCAGTCAGTCCCGTCCCAGAGCAAAAACACTCCTCACGTATTAACCCTTTCATTCCCAGGATAATTCTCATGAACCTCCTGTGGGACCCTTGCCAATGCCACCACATTCTTTCTTAACGTGCCAATAATATGTAATCAGTAACCAAAAGTGAAGGAGGAATTTAAAATAATCACCATCACCAGAGAGAAAACACTCCGCAAGGAGGGATGGGATGAAAAGCTGATCAGTTCCCAGTGACCTGCACCATGTGTTCTAAAAGACCTTCCTGCAGAGATGAAGAGTACATTGTAAGTTTTCTTGTAAAAGTGCTTCGATTCTGAAGAGATCCCAGCAATCTGGAAAACTGACATTGTGACGCTGGCAGGGAGTGAGAAACCAAGGAATACAACATCTGTTGTTGAGAAAATGTACGAAGCTATTACAGACGGCATAGTAATAGGGTAGTTAGATGGAATTAATTTGGTTTTGTGAAATAAAAATAGATTTTGACAAACTTATTAGAGCTCATTTAGGGATATAATGAATGAGTGTATAAATGAGAATCAGGAGATGTAGTACAGGATACTTGGATTTGCAAGGAGTTTGGATAAGGTAAGAGATAAGAGGTTTGGCAAAAGGTAAGACATGGTGTGCAATTAATAGGTTAGAATGAATGGAGCAGTGGCTAACTAACAGGAAGCAAAGTTGAGATAAATATTTCATTTTCAGGTCGGTCAGCTGTAACATGTGAGATACCGCAGTACCTGGCACTTAACTCAGAATCTGAATCAGGTTTATTACCACTGACATTCATTGTAAAATTTATTGGTTTGCAGCAACAGTACAGTGCAATACAGTACATAAAAAATTTCTGTCCGCAGAAATGTGATGGCAGAGAAGAAGCTGTTCTTAAAACATTGAGTGTGGGTCTTCAGGCTCCTGTACCTCCGCTCTGATGATAGTAATGAGAAACAATAACTACTTAGAAAAATAGAAAATGGGAGCCTTCAAGTTTGCTCCACCACTTAACATGATCGTGACTGATCACCTATTTTATTCCTGTTTTTTTATTTCCTGATCCCCCTGATGCCTCCCGGGTCTAGAGATGTTGCAACCTGGAAGTCAAATGAGGATAGGACTTTCATAGTGATCAGTAGTACACTGGGGAGTGTCGTAGGGCAGAGGGAATTAGGAGTACAAGTACATATTTCCCCGAGAGTGACATCACAGGTAGAAGGCATTTGGCACGCCAGCCTTCATTGGACTAACGATAGGAGTTGGGAAATTAAGCTGCAGTTATGCAAAATGTTGGCTAGGCCACATTTGGAATATTGCTGCCACGATGAGGTCACTTTCAGATTGGAGCAGCGAGACTTGATATTCCATCTGGGTAGCCTCCAACTTGACTATGAACATCGATTTCTCTGACCTTCTAGCTTCTCTTTCTCCATTCCCCTTTCTGGCTTGCCTCTCATTCCTTTTCTCCTCACCTGCCCACCTTCCCCCTTCCCTTTCTCCCATGGCCCATTGTCTTCTCCTACCATATTCCTTCTTCAGCCTTTACCTGTACAACCTATCGCACTCCAGCTTCTTACTTCATCCCCACTACTCATCTAGTCTCCCATCAACTCATACTCCTTCCCAACCCTCACCTTATTTTGGCTTCTTCCCCCTTACCTTCCAGTCCTGATGAAAGGTCTCTGACCAAATTGTTGACATTAGATGTTGCCTGACCTGCTGAGTTCCTTCACCATTGTGTGTGTTACTCTGGATCGCCAGTGTTTTGGATTATTGCATTGATTTTGGTTGGCTTGCTATAGGAAAGATGCTATTCAGCTAGGAGTGCGGAGAAGATTTATAAGGATGTTGCTGGGACTTGTTGGACTGAATTATGTAGAGAGGTTGAGCAGGATAGGACTTTATTCATTAAAGTATAGGAAAGTGAGGTGCATAAAATTTAATAGAGATGTATAAAATCATGAGGAACATAGAGTGAATTACATGGTCTTTTTCCCAGGGTTGGTGAATCAAGAACTAGAGAGCACAGGCTTAAGGTGAGAGGAGAGGGGTTTAATAGGAACTGGAGGATGGTCCATATACAAAGTGAGTTGCCAATAGAAATGACTGGGGGGGGGGGTTACATTAACAATGCTTAGAAGACACAAGACAGGTACATGGACAAGAAAGGCTTAGAGGGATATGGGCCAAATACAGGAAAATGGGAATGGCTTAGAAGTGTGTCTTAGTCAGAATGCATCAGTGTGTCAAAGGACCTACCTCCATACTGTATGACTCCCTGATTCAATAAATCTACTTCCTTAAATAGATTCATCACTTTGGCCTTCACTGATTCAGATGCTGATTTATTTATCACATGTACAGTACATCGAAACATATAGTGAAATGTGCCACTTGCGTTAGCAACCAACGCACTCAAGGATGTGCTGGGCAGCCTGGAAGTGTCACCCCTCATTCCAGTGACAGCTTAGTATGCCCATCACATTCAGCAGAACAACACAGAATGCAACATGACAGAACACAACAAGTGACTGGAAGTTCCACAAGCTCACTGCCCTAGGAAAGAAGAAATTCTTCCTTGGGTCTGTCCTCAGTCCCTCTCTTAGATCCCAAGGCTGCATCCCCTAGTTCTGGAGCCTTGAGCCAGGGGCCAAGAGAATTCCAGCATTCAGTTTAATGAGATTTTCTAGGTGTCTTGTTATCACATTCATCATCACAGGTTCCAACACATATCTTACCACTGACTTAGAACCCATGTTGGATTATTAGGTCTGATCAACCCGAAATGTTAGTTCTGTTTACTTCTCCACAGATGCTTCCTGACTTGCTGAGTATTTCTCATACTTTGATGAATTAAGTGAGGGTACTGAGTGTTCTATGGACAGCTTGGCTGATGATACAGAGACTGGCAGGACAACAATTTGTGAGGAGGGTACAAGGATTCTGCAGGGGCAAGCAAGTAGGAAAAACTTAGTAGATTGATTATGAAGAATAGTAGAGTGTTATTGCAATGCTATGTGACTAATGTGTTCTGGTGTTCAGAGAGAAAAGGGTCGTACCCATAAAACATTGGAGGAACTCAGCAGGTCAGGAAGCATCAGTGGAAGTGAATAAATAAACAGTTGATTTTTTGGGCCGAGACCCTTCATCAAGAATAGAAAGGAAGGGTGAAGATGCCAAAATAAAAAGGTGCAGGGGTAGGGAAGGAGGATAGCTAGAAGGCCATAGTTGCTGGGAAGACTAGTGCCCATAATGGAGTTGGCTGAGTTTACAACTTTCTGTTTTATGGATCCCATGCAAGGCCCTTCCATACCAGATGGTGATGCAACCAATTAGAATGCTATTGATCGTACATCTGTGCCTCTGCTGACATACTGAGTCTCCTCAAACTCCTAATGAAATATAGCTGCTGTTCTGCCCTCTTTGTAATTGCATGAATATGTTGGGCCCAGGATAGATCTTCAGAGGTGTAGACGCCCATAAATTTTAAATTGTTTACCCTTTCCACTGTTGACCCCCCAATGAGGACTGTGTTTCCTTGACTTCCCATTCCTGAAGTCCCCAATAAATTTCTTGGTCTTACTGACATTGATGCAGGGTTGCTTTAGCGTCACCACCCAACCAGTTGATCTATCTCGTTCCTCCATGTCTCATCACCGTCTGAAATTCTGCCAATAATAGTTGTGTCACTGGCAAATTTATCGATGGCATTTGAGCAGTTGTGGGTGTAGAGAGAGTAGAGAAGTGGGCGAAGCATGCATCCTTGAGGTGCACCAGTGTTGATTGTCAGCAAGGAGGAGATGCTATTGCCGACCTGCCGGTGAAGTAGTCAGTAGGAGTTGCAGTAGGAGGTACAGAGGCCCAGGTTTGGAGCTTGTTGACAAGAAATGAGGATACCATTGTACTTTACATTGAGCTTTAATTAATAAACAACAGCCTGATGTCAGTATTACTATTGCCTAATTGCATATTTAAGCTTGCTGACACCATTGTCATTGGCAGAATCGAAGGTGATGACGAATCAGCATATAAGAGGGAGACTGAAAATCTGGCTAAGGGGTGCCACAACAATAACCCCACACTCAAAGTCAATGTCTGTGGTGGACAATTTGCATCACAGACTTGTAAGGAAACACCAAAACCGTTGAACGGAAACCCTACAAAAAGTAGTAGATATGTCCCAGTCTATCACAGGTAAAGCCCTCCCCACTATTGAGCACATCCTCACAGAGTGTTGTTGCAAGAAAACAGCATCCATCATCCAGGACCCCCACCATCTAAGTCATGCTCTCTTCTCACTGCTGCCATCAGGAAGGCGGCACACAAGCCTTGGAACTCACAACCATGTTCAGGAGTAGTTATTACTCCTTCACCATCAGGCTCTTGAACCAGAGCAGATACTTCAATGCACTCACTGTCATGGACCCTACAACTCATGTAATATTTATAGCTTATTTATTTATTATTATTTTTATTACTATTTTGTTTTCTTTTCTCATTTTGTATTTGCACAGTTTGTTGTCTGTCCTATTGGGCATGGTTTCTCATTGCTTTTATTGTGTTTCTTGTATTTACTGTGAATGCCAACAAAAAAGTGAATTGCAGGCTGTATGCAATGATTTACATGTACTTAGATAATAAATTTACTTTGAACTTTGTTCAGGTGATCCAAGGTCAAATGGAGATCCAGTGACACTGAATCCACTGTAGATAGGCAAATTGTAGTGGGTCCAGGTCCCTCCTAAGGCAGGAGCTGATTCTAGCCATAACCAACCTCTTAAAGAACTTGATCACTATGGATGAGAGTGCCACTGGACAACAGTCACTGAGGCAGTTCACCCTGCTCTTTTTGGGCACTGGTATGATTGTCACTCTTTTGAAGCAGGAGGGAACTTCTGACTGCAGCTGTGAGAGATTCAAAATGTCCTTGGATACTCCTGCACAGGATGGCACAGGTTTGCAGTGCCCTACCAGTTACACCATCAGGGCCTGAAGCCTTGTGAGAGTTCACTGTCGGCCTCCGAGACAGAGATCACAGAGATGCCAAATTGCTGCAGGGATTCTCACAGGTGTAGTTTGATTCTCGCTTTCAAAGGCTGCATAATTTATGGTGCAACTGTAACGAAAACCAATTTCCCCCTGGGATCAATAAAGTATGACTATGACTATGACTATAAAAGGTATTGAGCTCATCTGGCAGTGAAACATCTCAAGCATTTGCTTTGTAGGAAGTAGTGGCTTGCAACCCCTGCCAGAGCTGACATGCATCTGATTAATTCTCTAACCACCATCAAAATTGTTTTACTGCTCTTAAAATAGACTTCCTTGGGTCATACCTGGACTTCTTGTAGAGTTCTAGATTACCAGTATTGAATGCCACAGATCTAGCCCTCAGCAAATTATAAACCTCCTGGTGTTCATCCACATCTTTTGGTTTGAGTATACAGTTGAAGTCAGAAGTTTACATACACCTTAGCCAAATGCATTTAAACTCAGCTTTTCACAATTCCTGACATCTAATCCGAGAAAATATTCCCTGTCTTAGGTCAGTTAGGATCACTACATTATTTTAAGAATGTGAAATGTCAGAATAATAGTAGAGAAAATGATTTATTTCAGCTTTTATTTCTTTCATCACTTTCCCAGTGGGTCAGAAGTTTACATACACTTTGTTGGCATTTGGTAGCTTTGCCTTTAAATTGTTTAACTTGAGTCAAACGTTTTGGGTGGCCTTCCACAAGCTTCTCACAGTAAGTTGCTGGAATTTTGTTCCATTCCTCCAGACAGAACTGGTGTAACTGAGTCAGGTTTGTAGGCCTCTTTGCTCGCACACACTTTTTCAGTTCTGCCCACAAATTTTCTATTGGATTGAGGTCAGGACTTTGTGATGGCCACTCCAATACCTTGACTTTGTTGTCCTTAAGCAATTTTGCCTCAGCTTTGGAGGTATGCTTGGGGTCATTGTCCATTTGGAAGACCCATTTGTGACGGAGCTTTAACTTCCTGGCTGATGTCTTGAGATGTTGCTTCAATATATCCACATAATTTCCCTTCCTCATGATGCCATCTATTTTGTGAAGTGCACCAGTCCCTCCCGCAGCAAAGTACCCCCACAACATGATGCTGTCACCCCCAAGCTTCACGGTTGGGATGGTGTTCTTCGGCTTGCAAGCCTCACCCTTTTTCCTCTGAACATAATGATGGTCATTATGGCCAAACAGTTCAATTTTTGCTTCATCAAACCAGAGGACATTTCTCCAAAAAGTAAGATCTTTGTTCCCATGTGCACTTGCAAACTGTAGTCTGACTTTTTTTATGGCGGTTTTGGAGCAGTGACTTCTTCCTTGCTGAGCAGCCTTTCAGGTTATGTCGATATAGGACTCGTTTTACTGTGGATATAGATACTTGTCTACCTGTTTCCTCCAGCATCTTCACAAGGTCCTTTGCTGTTCTTCTGGGATTGATTTGCACTTTTCGTGCCAAAGTACGTTCATCTCTGGGAGACAGAATGCGTCTCCTTCCTGAGCGGTATGACGGCTGCGTGGTCCCATGGTGTTTATACTTGCGTACTATTGTTTGTACAGATGAACATGGTACCTTCAGGCATTTGGAAAATGCTCCCAAGGATGAACCAGACTTGACATCATTTTCTGACCTCAATCCGATAGAAAATTTGTGGGCAGAACTGAAAAAGCGTGTGCGAGCAAGGAGGCCTACAAACCTGACTCAGTTACACCAGTTCTGTCTGGACGAATGGAACAAATTTCTAGCAACTTACTGTGAGAAGCTTGTGGAAGGCCACCCAAAATGTTTGACCCAAGTTAAACAATTTAAAGGCAAAGCTACCAAATACTAACAAAGTGTATGTAAACTTCTGACCCACTGGGGAAGTGATGAAAGAAATAAAATCTGAAATAAATCATTCTCTCTACTATTATTCTGACATTTCACATTCTTAATATAAAGTAGTGATCCTAACTGACCTAAGACAGGGAATATTTTCTTGGATTAAATGTCAGGAATTGTGAAAAACTGCGTTTAAATGTATTTGGCTAAGGTGTATGTAAATTTCTAACTTCAACTGTATATGGTATGTTCTTGAAGACACACACTCATCCACACAGGTCTCGATGAAGTTGGTGACATCTGTGGTATATTCATTCAGATTCGAAGATGAATCCCTGAATATTGTCCAGTTCACCAACTCAAAGTAGTCCTATAAGCACTCCCTGCTTCTCTTGACCATACCTCTCATCACTCGTACTGTAGTCATTAGTCTCTGCCTATACAACGGGAATGTTGGTACATGGCCAAGTGGTTAAGGCATTCGCCTAGTGATTTGAAGGTCGCTAATTCGAGCCTTGGCTGAGGCAGCGTGTGTGTCCTTGAGCAAGGCACTTAACCACACATTGCTCTGCAATGACACCGGTGCCAAGCTGTATGGGTCCTAATGCCCTTCCCTTGGACAACATCGGTGGCGTGGAGAGGGGAGACTTGCAGCATGGGCAAATGCTGGTCTTCCATACAACCTTGCCCAGGCCTGCGCCCTGGAAACCTTCCAAGGTGCAAATCCATGGTCTCATGAGACTAATGGATGCTAAGAAGAAGAAATACAACAGAAGCAGAAATACAGCCAGGTGATCAGACCTTCCAAAGTGTGGGAGTGGGGTGGCACAATGAGAGGTTGAGTGAGCTCGGGTTTTTCTATTTGAGGCGAAGGAGGAAGACAGGTAACTTGTTAGCTATGTACAAGAGGCATAGATTGAGTGGATAGCCAGAGACTTTTTCCCCCAGAGCAGAAATGGCCAGTATGAGGGGACATTATTTTTAGCTGATTGGTAGATGGTATGGGGATGTCAGAGGTAAACTTTTTACCACAGGAATGGTGGGCGTGTGGAATACGCTGCCAGGAGCTATGGTAGAGGCAGATCCATTAGACATTAATGAAACTCTTAGATAAGTACGTGATTGATAAAAAAATGGAGGGCTTTGTGGTAGAACAGGGTTAGATTGATTTTAGAGTAGGTTAAAAGGTTGGCACAACATTGTCCATGGGGCTGTACTGCTCTATGTTTTGAGGTTCACTAGAAGGATTCCTGACTTGGAGACAGCTTATGAGGGGAGGTTAAGCAGTTGAATCAAATGACATATAATCTCACCGAGATGCAAGACTTGTAGGACACTTGACAAGAAGTTTCCTTTCATGGGGGAGCGGTGGGGGTCAGTACTAGTGGTACAGTGTCAGTACAAGACTTCATACATTTAAAATAAATTTTCTTCACCAATGAGGTCATGCACATTTCTCCACTGCAGAAAACTGTGGAGATTGGATTATTGAATATAGCTAAGACAGGGTGAATGTGCAGTCTTTTTCCCAGGACTGGGAAATCAAGGACTAGGAGACACAGGTTAAAGGTGAGACGGAATTAATAGCAACCTGAGGTGGAACTTTTAAATGCCTGCAAGAAAATATATCTCACGATAGTATATGGTGACATATATGCACTTTAATAAAAAATTACTATGACCTTGATTTTTTTTTACCATCAAGAGGGTGTTCAGTATACGAAATAACAGCCAGAGGAAGTGGTTGAGGCAGGTATGTTAGCAACATTTAAAAGGTACTTGAACAGATATGGATACAAGGTTTAATGGGATAGGGGCCAAATTCCAGCAATGGGACTTACTTTGATGGGAATGTTGGTGGGCATGGACCAGGTGGGTTGAGGGGCCTGTCTCCGTGCTGTATGACTCTATGACTGCCAGAGACATATTACTGAGCTATAGAGAAGTCAAAGGGTATGAGGAACAGGTAGTAAAGTGGGACTGAAGCCAAAATGGATCAACCATGATCTTAGAACAGACTAGTAGGGGTAACAAGACAACTCCTGTTCATATTTCTCAATTCTTCCATTTGACACCCACGTTCCATAAGGAAAGTCACTACAAGAACCACTCATTCATAATTAGTCCTGAGTGATTGAGTGGGGTGGTTGGAAAGAAAATATTTCACACAGTCGGTGACAAAGCAGAAAAAGCCTCTGATTATTCAATCTAGTCCTCTCCTAACTTTAGCATCTTGTGAATCACAGTGAAGGTACCTCTGAGGAAATCAAAAGTCTGCAGATGCTGGAAATCTGAAAGAAATGCAGTAAGTGTTGGAAATACTCAGCAGGTCAGGAAACATCCATAAAGAGGGAAATGGAGTTAACAATTCTAGTCAATCACCTTTCATCATGACTAATGAACGAACAAATGCTGTCTTCCTGAGGAGACATCTGCAGAGGGACATCTCAGAAGGGAAGTCAGTAACAAAACTACTCCCCATCCCCTTCAACACTAACACAATATTCTAATCCAAATTTTGAAATTCTCATATTTTCTCCCTTCCTTTTCCCCTCTCTCTCTCTCTGTTCTCCTGCAATTCCCCCAAAATTCTGGCATTTCTGCACTCAAACTGCAATATCTTCATCATTCTCCATTTCAATAACTCCAACTATTGTGGCCATGTCTTCGCCTTCCAGCACCTTGAGACTGGGATTCCCTCCCCAAACCTCTTCACCCTTCCCCCCTCCACTAAATTGCTCTTTAAACGATCTCCCTGTGACCGAGCTTCTGGTCAAGTGCCCTGAGATCTCTTTATTCTTCTTGGCATCAACTTTCATTTGATAATTGCTCCCTGGGGCAGTTTGTGATGTTTAGCTTCATTAAATGTGCTGTATAAATGGAAATTGTGGTTACAAATAATGGCCTTGCAATTGGGAATGCTGAAGCAGGGATTAAAGAGCCAACAGTCTTCAGCAAAATTGGATCAGGACTTGGCATTGGATAATTCCCACGGAACAGTTCTGATAAGCAGATGGGTCATGAAGCAATCTTCGGTCTTAAAAGAAAAGATTCAGCGCCTTTCTTAATAGGAGCAGAAGGCGGTCACTCAGCTCCTCAGGCCTGCCCTGATATTCAGTATGATCGTGGCTGATCTGCTCAGGCGCATCTCTTCTTCACTGTTGGTGCTAATCAGCTCTCAGTTTCAGGATATTCCACAAAGTTATCTACCTCCTCTTTAAATAATGATCCACTCTCCACAGCCCTCCTGAATTCAAATACATTGTGAAAACAAGCTCTTACACACTTGCATTTTAAATGAGCTTCCCTAATTTTGTAACCACGCCCCTCATTTGAAACTCCCCCACATCTCAACTTGTAACCTGTTACAACCCCTTGGGATCTTATGTTTCAATAAGGTCACTCGCCATTCATTTATCCTTTTGTACCAAGCCTGTCCACCTAGTGAGGCTGCACCCTACCCTGTGCAAATGTAACACTCCTTGATATTTCTGAACTCTAACCCTGGTGCAATGTATCATTTGTCTTCCTGACCACTTGACTACTATATTTTTGTGATTCCCACACTAGATCATCTGGATCCCTCAGTTCTTTCCTCTTGCTTCAATCAGATAAGTCTGCCTTTAGATTCCTCTTACCAAAATGCATGACCTCACACTTTCCCACATTAAGCTCTATTTCAGGATATTCCGAAACACACTCTGCAGCCAATTAAGTATTCTCTCCTGAAGCATGTTCACTGCCATGGTGTGGAAAATACGGTTAACAGGATCCCACCAATGGTAACTATCATCAAATCATCTGTTTCAGTGATGTTGAAACATACATAAATACTGGTTACTGGCTGAGGGGTTTTGTGAGTTCACTCATGGAATTAATGTCTCAGCTGAAAGATGAGACAGCACGGTGCTGCTCCAGGAGTATGAGGTCCGCTTTAGGACCTGATATGTGGATTCAAACTTCCAACTTTCTCACTGGAAGGATAAATTATTATTTTGGAGTTTATATTTTATTTTGGAACTACATCATGGTACAGTAGTATAACAAATCACTGTTCAGGATTCCGAAGGAGCAGTGCACAAAACAACTCTTTTATAAAATATATAGGATTACTCTAGATCTTCCCCATTTTATGATTCCTCAGATCAGATATTCCTCTACAATAAGTTCAGATTCATAGACTGATAAATAGCAGAAAGTGAAGTGAGTAATATCAGTTGGTTAATAGAAGGATTATAAGGCATTTGTCAGACGGCATTTGGAGTATTGTGAAAGTTCTGCGTCTCCTATCTAGGAAAAGAAGTGCCAGCATTGGATAGGGTCCAGAGGAGGATCACAAGAATGGTCTCATGAATGAAAGGGTTAACATGTGAGGAGTGTTTGATGGCTCTGGGCCTGTACTCACTAGAATTTAGAAGAATGAGTGGGAATCTCATCGAAACCCTGAAAATTGAAAGGTCTAGATAAAGTGGATGTGGAGATGATATTTTCTATAATGGGGGAGTCTTGGACCAGACAGCACAGCCTCAGAATAAAAGGGCGTCCCTTTAGAACAGAGATAAGGAGGAATTTCTTCAGCCAAAGGGTGGTGAATCTGTGGAATTCATTGCCACAGGGATGTCAAGTCACTGGGTATATTTAAAGTTGAGGTTGATAGGTAAATAATTCGTAAGAGTGTCAAAGGTTACAGGGAGAAAGTCAAAGTCAAAGTAAAATTATTATCAAATATATATCACCATATACGACCATGAGATTCATTTTCTTGCAGGGCATTTAAGTTGAAGTTCAAATTCAGTTTTAATTGACATTCAAACATATTCATGTATACAGCTAAACAAAACACTGTTCCTCCAGGGCCAAGGTGCAAAACACATTACATACAGTCACACACAGCGCATATAGCAATGATAGAAGATACAGTCACAAAAATAATATTAGCACAAGTCCCTGAGTGGCATGGCTTAAAGATTGATGGCGTATGGGACATTGTCCTGGAACTATGTCTCTCCAAGAACAAGTACACAGCAATTCCTGATGTGTGCTCATTTACAGGAAAACAAAGAATAGAATTTATGAAAAACTATAAGTGAACAAAGACTAACAACCAATATGCAAAAGAATACCAATTGTGCAAATAAAAAAATAGATAATACTGAGAACCCAAGTTGTAAAGTCCTTGAGAGTGAGTCTGTAAGTTGTGGAATCAATTCAGAGCTGAGGTGAGTGAAGGCAGGAGATGGAAAATAAATCAGCCATGATAGAATGACAGAGCAGACTCAATAGGCTGGGTGCCCTATTCCGCTTCTGTGCCTTATGGTCCATTCCTAGATAGACTCTTAACCTTTGAGAAAACACTTTCTAACTGTGATGTCTCTAAAACTGAAAGAAACCTTGTGTTTTCCCAGTTTGGTTCCCATGAACTCTCGTCAGTCAGAGTCCTCGACCTGGGTTGCATTCCTGAAATCAAAGCCAGCGACAATTGATACTCCCATTTTGGCTTCAGCACTCCTAGTCCTCATCTCCACCTGCCTGGAAGCTGCTCACTGATGCGGTGAGGCAGCTCCTGATCCACTCTGACTCTAACCCCTGACAAGGAGTCTAGACAGACCCATCTTACATACCACATAGGATCAATATGGGTCAAGACAGACCCTCAGCAAAATCACCTCCACACTAGTCCCCCATGCTCCCTTGGGGAAGAATACTTTTTCAAGCTTCTTTTATTTAGAAGGAAAGCAAAAATTTTGATTGAATGAAGTCTTTGCCAGATCCAGGTCATACATAAAACCAGCCTCTGTGTTCACCAGAAATACAACTGGGCCAGCCACGTTTGTTATAAGAGGAGGTCAGAGGCTAGAAACCTGCAGTGACTCACCACCGGATTCCCCAGGTGTTTCTACCATCTACATAAATCAGGAATTTGATAGACTACTCTCCCAATTGCCTGGATTAATGCAGCTCCCACAACTCTCAAGAGTTATTGAATCTTACTGTTACTGAGTCAAATCCATCACCAACCGGGGAAAGCAAACTCTCGGCTAAGACGTTATCCTATACCAGCCACATCATCCCCTCCCCTCACCATCCCTTTCTGAATTTCATATCAATCACTCTCTCAGTAAATCCCTGGTTCACTCAATCTTCTCAGGCAATTTCTCACCCTCCCCAGACCATAAGAGGATTAACACCTGTCCCTACACCTCTTTCCTTGCTGCCATTTGGGCCTCTTCTAGTCACATGCAAATTGTCTGGCACTTTAAAAAAAATTTTTCTGATGCTCCTGATATGGCCACCTCTACACTGGTGAGAACAGAGTGACTTCTCTGCCAAGCACCGACACTCTTTCTGCCAGGATCAGTGGTCAGCCATTTTAATTCTCCTCCCCATTCCCTCTCTGTCCTCAGGAAGAGAACAAATGCAAACCAGAGTGACAGAACCCTGTATTCTGTCAGTGTGGTCTACAGCCCAGTGGCACAAACATTGAATTCTTCAACTGTCCCCTCCTGATCTATCCAGTTCCTCCTACACCCATCCTTGCCTCCATGACTGTCTCTTTTCTCCTCCTCCACCCACTCCATCTGCCCATAAGCCACACACTGTTCCCCTCTGCCCTCCCCAGCTGCTCCCCTCAATTCCATACTCCACCTTCCTTTCCTACCAGCCCTTTGTCACCTCCACACATCACCTCCCAGCCTCTGTCACTATTTCCACCCTCTCCTCCTCCATCTGCCTGTCAGCTCTCCTCATGTGGATCCATCTGCCAACTATTAGAACATTGGACACAGAACATTACAGCACTGTACAGGCCTTTCAGCCCATGATTAATCTAACCCTTCCCTCCTATAAATCCCTCCAGTTTTCTATAATCCAAGTACCTATCTAAAAGTCCCCTGAATGTCCCTAATGTCTCTACCAACATCCCTAGCAGGGTGTTCAATAAACTCACCACACATTGTAAAAATCTTTACCTCTGACGCCCCCCCGCCACCAATCACTTTAAAATTATGCCTCCTGGTATTAGCCATTTCTGCCTTGGGAAAAAGTCTCTGACTGTCCACCCGATCTATGCCTCTTATCATCTTGTACACTTCTACCAAGTCACCTCCTCACTCCAAAGAGAAAAGCCCCAGATTACTCAGCTTTTCCTCATAAGACATGTTCTCTAATCCAGCCAGCATCCAAGTAAATCTCCTCTATACCCTGTCTGAAGCTGCCATGTCCTTCACATAATGAGGAGACCAGAACTGAACACAACACTCCAAGTGTGGTCTAACGAGTTTTATAGAGCTGCAACATTACCTCATGGCTCTTAAACTCAATATCCCGACTAATGAAAGCCAACACACCATACAATTTCTTAACCACCCTGGTTGCACACAACCTTAACGGATCTCTGGATCTTTTCACATTTTCATACTGGCTATCTTCCCTGTCTCTTTCAGTCCAGATGAAGGGTTTCAACCTGAAACATTGACTTCCCAATTCCCTCCGTAGCTGCTGCCTGACCCACTGAGTTCCTCCAAAACTTCGTGTGTTGCTTTGGATTCCAGAATCTGCAGTCTCTTGCATCTCCTCTTCACTGGTACCCCTTCCACCATCCATTACTTCCATGGCTGGCAAACAGTGTCAGCAGTGTGCACTGTTGACAAGATGTTGTGCAGTTCCTCAAGGCTACTCTGACAGCCCCTCCCAAACCCATGACACTACAAAACAGGAGGCCAAGAGAAGGAGGTATATGAAAAAACCACCACCTGCAGGATCCCCACACCATTCAGACTTGGAACAGCATCAGTCCTTTATTGCCTTGGGTCTAAACCAGGACACTCCCTTCCCCAACAACACTGTGGGATCACCCCACCAGCAGGTCTACAGTAGTTCGAGGGGAGAAAGACGAAGGACAATAATAACCTAGTCACTGACTCACATATCCCATGAAAGAATTAAAACAAAATGATACACACAGAGGGGCTTTCTAATTTCTGTTCAAGGAACATCTCAAAGGGAGACCTCACCAAGAGTTTCTACAGACAGGACATAATTTGAAAACTCCGTACATGCACCAGTCCAGGGCAGGTAGCACACTCAGACTTGGCCACCCACACACTGTTAGAGCCTCAGGCCTGCAGCTGGCTATTGGGAGGTGACAGGACAGGTGCTGTACAGAGTGGACAGTGGGGTGGAGATGACATGTAGGGTGGTAGGCCCCAGGTGCTAGGCCTGTTGCAGACAGGCCTAAATGGACTGAAAAGCCTGGAGACCAGGCTGGAGCCTCACGGGGACCTGTCTCCTAAACAAGCTTTGGGGGTGTGTGAAGCAGGGAGACTTCCAGCTGTAGCTGGAAGCCCAGCACCCACACAGTTTGTCCAGCTGGCTATCTGACTAACAGAGATGGCTTGCCTATCTACCAAAAATAAAATAAAACAAGTTTCCTTCAAGGACCAAATTGCCTGCTAAATGATACACCAGCTGAAACCAAGGGACTTTGCAGAGGCAGGTATGAATCCATAAAGAACGGAGCTAAAACAGATTAAAAATACCTTCTCGAAAAAAAAATGATATAATCACATCGATCAGATGGTGGGTCCAAGATTTGCAAGAGAGGATTTCACTCACCTTACAGCCAAACATGAGGGACAGAGTCTTGTTGGTACACACCACCTTGCACTGACACAGTACAGGGGAGAAACAGGCCAGCTCTTTAATTGGCGGTGACATTATACGGAGCCCCATCCAAAAGAAAATAAAATAAGTGTTATCCCAGAGCTTGGGGCTGACGAAAAGACAGTATCTGGGGCTGCCGTACAATCCTCAGTGTGTCCTCTCTGTAAATACAGCTCTCATCTCATTTCCTTTTGTCTGTCCAGCCAGCTGTACCTCTCTCCCTCTGTGTGTGTGTGTCTCTCTCTTCTGAAATCACTGTTTCCTCTCTCTCTCTCGTTCGCTCAGTATTCCATCACTGTGTCCTCTCTCTTTCTCTCTGTCCCTCATCAGTTACACACCATGCCTGCAAGTCCAGGGAATTCCAAGCCAATCAGCTTTCTGAGTTAAAGGAGGATTTACCAAACGGCAGAATGGATGAGGGGGAGGAGGAGGAGGTGGGGGAGGCGGGGAACTGGAGGGAGGGGGCAGTGCTCGCTGACGACGTGGAAGCAGAGCTCCGCTCTCACCACCTTCAGCAGCTGGGGAAGAGCATCGGGTAACACAGCACTGGATTCAACTACATCGAGTGTGATTAATAGAGAATCTGTCAGTGCAGGGAGCTAAGCAACGGAACCTCTACTGTCCATCAGTCTAATCAGACTGCCCACCGTCCGCTGTGTTCCCTCCGCATTTCCCCGCCCTCAGCACAGTCTGAGGCCCCGTGCCAGCACACAGCTGCACCTCATTGGCCGCCGATTGCTGCTTCCCCTCAGGACCAGGGCTGGAGATAGCATTGGTGATGAATACAGAACAAAACAGGCCCTTCGGCCCAAAATGTTGTGCCGACTATTTAACCTACTCCAAGATCAATCTAACTCTTCCCTCCCACGAAGCCCTCAATTTTTCGATTATCCATGTGCCTATCTCAGAAATTCTTAAATGCCCCTAATGTATCTACCTCCACCACCACCCCAGCAAATTCCACACACCCACCAGGTCACGTAGTTTCTGTGGAGAGGAATAAACAGTTGACGTTTCTGGCCAAAAGCTTTCATCAACACCTTCATAAAGGACAATACACACAAAGGGTCTTTGCCTGAAACCATGAATATTTATTTCTCTCCTTAGATGCTGCCTGACCTGCTGACTTCCTCCAGCATTGTGTGTGTGATGCGCTGATTTCCAGTATCTGCAGAATCTCTTGTGTTTACTGTTTGTAAAACAAAATAAACTACCTCTGACAACACCCCCTCATACTTTCCTCCAAAAAATGTAAAAGTTTGCCCCTCCTATTAGCCATTTCATCCTGGGAGAAAGTCTTTGGCTGGCAACTCTCCCTTTGCCTCCTATTATCCTGTCCACCTCTGTCATGTCATTCATTTTCCTCCTCTCCAGAGAGGAAAGCCTCAGCTCGCTCAACCTTTCCTCATAAAACATGCTCTCCAATCCGGGGAACAACCTGATAAATCTTCTATACACTCTCTCTCAGGCTTCCGCATCCTGATCTCATCTCCCCAGCAACCTCAGGGCAAGGATGTGAGGCACCCATTCGCACCTTTCCCTGGCATCGCCTGCAAGGCTGGAAGTCACTGACCCCCAAGGAGGTAGCTGTGAGCTGCCTCTTATAGCCAAAAGGCCGAGGGCTGCCTCCTCTAACCACGGCAATCCTGAGGAAGGTGCTCTTGGGAGGACTTTCCAGGACTTAGAACCACTGGCGATGAAGGAATGGCGGGTACACTTCTAAGTCATGTTTGTGTGTGACTGGGAGGGAAGCCTGCATGTAATGGCGAACCTTCCCCCTCCCCTGTGCCCGAGGGAGGGGTCACGGGTTTTGGAGGTGTGTAGGTAAGTACCGTGTATTTTGTGCACCATTTCAGTGCTAATCATGCCACACTGCTTCACCATAGTAGATGGAGTATATTCCATCACACTGCAGACGCTGGAATTTGAAGCAAGACTCTACTGGAGGAACTCAGCAGGTTGAGCAGCATCTATCGGGGGTGGGGGGGTATGAGGGGTAAGAATTGTCAACGTTTTGGGTGAAGAACAGCCTAAACTCCAGTATCAGGACATGTCCTTTTCTCACAACTACTATCAGGGAGGAGGTAGAGGAGTTTGAAGTCCCACATTCAACATTTTATGATCAGCTTTGGATTTCTGAGCAGTCCATGAACTTCTTTTTTTTGCTGTACTTATTTATTTTATATATTCTTATTGTAATTATTTTTAATTTATAAATAATGAATTTTTAGCATATTTTATGTATTGTGCTGTACAGCTGCCACAAAACAACAAATTTCATGACGTATGTGAATGAGAATAAATCTGATTTGGATTTGACACTCCCTTATCTACCACGCATCTGATTTTGCCTTACAGATGGTGGGAAAGGGTTTCTGAGTGTCACGAGGCAAGTCACTCCCTGCAGAATCCTGAGCCTCTGATGTGACATCGTCATAGCCAGTTCCGTAAGTACTTGCTCAATGCTGCCCTCCAGAATACTGATGCTGGGGGCTCAGTAATACCGAGTGCTGCCAGGGATAGGTGGTCTGTGGGAATGGTTAGTGCCAGCCACCTGCATGCTGTGAAGGGCTACTTGATGCTCATCAACTCTATTTTGTGTGTGCGCAGGAAAAGACTGCCTCATTTTCTCAAGCAAAATTAGTACCAAATTACTCAGAGCTCAAACTGTTCCCCAACCCCATTCTTCACAGCCCAGTAACCCAAGAATTGTTGGGGCTGAAGACTCCGATCACTCACTATTGAAAAAAATGAAATGTCACATCAGTGCGGCATGTGTGTAACTCACAGTTAATTCCACAATTCATAGTGGGCAGGAGGGCTAGGTTGTACTCACACATCAACTCCAACAGTACGGTATTCCCTCAGTACAGCCCTTCCTACAGTGAGATTCTCCCACAGTGTGACCCTCCCTCAGTATCACCCCTCCCAGTGTGAGCCTCTCTCAGTACCGCCCCTCCCACAGTGTGACCCTCCCTCAGTAACACCCCTCCCAGTGTGACCCTCTCTCGGTACCGCCCCTCCCATAGTGTGACCCTCCCTCAGTACCACCCCTCCCACAGTGCGACCCTCCCTCGGTACCACCCCTCCCACAGTGCGACCCTCCCTCGGTACCACCTCTCCCACAGTGTGACCCTCCCTCAGTACCATCCCTCCCAGTGTGACCCTCCCTCAGTACCGCCCCTCCCACAGTGTGACCCTCCCTCGGTACCGCCCCTCCCACAGTGTGACCCTCCCTCGGTACCACCCCTCCCACAGTGTGACCCTCCCTCGGTAACGCCCCTCCCACAGTGTGACCCTCCCTCGGTACCGCCCCTCCCACAGTGCGACTCTCCCTCAGTACCACCCCTCCCACAGTGTGACCCTCCCTCGGTAACACCCCTCCCACAGTGCAACTCTCCCTCAGTACCACCCCTCCCACAGTGTGACCCTCCCTCAGTAACACCCCTCTCACAGTGCGACTCTCCCTCAGTACCACCCCTCCCACAGTGCGACTCTCCCTCAGTACTGCCCTTCCTATAGTGCAGAGCTCCACAATGACTATCCTCCTCAGTTTGGTGACTGACAGAATACAATCCTCTCCTTGGTGCCCAATGTGCCTACTTCGATTTGGCACCAGTATAAATGGTGTTGAACAGAATACCTTCAGATATTTAAGCAGGATTGGTACTTATATCATGGAATAAAGTGGCCACTCAACCCAAAAGGTTTGTGCCAGCACTCTGGAGAATTTTCCGAACAGTCCTCCCTCTCCACATACTGGCATGTATCCCCCAATTCTGTCTGGAAGCCCCTGTCAAATCCACTTCCACCACTCTTCCAGGTAGCGTGTTCCTGATCACAGCACCTCACTGTGGTGAAACCATCCCCTCCTCTCCCTTCTGGTTCTCCTGCCCACTCGCTTTACTCCATGTCCTCTGTGCACCTATCATCCTGCCCCAGGTTCAGTTTTCCCCTTTTTTTTTCAAAGAACTTGCTTGAGCTTCCCTCTGTTCCTCACTGTCTTAGTTACATTCAAACACTCTGGAACCTTTCATAGCCAAGAGAAGTTCCAAGGGCACCACTGAAGTCCAGGTGAATTCAGACAAACCATGGCATTGTTGTTCTGGTGGAAAAGACACTAGCTGAAGCGGTATCTTGCGTTACGGTCACAAAGTCCTGCACATGAAACTTGGAACCAGTGGGGTAAGTCTGCAGCTAAACTATTAATGTGATCAGTAGCCACTGTCTCAAACTGAGTCCCAAGACCATTCAGCCCCTTGTGTCTGCTGTGGCCTAGGGCAAGATCACCTATAGCACCACCTATAGAGTCATAGAGTGCTACACCATAGAAGCAGACCTTCAGCCTACCTAGTCTGTGCCGAACTGTTATTCTGCCTCGTCCTATTGATCAACACCTGGATCATTGTCTTCCATAGCCCTCCCAACCACATTCCTATCTAAACGTTTCTTCAATGTTGAATTCTAGCCTGCGCCTACCAGTTCTGCTCGTAGCTCTTTCCACATCTCACCACCCTCTGAGTGAAGAAGCTCACCCTCAGATTCCCCTGAAACATTTCACCTTCCACCCTTAACCTGGGATCTCTAGTTCTAGTCTCACCCAAACTCAGCTGAAAAAGCCTGTTTGCATTTCAAAGTCAAAGTAAATTTATTATGAAAATACACTTATGTCACAATAACCTACCTTGTGATTCATTTTCTTGCAGGCATTTATAGGACCCCCTCTTTGCAACGAGGGGGGAGAATGCGTTGGATCTTGCTTACACAAACATTCCCGATGCGTACCGGGCGGAGCCCCGCCCCCACCTTGATTACTCAGACCACATCTCTGTTATGCTAATCCCAGCATACAGACCGCTCGTCAGGTGCTCCAGACCAGTTCAGAAGCAGGTGAAAACCTGGCCAGCAGGAGCCATCTCTGCTCTTCAAGACTGCTTTGAGCACACTGACTGGCACATGTTCAGGGAGGCTGCAACCGATGGCGACTCTACCAACTTAGAGGAGTACACGGCATCAGTGACTAGCTACAGCAGCAGATGCATTGATGACGTCACCGTGGCCAAGACCATCACTACACGCGCTAACCAGAAGCCATGGATGACCGCGGAGGTGCGTGCGCTACTGAGGACCCGTGACTCCGTCTTCAGAGCAGGCGACAAGGCAGCCCTAACAAAAGCAAGGACCAAACTGTTCCAGGCCATCAGAGAGGCAAAGCGTGTACATGCCCAACGACTCCACAGCCACTTACAGGACAGCGGCGACATGCGGCACATGTGGAAGGGCATTCAGGACATCACCAACTACAAGACAACACCACCTGCCTGTGCTGGTGATGCCTCCCTCCCAGATGCGTTGAACAACTTCTGCGCTCGTTTTGAGGTGGATAATGACATGGCAGCGAGGAAGACCACCCTTCCTCCAAATGACCAGGTGCTGTATCTTACTGTGGCCGATGTCAGGAGAACCCTGCACAGAGTCAACCCACGGACGGCTGCTGAACCAGATAATATTCCTGACAGAGGGCTTAGAGGATGTGCAGACCAGCTAGCAGATATTCTCACTGACATCTTCAACATCTCCCTGAGCAGCACCGTTGTTCCTATGTGCTTCAAGGCCGCCACCATCGTCCCCGTGCCAAAGAAGTCTTCAGTGTCCTGCCTCAACGACTACTGTCCCATTGCACTCACATCCATCATCGTGAAGTGCTTCAAGAGGCTCGTCATGAGGCACATCAAGACCCTGCTGCCCCCCTCAATGGCCCCCCTGCAGTTTGCGTACCATCCCAACCGGATTGGAAGCAGTATCTCCAACACCATCACACTGAGCACGGGAGCCCCCCAGGGCTGTGTGCTCAGTCCACTGCTGTTCACTCTGCTGACCCACGACTGTGCTGCAACACACAGCTCAAACCACATCATCAAGTTCTCCGATGACACGACCGTGGTAGGTCTCATCAGCAAGAATTATGAGTCAGCATACAGAGAGGAGGTGCAGTGGCTAACGGACTACTACTACGTCGACTCAGGCCTAGGGGGCCGGCGTCGGGCATGATGACAGACTCTCCACTTCTCCCTCTCCCTCATCAGTGTGTTCAGTTCATCTACATTAGCTGCGCTGCTGTCTTCTAGGAGCGTGTTGACCCATAGTCTTGGGAGGGTGCCCAGGGTTCATCCTCCCATGCTTGGGCTCCCACATGATGACTAGGCTGACAGGTAGCTCAGGGTGGCGTAGACAGTGCCCCGCTAGTTGCAATCTTCTCGCCTGGATTTTAGTGGTGAGCATGGGTAGGTTGTTATAGAGCTCGGCGTTCATCATGTGCTGTTGCCAACTCACATCAAGAGCCATCCGGAGCATTCGTGTATAGCAACCATCTAGAGACTTCTGCATCATTTTAGTGAGTGTCCACGTCTCGCATCCGTACGTGAGAATGGACTCTATGACTGCTATGAAAATCCTCTTTTTAAACCCTCTGGTCAGGTTCGACTTCCAGATTTCCTTCATGTCGTTCATAGCCCTCCAAGCCAGCACCTTCCGTCCCTTTATGTCCTTCTCCGAACTCATCATCCTCGACCCGAGGTACTTGTAGTCAAAGACTTTCTTAATGGTATCATTTTCTACGGTCTTGAGAGTACCTTCGTCTCAGTTAAACACCATGTACTCTGTCTTTTTAGCGTTTAGGTGAAGTCCAACTTCATTGCATTCAATTTCCACTTTTGTCAGGAGCTGCTGTGCTTCCTCCATCTGGTCAGAGAGCAGGACTATGCCATCTGCAAAATAGAGATCTGTGAGCGTAACTGGTCTGACCCTTTTGGTTTGCCCTGGTTTTATGGTAAAACCAAGCTTGTCATGATCATTGGTAGCTTGACGCAGAGCGTAATCAAGGACGATTATAAAGATGTAGGGTGCCAGAGTGTCTCCTTGCAGAACACCAGCTAGGAGCTCGAACACTGCTGTTTCTCCATCTGGTGATACAACTTTCGCCATGGTTTTGGTATAGCTGGACTCTACCACTCTCAGTAGATGGCCTGGCTCTCCATAAGCTTTCAGGATCTTCAGCATTTTACCTCGGTGAATGGAGTCAAAAGCTTTGCAAAAATCAATGTAAGTAAGCACGGCTGGTAGGTTGTTCTTGTTGACTTTCTCGATGATCCTATGGAGAGCAAGTATTTGCATTACTGTTGTGCGCTTCTGTCGAAAACCATCCTGATTGAATCTTAGCTTAGGGTCAATGGCGGTGCGAATCCTGTTCAAGATCATCCGATTGTATAACTTTGCTAAGATGCAGGTCAGGCTGATACCGCGGTAGTTATCTGTCTTTGTGAGGGATCCAGACTTGGGGACTGGGATAATGTTTGAGAGTGACCACTGTTCTGGTTTGTCGCCTTTCATCAGTTCTGTATTACATATGACCAGCAAGATGACGTCCAGGTCGCAGTTCTTCAGGATATCTGGTGGTAACGGACTAGTGCAGAGCCAACAACCTGTCTCTGAATGTAAACAAAACAAAAGAGATGGTTGTTGACTTGAGGAGGACACGGAGCGACCACTCTCCGCTGAACATCGACGTCTCCTTCGTAGAGATCATTAAGAGCACCAAATTTCTTGGTGTTCATCTGGCAGAAAATCTCACCTGGTCCCTCAACACCAGCTCCAAAGAAAGCCCAGCAGCGAATCTACTTTCTGCGAAGGCTGAGAGATGTCCATACCCCACCCCCCCATCCTCACCACATTCTACAGAGGTTGTATTGACAGCATCCTGAGCAGCTGCATCACGGCCTGGTTCAGAAATTGTAACATCTCGGATCGCAAGACCCTGCAGTGTATAGTGAGGTCAACTGAGAAGATCATCGGGGTCTCTCTTCCCACCATCACAGGCATTTACACCACACGCTGCATCCGCAAAGCAAACAGCATTATGAAGGACCCCACACACCCCTCATATAAACTCTTCTCCCTCCTGCCATCTGGAAAAAGGCACCGAAACACTTGGGCTTTCACAACCAGACTATGTAACAGTTTCTTCCCCCAAGTCATCAGACTCCTCAATACCCAGAGCCTGGACTGACATCAACCTACTACCCTCTACTGTGCCTACTGTCTTGTTTATTATTTATTATTATTTATTGTAGTGCCTGCACTGTTTTGTGCACTTTATGCAGTCCTGGATAGGTCTGAGTCTAGTGTAGTTTTTGTGTTTTTTTCTTATGTAGTTCAATGTAGTTTTTGTATTGTTTCATGTAGCACCATGGTCCTGGAAAACGTTGTCTCATTTTTGCTATGTTCTGTACCAGCAGTTATGGTTGAATTGACAATAAAAAGTGAATTGACTTGACTTGACTTGAAAGTAAAGAAACACAACAGTTTATAAAAACTATACACAAACTAAGACAGTCAAAAAAGCAATGTGCAAAAGACAAATAATGATTTTTAAAAAAATAATATTGAGAATATGAGTTGTAGAGTCCTTGAAAGTGTATCTGTAAGGCTGTGGAATGAGTTCAGAGTTGAGGTGAGTGAAGTTACCCACGCTGATTCAGAACCCTGCAGGTTGTAGGGTAATAACTATCCCTGAACCTAGTGGTGTGGGATCTAAGATTTCTGTACCTCTTACCCAATGGTAGTAGTGAGAAAGAGAGTGTGGCCTGGATGGCAGGGGTTCTGAATTATAGATACTGCTTTCCTGTGGCAGTGCTCCTTGTAAATGTGCTCAATGATGCATTTACCTCTCATAATTTTGAATACTTCTATCAAATTTCCTCTCATCCTCCTATGCTCCAGAAAAATGTCAACCTTTCCCTACAACTCAGGTCCTCATGACTCATTAACATCCTTGAAATTGTCCTGCACTGACCCTACATCTCATAATGTTCAGAAAGATCTGCCCATCCTTGCCCCTGAACCACACTGGCAGAACCCATCTGTACTTCTGCCAAGGCCAACCTGAGTAAAACAGCACTTCAGCAAACTCAGCAGCACTGGGATGCACGACAGCCTAAATGTGCACCAGAGGAGGGAACTTCAGAGTAGGTTCTAGAAGAAGGAACATCTTGAAGGTGGAGAGAGAGCGACAGAGAGAGAGAGAGATATGTTTCAAAAGGGAACTCAGGAGCCGAGGGCAAGGCCAGCAGTGGGAATCTGCAATGAGGCCAGAGGAGGTGACAGAGCCTGCACCCCACAGTAACCTGGGTGCTGTCACAACATGGACAAGACCTCACAGAGAGCTGGACAACTTCTGGTTGAAAACAAGAGTAGCCGAAGTGTGATTTCAATCGCACCGTTCGGAGCGCAGCCTATAAATAGTCCACGCAAGGCTCTCATTGCTATTTTTGAGCTTGTGCAGTTGGGAAGCTTTTAACCCTTTAGGCACTGAGTTTCTCCTCTCCCGCCAATGTGAGATGAGTTTGCATTCTGGGTCAGTAAAGGGGGACAGTTTGGGAGCAGGGTTGAGTAACAAGTGTGACAGAGCAGATCTCTCCAAGATCAGGAACTCACCCATTCCCCGATTGGTGAATGAAGCCCTGCCCCCCAGTTGAGAGAGAAACAAGCTTCCCAAAAAAAGCTGAACAGGGCGTGGAGAATGAGCCACAGCAGAATGCAGGCAACACCACAAACCTCCAGGGCCAGTGGTGAACTGAGAAGTAAAGGAGACATAGAAACCCAGTTGGGAGATGGACCCTTTCATCCACAGTAGAGAGTCATGGGGTGGCAAAGAAAAGAGGAGGAGCACCTATTAAACACAAGAGATTCTGCTGATGGTGGAAACTGAGAACAAAATAAATAACGTGCTGGAGAAACTCAGGAGGTCAGGCCTCATTTATATTGAGGAATAAACAGTCAATGTTTCTGCCCATGGCCTTCATCAGCCCAAAACATTGACTGTTTATTCCTCTCCACTGGTGTTTCCTGAGCTGATGAGTTCCTCAAGTATTGTGTGTTTGTGGCTTCCGTTAAGGTTTGAATCTAGCTGCAGGTGACTGGCAGCCAACCATGGATGCGTTTCTGACGAACTTCAACACAAGAAGTCCCATAGCTTATCTGTGAACATAAAATTAAAAATTCTACTCTGTCAATAATTTACACCAAGTTCAGTGGGACCTTCAGTCTGTGTCTGACCCATGCTAACCCTGCCTTGGGAGTGTTTAATGGAACAAAATTGAGCAGTCTTTACTCTTTACCTGCTGCGCTCTTCCTGCCCAGGGTAGCATGGTGGTATAGTAGTTAGCACAATACTTTACATTACCAGCTGAAAGATCAGGGTTCAATTCCCATCCCTGTCTGTAAGGAATTTGTACATTCTTCCTGTGACCATGTGGGTTTCCTCTAGGTGCTCTGGTTTCCCCTCACATTCCAAAGACAATATGTTAACAAATTTCACAAAACATGCCAGTGATAATAAACCTGATTCTGATTTTGATTCTGTTAGGGTTATTGAATCATGGACATGCTATATTGATGCTAGAAGCATGGCAATAGTTGTGGTCTGCCCAGCTCAATTTTGACTGATTTGATTTGATGCAATCAATGCATTAAATATTTTGATGCACATAAGACAAATAAATTTCATCTTTAAGCAACACACACAAAGTGCTAGAGGAACTCAGCAGCTCAGGCAGCATATATGGAGAGGAATGAACAGCTGACATTTTGGAACAAGACCCTAATGGGATGATGTTGAAGAAGCTTCACATTCAGATCCCTGCACTGGTAATATGTGAATGGACTGCATAGAGTAAGTCTCTTCCCTGTCTTTAACCTATACGATCCCTGCTCTGGTAGTGTGTGATGGGACAGTGTAGTGGGAGCTTTACTCTGTCTCTAACCTGTACGATCCCTGTTCTGGTAGTGTGTGATGGGACAGTGTAGTGGGAGCTTTACTCTGTCTCTAATCTGTACGATCCCTGTTCTGGTAGTGTGTGATGGGACAGCGTAGTGAGAGCTTTACTCTGTCTCTGTCTCTAACCTGTATGATCCCTGCTCTGGTAGTGTGTGATGGGACAGTGTAGTGGGAGCATTGCTCTATATCTAACCTGTACGATCCCTGCTCTGGTACTGTGTGATGGAACAGTGTAGTGGGAGCTTTACTCTGTATCTGACCTGTACGATCCCTGTTCTGATAGTGTGTGGTGGGACAGTGTATAGGGAGCATTGCTCTATATCTGACCCGTACGGTCCCTGCTCTGGTAGTGTGTGATGGGGTATATGGGGTGTCAGGGAGGGGTAGCACCTCTGGTGGGGGAACATGTTGCGTCCTTTTCAGGGCGGTTAGCCCACCTTTGGTCCCCACCTGGCACTCAGCTCTCACCTGTGGCTCCCCGTAGCTGTTTGCATGCGACAGCAGCCACACCCCGGGCAACAGCTTCGACAAGCCGGCTAAACCAGGTGAGGGTAGCCAACGGGTCTCAAACCCTCGGTGAGATAGGGAGTTGTCTATCCCAGCATGTGAAGACAGACTCCAGCGGATTGAGCGGACGAGACCAATGGAAGGTCCAACTGTCAAGAAGGCAGTCTCTGCAAGCGTCTTGGAACATGTAGAGCAGGACAAGACACAGAAGACGTCCTGGTCATCCACTGCGCCTAGTCCCATCTCCAGCCGTCTAGACTCTGTCTTGCCACTGGACCCAGATGGGAATTGGGAAGAGAGAGTGAGGCTGACGCTGCGCAACTCTCCCTCACTTAAATCCAAATCACACGCTAGTCTCGACACCATCATAATGGTGTCGAGGTCCTCATCGACGTCAATGATGGACGAACAACAACAGTGTGTGATGGGACAGTGTATAGGGGGTGTTGCTCTGTATCTGACCTATACTATTGCTGCCACAGGAGTATATCCCTAAACCACGGAACTGCCCACATGTAGATAAGTGTGAATGGTATAATCCTGCCACTTCAGTCTTCCTGTCGCTCTTCAGCTGTGGGACCTTCTCTACAACACTTGGCTCATTAGAAGGCTTGGAGCCTGGGGCTCCAATACAATGAGGCTAATTAATCTAATTCAGGAAGAATCTGCATGCACTCACATCTGTCTCACTCTGTGCTACTTCCCAATTCCTGCAGTATGGAGCCACCATCTTCAGCTCAGCATCCTCATCTTCGGTTGTCCATCAAAATCCGATGACAACGTCCACTACTTTAACGGTGAGATCTTTGATAACTATACAGTCCTATCCTGGACCCACAAGCTCTATTGCAGGTGGGACATGTACATGTGGTAGTGGTGGCAACCATGGCTGCATTTCTCCTGGCTCTCTTCTGCTGTCTTCTGGTTGTTCTTTCCATCTCCAGAATACGAACCCCGTCCCTACACAGCTGTCGCCAAGTGGTACGGTCAGCAGCAACATCCTCCAGGCCCTTGGGCCTGATCTTGCACTTCCTTAAAGCATTCTTCATCTGATCCTTATAACGCTTCTTTGGCCCTCCAGCTGAGCATCGACCATGATGTAGCTGGCCATATAACACTCTGCGGGGTAGCCAACATGGGGGCATCCTTATCACATGCCCCAGCCACTGCAGCTGACGCTGGATGATCATGGCCTCAATACTTCTGCAGTTGGTCTTTACAAGTATTTCAGTGTGAGGCACCCGCTCACGCCAGGTGATTCCCAGGATGCGCTGGAGGCAGCTTAAGTGAAAGCTCTCCAAGGACTTGATGTGACGGTTGTAGGTTACCCAAGCTTCACAGCTATAAAGGAGGGTGGTGACACAGACCTCTTAGTATATGGCGATCTTTGTGGAGGGACAAAGGCTCCTGTTCTGAAAGACTCTACGCTGAAGTCTCCCAAAGGCAGCTGATGCCTGTTTAATGTGTCTCTGGATGCCGTGAGTGCCACTATCCTCAGAGAGAATGCTCCCCAGATATTTGAAAGATGGCAGTACTGACAGCTTTTCATCACCAACAGTGAAGGCAGGTAGAGTGGGTGGAACACTGGTACTCCTTTGGCAAACCACTTCTGTCTTGGTGGTACTGACAGCATAATGCGAGAGGGACACACAAAATGCTGGAGGACCTCAGTAGATCAGGCGACATCTATGGAAGAGACGTATTGGGCCAAGGCCCTTCATCAGGACTACGATGGGGTTTGATGCGCTCTGGTGCTCGGATTGGAGAGAAATCAGCTCTCTCACCCATCAACCAGAGGCTGCCGTTGCAGGGGTTCAGATGTCAGGGACTGATCTGACTGAGAGGTTTAAAGGTTCTCCGGTCACTGCTCAGCACACCTTCTGTGGTGAGGGCTGTTCATCCCTGATCCCTGTCCCTGAATCCCAAGCCTCCCCACTTCATGGACAGACAGGCAGAATTCTCCCCTTCAGTGGGTTGTATGCATAGAGGGCCCAGATGTTAGAATGGGCTGCAGGGGCCAAATGGCCTCCTTCTGTTCACATTTTCTCACATTAAGGAGACAGATACTTAGTGAGGAAACAGGTAGAGTGATATTGGCCTAATGCAGGCAAATGGGATCAGTGTAGATGGGAATCAATCAGCATGGATAAGTTGGGCCAAAGGACTCACTTCTATGTGGTATGTTTTGACATTTCGGGCTGAGATTCTTCGGGTTTTAATGAAGGGACACAGCCCAAAATCTTGACTGTTTATTCCCCTCCGTAGATGTTGCCTGACCTGCTGAGTTCCACCAGCATTTTGTGTGTGTTGCCGTGGATTTCCTGCATCCGCAGAATCTCTTGTGTTTCTATGAAAATGATGATGACTGGTCACTCCTGTCCCTCAGTCCTACCACTTTTGTTCGGGTTGGGCTCAACTTCAAAAACAAATCATCACTGACTGTTTCCGAAGGCACAGCCCCAGAGGATACAGTATTCGAGAGCTCTTCACCAGTGCATGCTGGGAATGTAGGATGACAGATCACTGTGAACATGCCATCCACACTCAGCATTTCCCCTGGATACGTCTGACTTGAACTGGTCCCATTACTGCTTCCCTGCTCACCAACAGGTGCAGAGATATCACCAGCACAGATGCTGCAGACTCAAGATTTACTCTCAGCAAAAACACCATAGTGCCTCAAATAAACATTTCCATCCAACCAAAACTGAAATTTTCAATTGCCTGAGAACTTATCATTTCCTATAAAGCCATCTTCCATCATTGACAAGAAACTGGTTGATGCAGGTACAAAGGCAACCTTAAATTATATTTATTTGTTTGTTTATTGAGATACAGCATGGAACTGGCCCTTTGAGCTGCGCCACCCGGCAAACCCCCAATTTAATCCCAGCCTAATCACGGAACAGTTTGCAATGACCAACCAACCTACCATCCGGTACTCTTTGGACTATGAAAGGAAACTGAAGCACCCGGAGGACTTCACCTTTATCTACATCTGGGCACTTCTGTTGGTTTAGGGATATACTCCTGTGGCAGCAATAGTATAGGTCAGATGCAGAGCAAAACTCCCACGGGGAGAAGGTACAAACTCCTTACAGGCAGTGGCGGGAATTGAACCTAGGTTGCTGGTAATGTAACGAGTTGTGCCACCCTTTGAAAGCCAGTCGCACAGGTACATGGATTGGAAAGATTTAGAAGGTTATGTGCCAAATGCTGACCAATGGTATGGTTAGCATTATGGTTGATGTTATTACAGTGTCAACAACCCAGATTCTATTCCCCCCACTGCTGGAAGAGTTTGTACATTCTTCCAGTGCCTGTGTGCGAACCCTCTGAGTGCTCCGGTATCCTCCCACATTCCAAAGACGCACAGCTTACTTGGTTAATTGGTCACATGGGTGTAATTAGATGACACAAGCTCGTTGGGTCAGAAAGGTCTGTTACCATGCTGTATCTCTAAATAAATACATGGGACTACCTTGGAAGAGGGATATTGGTTGGCATGGAGCAGTTGGGCCGAAAGGCTCGTTTCTATGCTGTATAACTACAATTCCAACTCACTGGACCATCTAGGTAAAGACCGTGGCTACAAGACCACAGACACTGAGGTCAGATACTACGGAAAAGTGATTTACCTCATGGTTCCCCCAAGCCTTCCCACAAGTTCAGAGTGTTCACTTGCCTGGATGAGTATGCTCCAAAAACTTTCCATTTGGGTCAAGGGTCAGTGACCTGATATCAGTGATCTGGGCAGCATGGTAGTTTAGCAATTAGCACAACGCTTTATAATGCCAACGATCACTGATCCCTGCCACTGTCTGGTAGGAGGTTCTATATTCTCCCAATGATCTCTGGGTGCTTTCATTTCTACAGTGAGTGCAATTCCATTGGCTCTCCACTGGGCCTTGACAATAGTAATACCTACATCAGGCTGCTGTTTACTACAGCTCAGTGTTCAACATAATCATACCCTCAGTTCCAAACTCTGAGCCTCTGAAACTGCATTCTCAACTTCCTCATTGGGAGATCACAGATCGGAAATAATATCTCCTCCTTGCTGACCAAGGTGCACCTCAAGGATGCGTGCTTAGCCCACTGCTTTATTCTCTCTACACCTACAGCTCTGTGGCTCGGCACAGCTTAAACGTCATCTATAAATTTGCTAATGACACAACTATTGTTGGCAGAATTTCAAACGAGGAGGCGTACAGCAGTGAGATAGCTTACCTGGCTGAGTGGTGTTGCAATAAGAACCTTGTATTGAACGTCAGTAAGACCAAGGAATTGACTGTGGACTTCAGGAAGGGGAAATCAAGGGAACGTACACCAGAACTCATTAAGGGATCAGCAGTGGAAAGATGAGTACTTCCTGAGTGTCAACTTCTCTGAAGATCTATCCTGGGCCCAACATATTGATGCAATTACAAAAAAGGCACAACAGTGGCCATTTTTCATTAGGAGTTTACAAAGACTTGGTGTGTGACCAAAGACTTGCAAACATCTACAGATGTACCACGGGGAGCATTCTAACATCTGGTCTGGAGGGACCACTGCACAGGATTTAAAAAAGCTGCAGAAAGTTGTAAACTCAGCCACTCCATCATGGGCACAAGCCTTCCCAGAATCAAGGACATCGCCTTTTGAAAAAGAGCCTGCCCTTTCTCCAGACCTAAGCAATATGGCCAGCAATGGACTTTCAGAGTGTAACATGCCAACCAAATTGTGCACAGCAAGCTCCCACAACCTGTTTCAATAACTGAAGCTGCCTGTGGGATAGCACTCCCAGAGCACTAGAGGAAATCCCTTCCTTACTTACAAAGAACAGCCATGGCATCTTTAAAGCCTATCAAAGAGAGCAGGGTGAAAGGACAAATGATTAATGGAACAGATAACATGTCCAACAATGTGATCCTCCCTCACTACTGCCCCTCCCTCAATGTGATGCTTCCTCAATACCACCCCTCCCACAGTGACCCCTCCCCCCAGAACGTCCCTCCCACAGTGAGAAGCTGCAAGCTCCAGCACTCCATGCAGACATTGTACACTGACTCTTCCAGTCCCTCAGTACAGCTTCTCCTATAATGGCACCCTCCTTCAGCAGTGCCTCTCCTACAGTGGGACCCTCCCTTGCTACAGCCCCTCCCATAGTGTGTGATCATCCTTCGACACAGCCCTTCCCTCAATACAACACTCATGGAAGAGATAGCCACATGCTTTGCATTCAGTCTGTGGAAAGGGACTCAACCTTCTGTGTTCTGCCTCAGACATGAGGTCACTTCATTCGGAGGTGAGTTAAATGGGAGTGAGTCCCTTCCATCCATGAAATACCCCCACTGAAATAACAGTTTAATGGATTAACTGCAAGTTTGGTGCTGCAGTGGACAACATGAGACAGCCTGTTACAGTCTCTCGAATACCCCAGAGGCTGCATTTGCTCCACTCACAACCTTGTTCTTCCCAGGAGATCCTGGCCTATTTATGCAATTGCTGCTCACAATCCAATCCCCCAGCCCCTCAACCACCGTGCTTCCCTGCTGCTCATGGTCAATGAAATAGGATAACCTCATTGCTTTGTCTTAACTTTAACCTTGAAACACAGTCAGCTGAGACTGCTCATGCCCCCTCCCAGCACCACCATCACATGCACACATTGTATGCAGGACCCAGGTATATCCCACTCCACACCTTTAAGAGCTTCATACATCTTGTGTCCTGTCCTGTCTAGCCACACTCCTTCCAAACATTTGAACTCCATCATGGGCACCAGCTTCCCCACCATCAAGGACATCTTCAAAAGTCAATGCCTCAATAAGGCAGCATCCACCATTAAGGACCCCTATTACCCACTATATACTCTTTTCTCTTTACTACCATCAGGGTTGAGGTAGAGGAGCATGAAGGCACACACTCAACATTTTAGGAATAGCTTTATCCCCCTGCCCCACCTCACTAGATTTATGCATGGTCCATGAACACTATCTCTGTTTGCACTACTGATTTATCTTAGATTTCTAATTGTAACCTATAGTATTTTGATGTATTGCACTGTACTGCTGCCACAAAACAAACATTTTTGGTGATATTAAACTTGATCCAGATTAAGCCATTTAGCCCTTCTAGTCCATACAGGTGTTACCATCCCATACCCCTAAATGCCCCCATCCACACCTCATTCTATTCCCGGATTCCTCTTAACCCCATCCTGCCATTTACTCTGGGAGTAAGCTCCACATTACCCTTTCTCTGGGTCTGGTCTCCCTGACACATGAAAACATCTCCGCCATCTGGACCCATTGCACTCTGTTTGAATTCCGAAGATCTCTGTTACTTTGCAGAGGGGCTAACTACAAACAAACTCCAGAGACATTTCATTTCATGTAACACATCTCCCGGTGTAGCTGGACTCATTTCACTCCCAAAGGAACCAGAAACAGGGGTTCACTCTGTACTTCATGCAGCTTGGGCTAGACCAGCTGTACAAATGAAACACGGTCACCCTTCTGTTCAATTCCTTCCCAGCTCTCATTACCCACCCACCACCATCCCAATCTTAATCTCTGTACTCCCTTGCCCAGCTCTATAACCCTCCAGCCCCTACACACCTCCCTGTCTCTATAACCCCTCCACTATCCCTATCTCTGTAACTCAAGCAGAACTGCCTTCAGCCCTGGGCTATCCTATGTGAACTTCTCTCCCTTCCTCTCGCCCACCTGTTTGACCACCTATTGTCTGGTGTGACTCATCATTTTAGCAATCCCAGGATAGATTGTAGCTTCGTGGCTTCAGGGACTATTTTTTAGATATTCACGTCAATCATTTTAGGATTAATTTTAGGGGAAAAGATCCTGTTTCCATAGAAACTGAAATAGGAGAAACGAGATTGTAAGATTGGCTTACAATTCAGAAACAGCCACAGGGTGGCATCACAATTGTATGCACCCACTTACACTGCAAAGTACTCACATTCACACACACACACACACACTCTCCCCGCACACACATGCACAATCACACACGCATTTACTCACACACACACACACACACACACACACACACAATTATACACACTTTGACTCACACAAACAATTACATACACACACACACACATAAACTCAATAACTTACACATTGGAGAAAAGCCAGTTTTGATGGTATTAGAAAGGATCTAGTAAGTGTGGACTGAGAAAGGTTGTTTTCTAGCAAAAGTGCACTTGGTAAGTGGGAGACATTCAAAAGTGAAATTTTGTGAGTACAGGGTGTTCCTGTCAGAATAAAAGGCAGGGACAACAGGTTGAGGGGACATTGGTATTTGTGAAATATTGAGGCACTGGTTAAGAAACAGAAAGGAAGTTCATAGCAGGTGTATGCAGACAGGAATAAATGAGGGACACGAGGGGAATAAATGAGGGACACGAGGAGAATAAATGAGGGACACGAGGAGAATAAGAAATGCAAGGGAACAATTAAGGAGGAAATCAGGAGGGCAAAAAGAAGACATGAGTTGTCAAGGTGCAGTAGAATTCTAAGGGCTTCTACAGATACAGTATATTAAGAGCAAAACAACAGCAAGGTACAAAAGTGACCCTCTGGAAGATCACAGTGGTAATCTATCCATAGAGCCAAAAGAAATGGGGAAGTTCTTAAGTATATTTTTTGCATCTGTACTTACTTGTGAGACAGACAGAGTTGACAGATGTGAGGTAATGCAGCGTGAAACTGTGGACAATATACAGATTACAGAGGAAGAGGTGTTTGCTGTCTTGAGGCAAATTAGTGTGGATAAACCTGCAGGGCCTGACAATATGGCAGCTAGTACAGAAATTGCAGGGGCCCTAGCAGGGATATTTAAAACATTCTTAGCCACAGGTGAAGTTTTGGAGGATTGGACGATAGCTAATGTTCTTCCATTGTTTAAGAAAGACTCTAAGAATAAACCAGGAAAATATAGGCCAGTTAACCTGGCACCAGCAGTTGGAAGGTTATTGGAAAGTATTCTAAGGGACTAGATAAGTACTTGGATAGACAGGGGCTGATTAGGGATAGTCAACATGGCTTTGTGTGTGGTAAGTCGTGTCTAACCAAGTTTTTTCAAGGAAGTTACCAGGAAAGATGTTGAAAGACAGGCAGTGAATGTTGTCTACATTGACTTTAGCAAGGCCTTTAACAAAGTCCCGCATGGGAGGTTAGTCAAGAAGGTTCAGTTGCTTGGCATTCAAGGTGAGGTAGTAAATTGGATTCGACATCAGCTTTGTGGGAGAAGCCAGACAGTAGCTGTAGAAGGTTGCCTCTCTGAATGGAGGCCTGTGAAGAGTGGTGTGCTACACGGATCAGTGCTGGGTCCATTGTTGTTTGTCATCTATATTAACGATCTGGATGATAATGTGGTAAACTGGATCAGCAAATTTGCAGATAACACCAAGATTTGGAGTGTAATGGACTGTGAGGAAGACTATCAAAGCTTGTAGTGGGATCTAAACCACTGGTAAAATGGGCTGAAAAATGGCCAATGGAATTTAATGCAGACAAGTGTAAACAATTTGGTAGGACCAAACAGGATAGGTCTCACCTAGTGAATGTAGGGCACCGAGGAGCGCAGTAGATCAGAGGGATCTGGGAATTCATTGGAAGTACCGTCACAGGTAGGCAGGGCTGTAAAGAAAGCTTTCGGCACATTGGCTTTCATAAATCAAAATATTGAGTACAGAAGTAGGGATGGTATATTAAAGTTGAATAAGACATTTGTAATGCCTAATTTGGAGTATTGTGTACAGTTTTAGTCACCTACCTATAGTAAAGATGGCAATAAGATTTAAAGAGTGCAGAGAAAATTTACAAGGATATTGACAGGATTTGAGGACCTGAGTTATAGTGAAAGGTTGAGGAGGTTCGGACTTCATTCCCAAAACATAGAAAATTGAGGGGAATTTGATGGAGGTATACAAAATTATGAAGGGTTATGAAATAAAGTGCTAGCTGGCTTTTTCCACAGAGGTTGGATAAGACTACAACTAGAGGTCATGGGTTAAGCGTGAAAGGTGAAATATTTAAAGGGAACATGAAGGCGAATTTCTTCACTCAGAGGGTGGTGAGAGTGTGGAACGAGCTGTCTCAACATTTGAGAGAAATTTGAATAGGTGCATGGATGGGGAGTGGTATTGAGGGTTATGGTCCAAATACAAGTCAATGGGACTGGGCAGATTCATAGTTTGGCACAGACTGGATGGGCTGAGTGGCCTGTTTCTGTGCTTATAGTGTTCTATGATTCTATGACATAGTCATGTACATACCCAATGCAAGAAAAAAACCATGCATAGATGTGCACATGCAGTTATACACACAAAATTATGCAGATGCATATTCATTTGCTCATAGAGTCAAGGCTTTTCTCCTTGGAGTGGAGGAGGATGAGACATGACTTGATAGAGGTGTACAAGATGCTAAGAGGCACAGGTAGAGTGTACAGCCAGAGACTTTCTCCAGGGGTGGAAATGGCTAATATGAAGGAGCATCATTTTAAGGTGTTTGGAGGAAAATATAGGTGTGATGTCAAGGCTGTTTTTCCACACAGTATGGTGGATATGTTGAATGCCCTGGCAGGGCTGGTGATAGAGGCAGATACATTAGGGGCATTTAAAAGAGATTGCTGATAGAAAAACGGAGGGCTATGTGGGAGTGAAGACTGTGCTGTATTGTGCTATGTTCCATGCTCATTTATATTCACACACACATTCAAGTACTTTCTCACATACATTATTCCATTACTGCATACATACAAAATTCTGCACATACACACACACTCGAGAATGAACACAGGCACACATGTGCACACAATTACACAACACACAGATAGGCAGAGTTGTAAAGAATTGTATGCGACACTAACATACTGACAATACCAGCATAAATTCATCACTGAAGAAGATGGCAGAGTTTGTCATTAATATCTGTAGCCGGCTTGAAGCCCAAGAAGAGTTTATTCATCATACACGCCGGGAAAGCACTAGATCCTTTTTTATACATTCAAATTGTCTTCAAAAAACAAAATAAAATTGCAGCTGAGAGTAATATAAAAAGGAAACTGAAGATTTTCATCACATAAACGCAGTACACTTGGAGAGATTAAAAAAGTTTTTTTAAACCTAACTGGTGATGAAAGGTCATTGACCTGAAATATTAACTGTTTCTCCCACCACATACACCTCTATTTCTATCTTACTTTCCTTTTTAAATTATCGTTACACATTTGCATACACGCACACACAGGCATACGTATATATATTGTACGTGTGTACACACGTATATACACACATGCACTCACACAGACACCCAGATACATACACACACGCACACAGACACACACACACACACGCACAATTGAGAAGTGCCAGGACCACGACATACTGAAGTACACTGACTTTTGCACAATCAGAGCCATTCACTGTCACGTGCATCTATCTATTCAAGTGCAGTCATATTCAGGTGTGAGCACACACTTAAGTGCATAACCACAAATCATAAAACATGCAGGCATTCACGTGCATGCGCGCACGTATATATACACACACACACACACACACACACACACACACACACACACACACTTGCAGCCACACATTCGCAGATAGGCTCTCACACACACATACATCCATTCTACAAACAGCACTATTTCATTCTGTATTCAAGACATGATCAGCTGCAGTACAGAATTCCTTGAGCTCTGCCCATTAACCACTCCCGCTCCATCCAACCTTTGCTATCTCATAAACAACACACACAAAATGCTGGAGGAACTCAGCAGGCCAGGCAGTATCTATGGAAAAGAGTAAACAGTTGGTTTTGGGCTGAGACCCAGCATTTTGTGTGTTGCTCAGATTTCTAGCATCTGCAGATTTTCTCTTGTTTGTGATTGGATCACAACAACTACCTCTTACTTAATGTCAGCAAGACCAAGGAGCTATATTGACTTCAGGAGGAGGAAACCAGAGGTCTATGAGCCAGTCCTCATCAGAGGATCAGAGGTGGAGAGGGTTAACAACTTTAAATTTCTTTGTGTTATTATTTTGGAGGACCTTCCCTGGCCCAGCAAATTAGTGCAATTATGAAGAAAGCACAGTAGCACCTCTACTTCGTTAAGAATTTGTGGAGATTCGGGAAGACATCTAAAACTCTGACAAACTTCTATAGATGTGTAGTGGGGAGTCCATTTACTGGCTGCATCACAGCCTGATATGGAAACACCAAAGCAATTGAACAGAAAAATGCTACAAAAAGTAGTGGATATGGCCCAGTCCATCAAAGGTAAAGCCCTCCCTACCAATAAGCACGACTACATGAAACACTGTCTCAGGAAAGCAGCATCCATCATCAGGGACCCTACCACCAAGCCATGCTCTCTTCTGCCACAGGAGCCTCAGGACTCACACCACCAGGCTCAGGAACAGTTACTACCCCTCAACCATCAGGCTCTTAAACTAAAGGGGATAACTTCACTCAACTTCACTTGCCCCATCACTGAAATGTTCCCACACTTTCAAGGACTCTTCATCTCATGTTTTTGATATTTATTGCTTATTTATTTATTATCATTATTTTTGTTTTTGTATTTGCAGAGTTTGTTGTATTCTGCACTCTGGTTGAACACTCCAGTTGGCGCATCTTTCATTGACTCTGCTATGTTTATTATTCTATAGATTTATTGAGTCTGCCCACAGGAAAATGAATCTAAGGGTTGTATACGGTGACCTATATGTAGCGATAAATCTACTTTGAACATTGAAATACCGGGGGGTGGGGGGTGCGGGGGTTGGGTGCATGTGCTCCTACCTGCATCAGCGTTTTTACGGTTGAGAGGGCTGAGAGTTTCAAGTTCTGAGGAGTGAACATCACCAAAAGCCTGTCCTGCTTCAACCACATTGACACCACAGCCTAGAAGTCTCACCAACACCTCTACTTCCACAGGAAGCTAAAGGAATTTGACATGTCCTTGTCAACTCTGACCAATTTTTAATCAATGTACCATAGGAAGTATCCTGTTTGGATGCGTAACAGCTTGGCAACCGCTCAGCACATGAGCCAATGAAACTGTAAGTAATTGTGGACACAGCTCAACACATCATGAAAACCATCCTTCCCTCCATAGACCCTGTCTATACTTATCACTGCCTCTCAATAATCAAAGACCCCACCCTGGACATTCTCCCTTCTCCCATTGGGCATAAAATGCAAAAGCCTTAAAGCACCTACCACCATGCTCAAGGACAGCTTCTATCCCACTGTTATCAGACTCTTGAGTGTTCCTCTTTTATGATAAGATGGATTCTTGGTCTCACCATCTACCTCATAATGATCTTGTACTTTACTGTTCACCTGCACTGCACTTTCTCACTTTATTCTGCATTGTTATTGTTTTACCTTATTCTATCTCAATGCACTGTGTAACGATTTGATCTGTATGGAAGACAATCTTTTCACTGTATATGGGTACATCTGACAATAATGAACCAACAGCAATATACTAATAGCAAAGTGAGCATAAGCACATGCATGTGCAATTTACATAAGCACGTGTATCCATAACACACACATACACAAACACAGAATTGTGTGTAATTTTGTAAAATCTTTAAAAATTGCAAAATGTCTATGAAGTTTCTCAGTATATCAAGCAGTAGTAAATCAAGACAGCTGGACTCACTGTGCCGTCAAGAAGACATTTCACCACTCATGCGAAAGGCTTCTTCAGTTCTGATCCATGGTGGGTAATATTCTGGTTTATAAACTCTGTGAGTTGTTTAAAGGTGTAGCAATCACGTGAGGGTCATTAGAATTGTAGAGGTAATGAGCCGATTATTAGCCTTATCTTTACATGAATGGAGGTATGAGTTGTTGTGGAGACACTGGGGTAGAGATGTTAGGACTGCATTGTAAGTAGCTGATAGGTGGTGTCGTACCTCACTGCCTCTATTCAGAGACGGGTTTTCTAGTTTGACAAAGATGGTTTCTTTGTCAAGAAGGGTCTCGGCCTGAAACGTCGACTGTACCTCTTCCTAGAGATGGGGCCTGGCCTGCTGCGTTCACCAGCAACTTTGATGTGTGTTGCTATGGTTTCTTTAACCCTCTTTCAAACCATCTTTCCTCCCTATTCAAAAGGTGCACATTATTATTATCGAAGTAGTGTCCCTTGTCCTTTAGGTGTAGATATACAGCTGAATCTTGACCTGAGGTGTCAGCCATCCATTTGCTCATACCTCAATTCATGCAAAGGTAAGACTAATGATCGTCTTACCTCTCCAGATCTTAACCACCCTCATGTGATTGCTATACTTTTAAATAACTCACAGAGTTTATAAGCTGGAAAACTACTCACCATGGATCAGAACTGAAGAAGCCTTTTGGAGGAGTGGTGAAATGTCTTCTAGACAACACAACATGTCCAGTTGCCTTAATTTACTACTGCTTGATACAAATTGCAAACATAAATTATTTTAATTTGTTTTTCTTGTAAATGTTGTTTATCTGATGCTGTGACTGTGATAATGCTGCCGCAAATAAGTTTTTCATTGCACCTGTATATGTGACAATAAACTTGACTTTGACTTGTGACAAAACCCCTCATATTGTATAATAACATGCCAAAAAGCACTTGAACACAAATGCGCAACAAACACTCCCAATATACCAATACACCCAGGCGTAAAGGTTAATGTTCAAATATAGACATGACTCCCTATGTATCAATATCCTTATGCAGACAGAACTACCACTTCCCCATATACCCAGCACATAAAGCACCATCACGCACCACTGATTAACTGAGGGGACTGTCCCCAAATCAGACAGAAGAACAAAGTAATAATTAGAACAGAGATTCAAACTGCCTGAAGGGGGTGGTGAGAAAAGTACTTGACTTTCCCATGAATGCCAGCAAGGAAATGAATCTCAGGGCGGCGTATGGTAACACATATGTTATTCATGACAAATTCATTTTGATTTTGAACCACAGATTTGCAGAGAGCGTGACTACAGTCAGTGCAGATGTTCCAGAGATTCTCACACCCTGTACCAGTGATCCAGCCCCAAAAGGTGGGAAATGCAGGCTACACAAAATCAGATTGTGATGCCATCCTTTGACAAACAGTGTGTTGACAATCCTTGGATTTCAACAGGACCCTAGAATGATCAGCTCCATTGATGATTGGGGGAAAGAGAGAATGGCATAGGAGGAAATGACACGGCATTGGTAGTTTTGCTCCTAAACAGGCTTGTGACGTTGAACAGTCTCTCTAGAATATACTCCTGTGTCAGGAGGAGAGGAAAGGTAAACCAGGGATGTATCTGTACACACACAACATGCTGGAGGAACCCAGAGGTCAGGAGAGGAATAAACAGTTAACAATTCTGGCTGAGACTCCCCAGCACGACCTGATGATGGATCTCAACTGAAAGGTCGACTGTTTATTCATTTCCAGAGATGCTGCATTGAGTTCCTCCAGCATTTGTGTGTGTGTGTTGCTCTGGATTTCCAGTATCTGCAGAACCTCTTGAGTTTATGTATCTGTACACACCAAGTCTGGCCTGTAACAATACTGATAACCTCCTTCCTCCAACTGCCCTCCCCCACTATTTCCAGTGCAATGGTGCTGCATCCCCAATGTTGACCCATCGCTGGTCTGCAGTCCGGTGAAACTGGGCTGACATTGACGGTGCACGCCTGCTCTCCCAGCAAGTGACATTGAGCTTATGGACAGACCACACTATTGGTGCTGATCCCTTGTTGGAAATGGAGCAATGAGGCAAGAGAGTATAGAGATGAGGCGGGAGAGGAAGAGAGAGGGGCTGAGGTGAGAGTGTGCGAGTGAGGTGAGGGAGGGAGAGAGAGAGTGCTGAGGCAGAAGATTGTGGAGATGAGGCAAGAGAGAGAGGGGCAGTGAGGCAGGAGAGAAAGGGGATGAGGCAGGAGAGTGTGAGGGTGAAATGAGAGAGAGGGGTGAGGCAAGAGAGAGGAGTGAAGTAGGAGAGGGTGAGGTAGGAGAGAAAGGGGGTGAGGCAGACAAGAGGGGGTGAGGCAGGAGAGCGAGGAGTGAGATGGGACAGAGAGTGAGACAGATGAGAGGGCAAGTGTGAGGCAGAAGAGAAAAGGGTTTTGGCAGGCAAGAGGGCTGAAGCAGGAAAAAAGGGGAGGACATGGGAAAGAGTTGTCAGAGGAAAGGGTGAGGAAGAGGAGATAAAATGAGGGAGGTGAGAGAGTGGGTGAGGCAGTAGGGGGAGTGGGGGGGCAGGAGTGAAAGGGGGTGTGTCTGGAGAGAGGTTATGTGAAATAGGAGGGGGGTGAGACAGGAGAGAGAGGTGTTGAGATGTAAGACAGAGAAAGCAAGAGAGAGATTGAAGTAAGAGAGAGTGAGGATGAGGCCAGAGAAAGTGGGGTAAGGCAAGGGAGAGAGGTGATAAAGCGGGAAGAGAGGGGTTGAGGCAGGATAGGCAGTGAAGCAGGGAAGAGAGGGCCTAGGCAAACGAGACAGAAGGTGAGACAGGTGAGAGAAGGGATGAGGCAGGAGAAAGACGGGGAGTGGGGCATGGCATAGAGGGTTGTGAGACAGGAGAGAGAGGAGGGTGAGGCAGAAGAGGGTGGTGAGGGAGGAAAGAATGTGTTAGGCAGGAGAGAGGGCGCGTAACAAGACAAAGGGGGTGAGGCATGAGATAAGGATGGAGTTAGGCAGGGGAAAGAGGATCTGAGCATAGGAGAATGTGGGGAGAGGGAAAAGCAATAGAGGTGGAGTGAGGTAGGTGAAAGGATAGAGTGAAGCAGGAAAGAGGGGAGGGTGAAACAGGAGAGGGGGCAGGAGAGAGAGAGATAGGGTGCATCACAGTCCAACCATCAACCAATCTCCTGGACATTCTCTACCTTCCATCAAATCCTCTCTCTCCATGCGCTTGCAGCCTGTCCTGGCAGTGGGACAGATTGATTACAGAATGACAGAGTGTGAATACACATAGCACCTCCCCACCCTTTCCCCTCACCCATTGATATATAATTCATACAGGTGCTGAGGTATTTTCGAATTTAGTGCTGTAATACTTAACCCACTGATCAACTATCTTGCCATCTGAACACAGGAGATTGGAAGTGGTATCCTAGGAATTCATGGATTTAGAGGGAGCTTCACTCCATATAATCCATATAGTGGTAATGTATATTCACATTAATCGTACAAATGGAGCTTCACTCTGTATGTGACCCTAGGAGTGTGTGATGGGACAGTGTGGAGGGAGCTTCACTTTGTGTCTGACCCCAGGCGTGTGTGATGAGATTGTATAGAAGGAACTTCACTGTGGCTGGCCCCAGAAGCCTATAATGGGATACTGTGGAGGGAGCATCTCTTTGTGTTAGACCCCGGGAGTATGTGATGGGCCAGTGTGGAGGAAGCTTCACTCTGTGGCTAACCTTGCGAGTGTGTGATGGGAGTGTAAAGAGGGAGATTCACTCTGTCTGATGGGAGAGGCAGGAAGGAGACTGTGTCCGGCCCTGGGTGTGTGTGATGCGACGTTGTGGAGAGAGCTTCACTCTTTACCTGACCCTGCAAGTAACTGATGGGATGGTGCAGAGGGAGCTTCACTCTGTGTTTGACTGTTGAGTGTGTGATGGGAGGGTGTGGAGAGAGCTTCACTCTGTGTCTGATCCCAGGACTGCATTATCTGACGGGAGATGTGTGGAGGGATCCTGTATCTGACCCTAGGATTCTGCAATAGGATGGAGTGGAGAGAGCTTCACTGTGTCTAAATTGCCAGTGTGGAGGGAGCTTCACTCTGTGTCTGTCCCCAGGAGAGTGTGACGGGACAGTGCAGAGGGAAATTCACTCTTTGTCTTACCCTAGGAGTATGCAAATGGACTTGTGGAGTGAGCTTCACTCTGTATCTAACCCCAGGTATGTGTGATTGGGTGGTGTGGCTGGAGCTTTGCTCTGTGTGTGACCACGGGAGTAGTGATGTGACGGTCCAGAGAGATTCACTCTGTGTCTGTCCCGAAGATTTTGTGATGGGACAGTATGAAGAGAGCTTCACTCAGTGTCTAACCACAGGAGTGTGTGACTGGCAGTGACTGGGATTCACTCTGTGTCTCACCTGGGAGTGTGTGATGGGTTGGTCTAGAGCAGGGTTTTCCTACCTGGGGTCCATGGACCACTCCATTAAAGGTTGGGCTCCATGGCATAAAAAAATGTCTGAAACCTGTGGTTGAGAGGGATGTACACTCATGGCTGACACGGGAGTGTGTGATGGGACAGTGTGGAGGGAGCTTCACTTTGTGTCTGACCCCAGGAGTGTGAGATGGGACAACGTGGAGGGAGCTTCACTCTGTGTCAGCCCTTTTTTTTTTACAAAATTCTTTATTACAAATGTCGGTGCTATACAATATTTACAAAACCAGTGACTAACACATTTACTACACTACAAACAGACCCAATACATGTTAAACCAATATATTACCATCCTCATCAATGATGGCATTTACACCCCGCGGAGCCCAACGGTCCCGGAACACCTCTACGGTCGCTGTGGACTGTGCATATTCCTTTTCAATGTTCACCCGGGCACGAACATACCCCCTAAACATAGCCAGGCAGTCCACCCGGGGAGAACCTCCTGCCATCCTTTTCCAGGAGCCACGGATGGCAATTTTCGCCAGCCCCAGGAGCAAGTTGACAAGGACATCCTCATCCCTCTGTGCCTCCCTCCTTACTGGATGACCATATATGAATAGGGTGGGACTGAAATGCAATCAGAAGGCGAGAAGCAGCCCACGCAAATACGCGAAAAGGGGCTGCAGCCTCACACACTCCACGTACATATGGTACACGGTCTCCTCCAGCCCGCAGAAGTGACACGCGGCTGGGAGATCCGTGTACAGACTAAAGAACTTATTGCAGGGCACCGCTTTATGCAGCACCCTCCAGCCGAGATCCCCAAGGTGCATGGGGAGGACTCCCATGTTAAGGGACTTCCACTGGGGACCCCCCTCACCTCCAGGTGGAAAGACCGACCGCCATGGCGTGTCGGGACGGTGGACAAGGGCTAGGAAGTGGATGGAGGGTGTGGAGCAGCAGCCCATAAAGGTACCTCCTGCCTGCATCCCTGAATGGGATTGTGGGTGTCGATGAAAGACGGCTCAAGTTGTGTGGATTCGTCTCTCGGGTAAGGCTGCGGGGCCTGGGCCCAACGAGCAGCTCAGCTTGAGTCGATCCACACACCTGAGCTGCACCGACATCCGCTGAGGCAGGGCAAGGGTCGGCCAGGACCCCGCCCTCTGCCAGAGGAGGGGATTCCCGGCCTGAGGCAACCATGTTCCAGACTCTCAGTAGGTCCTGATAGAAGCCGGGCAGCCTCTGCAAAGCAGCACGGCTGACGCCCGCCGGTGGTAGCTGCATATCTTCGTGAAGGCAGCAGCCCCTCCGGAGGAAGAAAGTCGCCAACACGTGCCACCTGGGAGGGTGCTCGGCGTACAGGAATCTCTGCAGAGTCCTGAGGCGGAGAGCCGCCAGTCGTGTGCGTACACACACCAGCGACTGTCCGCCCTCTCCTACTGGGAGACTCAGAACCGCTGCAGAGACCCAGTGTTTCCTGTTTCCCCAGAAGAAGTCCACTAGCTTCCTCTGCATTCTCGCGACAAAAGGGGCGGGGGGGGGGGCAAGGTGACCATCCGGTACCACAACATGGAGGCCACCAGCTGGTTTATGACCACCACCCTGCCTCGATAGGAAAGCACCCTGAGAAGGCCTGACCAGCGCCCTAGCCGGGCCATGACCTTTGTCTCCAGGTCCTGCCAGTTCGCCAGCCAGGTCTCCCCAGAAGGACTCAGGTAGACTCCCAGATAGAGAAGGCGTCTGGTGCTCCACTCAAAAGCTCTCATCTCCTCCGGCAGGGAGTCCACCTGCCACTGGCCTACTAAGAGTCCGGAACATTTCGCCCAGTTGATCCTCGCGGAGGATGCCGCCGAGAAAACATCTTGGCACTCGCGCATCCTCCACAGGTCACAGTGGTCTGTCATCATGAGGAGTACGTCATCAGCGTAGGCCGAGAGGACGACCTCCATGTCCGGTTTGCGCCGAACCAGACCTGTCAGCCTTCGCCGAAGAAGGCTGAGGAATGGCTCGACACAGATCGCATAGTTGACCGGACATGGGGCACCCTTGACGCACTCCTCTTCGGAAGGGAATAGGTCCTGTCAATGATCCGTTAATCTTAACTAGGCACTCTGCGACAGAGTACAGGAGCCGAACTCGGGCCACAAAGTGTGGTCCGAGCCCAAAAGCCTGCAGGGTGCCCAGCAGGAAACTGTGGTCCACCCAGTCAAACGCCTTCTCCTGGTCAAGAGAAAGAAACGCTGCCGGGGTCCCAGTCTCCTGGAGTAGGTAGATCAGGTCCCGTACTAAGTAGACATTGTCCTGGATGGAGCGCCCCGGGACTGTGTAAGATTGGTCAGGATGGACCACCTGTCCAATTACCGAACCCAAACGGTTGGCCATTGCCCGGGCGAAGATCTTGTAGTCCGCGCACAAGAGAAAGACCGGCCGCCAGTTCTTTAGCAGGCGGAGGTCCCCCTTCTTGGGCAGTAGGACCACAACAGCTCTTCGCCATGAGAGGGGCATTTCTCCGGTGGCTAGGCTCTCCCCTAGGACAAGGCTGTAATCATCCCCCAGGACATCCCAAAAAGCCTGATAAAACTCAACACTCAGTCCATCCAAGCCAGGGGACTTGCCCCTCCAGAGTTGCCGAAGGGCAGTGGACAGCTCCTCCCGAGTCAGTGGGGCGTCCAGAGGCACTGCATCCTCTGGACTGACCTTAGGCAAATCCTTCCAGACCTCACTACACGCCTCCGCATTTGACGGATCAGGCAAGAATAAGGACCGATAGAATGAACGGACTTCGTTGTTAATTCCATCAGGGTCCGTGATGGAGGAGCCATCGGCAGCCAGCAATTCTACTAGCTGCTTTTGAACTCCCCGCCACCTCTCCAACGAGTAGAAGAAGGGTGAGCCACGGTCCAAATCCTGCAGCATTTGGATCCGTGACCTCACGTACGCACCTCGGGACTGCTGAAGCTGCAGGTTCCTTAGTGCGTCCTTCTTCTCCTGGTATTCCTGCCACAGCTGCTGGTCTCCAGTGGTCGGACCGAGGCGGGACTCCAGGTCAAGCAACGCTCTTTCAAGCCGCTCAACCTCAGAGCCCTGCCTCTTTGTCGACCCCCTAGTATACTCCCGACATAAAAACCGGATGTGGGCTTTGCCCACATCCCACCATAACTGTAGGGAGCAGAACTCTCTCCGCCTCTCCTTCCAGGAGACCCAGAACGCACGGAACGAATCCCGGAATCGGCTGTTCTCCCGGATCCCACCCGAGGGTGTAGTGGAATAAATTCCATCCACACAAGGTGATGATCCGAGCATGACACTGGCCGCATGGAGGACGCCGACACGCGGGAGGCGTAGGCCCGAGAGATGTACATGCGGTCTATCCTGGAACCTCCTTCTCTAGACCTTCTCGAGAAGGCGCCAGAATTGGGGTGAAGATTCTGCCAGCTATCCACCAAGTCAAAGGAGCTGACTAGCTCCTTTAACCTTTTTGCTGATGCTGGGTCGCGTTGGAGGCCCGAGCGGTCCTCCGCCTCGAGGGTACAATTGAAATCTCCCCCGAGGATGACGCAGTCCCCAGGATCGATGGAGCTCAGCAGGGTGGACAGCTGACAGAATAGGCGCGTCTGCATCACACCACGCCTGGGAGCATACACATTGATAAAATGCAATGGTACGCCATCCAGGCGCACAGCCAGGTGGAGCAGCTGGCCGGGCACAACATCTTGGACCCTTTCAATTACTGGCTGGAAGGTCGGGGCCAACAGGATCGCCACCCCGCTAGAAATGGAGCTGAGGTGGCTCATGTAGACCCCGCCCTGCCACTCCAGGAGCCAAGCAGACTCGTCCCCAGGGATGGTATGGGTTTCCTGCAAGAAACTCACCGTGTACCGCCCATCCCTGAGGACTGAGAAATTGTTATGCCTGCGAAGAGGACCCCTGCTGCCGTTTACATTGAGACTAGCTATGGTAAGCTTCATGTCGGGAGCACACTAGGCCTTGGCAGCTGTGCCCATTTCGGTGAGAGCAGAGGTACCCTCCACCACACTGTCCCGAAAGAAAGCAAGGATACTTTTTGCCTTCTGGGCTCGAGCGGTACCAGCAACACCCTGTGACCCATCATCCCCCGTAGGAGCGAGGCTGCTTCTCCCTCTGATGTCCCTTACTAGGTCATCTAGGAAAGATTTAGTTGCCGTCTGTCGTTCCCCGCCACCGCATTCCTCTTCCCCTTTCCCTTCCGTCTGAGGATGACTCGCAGGGACTTCACCAGCCTCGGCATGCTGGGCCAGCGAAGCGAGGCTAGTTGAGGCCGGCGCTTGGCACCCTCAGAGGTGAGAATGAAATGCTTAATTTCCTCTACAGGTATCAATGGGGACTTCTCAGGAGGGGTGAAGATGTCCATTGTTTCACTATCGAAGGAGTCCCCCTCCAACCCGTCACTGCAGACAGAATCCCCATCAGCCTCCCCGCATGTTCCAATAGATGGCTGCGCTTGTGACCCACACCGCGCAGCGGGCACCTCGCTCTTACCTGCCCGCTCCACCGTCGCATCAGCCTCATCCACATTTGCGACAGTGGAGGGACAATCCCCAGGGACTCCCTGCAAGTCATTTATTGCTGGGGTCGACGTGCACAGAATATCGTCCTCCCCAGGGGGCAGGTATAGAGGGGAACCCGGCACCTTTGGTCCAAGGGATTCACAAGCCGCCTGGTGCTGAGACTGAGAGAGCTTTGCCTCGTCTCCTCTTACACTATTCGGTACACTGGCCTCCAGAGAGGCGCTGACTTGTAGGTCCTGGGTGGAGGCCTCCAGGGCTGCCTCATTTGTGCAAACAGGGCTATCACAAGCTTTTTGCACAACCACACCATCTACCCCAGGGCTGGTGGCTACATCTGGGGACTCAGGTTTGGAACCAACATCCGCCAGGATTCCCACCCTTTCCTGGGACTCCCCCGCATCTACATCCCCTGCCCTCTTGCGGGAACGTTCCCTTCTCCTCTTCACGCTGGAGGAGCACACAGGTGCAGGCTTCACCGATGGGGCGGCGCCTTCTGTTTCCATCGCCCCGTCTGCTTGCGCACCTCCCCGAGCCCCACGCTCCACTTCAGGCGAAATGGGCGTGAGCTCTGCGGCCTCAGAGGTCAACTTCTTAGGGTGTTTGGATTTCTTCTTTGCCTTCTTTGTCCGCACAGACTCCACCCCGTCCCCCACCTGAGCCACAGGGAGAGGAGCAGGGACCGACCCAACCGTAGGAGTAGGGACAGGGGTAGGGGCAGGGTGAGGGGCCGGGGCAGGATCAGGGGCAGGGGCAGGGTCAGATGCAGGCGCAGGCGCACGCGCAGGAGTAGGATCAGGGGCAGAGGTAGCTGGAGCACTGGTGCCCGAAGTGGGCTCCCTTGGGTTCCGGGTGGTAGGGCAGTCCCTCCGAAAGTGCCCCACCTCCCTGCACGCATGGCACCATGGGCGCTCGGAGCTCCAGTACACCTGATAATCTACTCCCTCGTGCCGGACAGTAAACCGGCCCTCAACATCGCCCTCCCTTTCCAGCTGCATGAATACCTGACGCCGGAAAGAGATTACGGTGCGGAGGGTGCGTCTCTTAAATTTGTGTCGGATGGCAGTGATCTCCGACCTTACTTGCCCTAAACGGGCCAGTGAGGGAAGCAGGTCCTCATTTAGAATGAAAGGCTTAACATGCCCAAGCACGATACGTTGCGTGGGGGCCGTCACCAGCTCCATAGGTAAAAAGATGTTGTCCACCGTGACTCCCCTGCTTAGGGCCCGGTGCACTAGCTCTTCATTCGCCAGATAGAACACCGCCTTTCCGAACTCCTTCTCGGTGGCCAGAATACCACCTTTCCCCACAAGGTCCTCCATTGCCTCTGCACACTTTTCTAGTGTCATTCCAGGGCGCAAAATACATTGCACCCCACGTTCCACCTTCACCGACCGAAAAAGGACGTTGTCCGAGGCCGGGGAGGCAGCCGCCCTTGCGTAACTCCCCGAAGGCCCGCGACTGCCTGGAGACCGGTCCGGCATGCTGGCGCTCTTTCCAGTCCGAGCATCTTACAGCGGTGCTGGTTAGAAGTCCTGGAGCGAGTCAAATAACTGGCCGGGAAAGTTTGCAGTCGACAGTTCCTCGCTGGCTCGGCGCCAGGAAAGGCTCCGTCGGACTTGCAGAGACCCAGGCCGGGAGAAGTCAAAACGTCCTTTCAGATGCTCCGGCTTCGACACCGGACGAAAATCAGGATAATAATGGAGGAGGAACGTTGCCCCAATGTCAATGGGGGGAACGACGGCGTTTGCCTACGCAGTTAGCAGCCGCCAACAAACTCAGTCCAAACCGGCAGTAAAACTCCACACCGAGCTTCCACACCAACGCGTCACTCACTCAGTTGTCCAAGAGAGTTTTAGAGCCACCTCCAAAGTATTGCATGAACTTTATCCAGTAGTTTTCCTTCGATTTCTCCCAGCTCAGTCAGCACAGCTCCTCTCTGTGTCTGACCCCGGGAGTGTGTGACAGGACAGTGTAGAGGTAGCTTCACTCTTTCTGACTCCAGGAGTGTATGCTGGGATGATGTTGAGGGAGCTTCACTCTGTGTCTAATTCATTCTATTTCCTGACAGGTCAGAAAGCCATTGGAAAGATCCTAACAAAGCATTTTCAACATGAAATGTTACTTGTTTTACTTCCCACAGATGCCGACCAACCTACTACAATTTTTAGGAATATCTGGTTTTGTTTCAATTGCCAGAATCTGGTGTTTTTGATTTCATGCTGTTGTTGGTATTTGCTCCCTGTTAATTCTGCTTCACTGGTTTGCTCACATTATTTCTGACTGTCTCCAAGTCCCAATTGTTCACTCTCCTGCTCCATTAATTCATAGCTCTTGAACATCTCTCACTCCACAACTGGCATCATGCCTTTAACTTCCCAGGCAAGCTCTGAACTTCCCTCGCCAATTCTCTGCCTCTCTCTCCTCCTTTAGGCACTCCTTAAACCTTCTCCTGGTGATTAAGTTATAATGATGCCTTATTATTAGGAAGGATGTGGAAACCTTAGGGAAGAGGCAAAGTTAATTTACCAGGATGCTGCCTGGATTAGAGAGCATGTCTTATGAGGAAAGGTTTAGTGAGTTAGGGCTTTTCTCTTTGGAGTGAAGGTGGATGAGAGGTGATTTGATAGAAGTATACAAGATGATAAGAGGCATCAAATGAGTGGACAGCCAGAGACTCTTTCCCAGGGTGCAATGGCTAATATCATAAGACTTCTTTTCAAGGCAAGGGAAGTAAAGTTTGATACTGATGCATAAGGTAGGTTCATTGGTCGCATCGGTGTAATTGGGCACGACGGACTCATTGAGCCAGACGGATCTGTTAAGATGTTGTATCAAAAAAAAATTAGAGTGGACAGCATCTTTTTCCCAGACTGGCAATTACCAATACCAGAAGATATCAGTTTAAGGTGACTGGATGAAAGTTTAGGAGAAATGTCAGAGGTGTTTTTTTTTAATACAAAGAGTGGTGGGTATCTGAAATGCATTACCAGGGAGATGGTCGAGGCTGATACAATATGGACATTTAAAAGACTATTAGAAAGGCAGATGACTGTAAGAAAAATGGGGGGTTATGGTCTTTATAAGAGAGAAGGGTTTGATTCATCATAGAATAGGTTTTTACAGGGTCAGTACAAAGGGCCCGTTCTAAATTTTGGCTCATGTGCCAATGCATTCTGATGTGGTTTCAAATTGCTATTTTATTTTAAAATTATTCTTGTGATTTGCTTTGAAATATTTCACCACTTGAAGAGTGCAATGTACAGTGTGTGCAGAACTAACTCAAATAACTCAGAACTAACTTATCCACACAAAAAAACCAGGAGCAGGAGATGGCCATTTAGCCCCTTAAGCTTTTCAATGCTGTTCATTAATATTGCTGATTTGATCTTGCCCTTGACTCCATTTTCATGTCTATTCTCCATACAATTCAACTCCCCTCGAGACCAAGAATCTACATCATCTTTGAAAATATTCAGTAACCCTGCCACAGTAGCTCTCACCAGCAGAAGAATCCTAAGATTCATGATACTTAGAAGAGAAATTTCCCCCATCCATTTTTTAAATGTTAGAATCCTGCCCTGAACATAGAACACTACAACCCCTTGACCATTTAATGTTGTGCCGACCTTTAAGATCAATGTAACCCTTCCCTCCTCTATTACTTTCCATTTCTCTACCATCCATGTACTTACCTAAGAGTATCTTAAATATCCCTAATATTTCCATCTATACCACCATGGCAGCACATTGTACATACCCACCACTCTGTGTATTAAAACTTACCTCAGACATCCTCCCTGTAATTCCCTCCAATCACCTTAAAATCATTCCACCTTGAATTAGCCATTTCTGTCCTGGGAAATAGCCCTTGGCTGTCCATTTTATCTATGCTTCTTATCATCTTGTACACCTCTATCAATTCACCTCTTATCCTCCCTCTATCCAGAAAGAAGAGCTCTAACTTGTTCAACCTATCCTCCTTAGACTCATGCTCTCTAATCCAGGCAGCATCCTGGTAAATCGATGCTGCCCTCTCTAAAGCTTCCACATCCTTCGTATAATGAGGCTACCGGAACTGAACATAATACTCTAAGTGTAGTCTAACCAGGGTTTAATAGAGCTACAACATTACCTCACAGCTCTTGAATTCAGTCCCTGGTTCTAGATTCTCCAACAGGGTGAAACATTCACCTTTCAGAATCCATGCTTCAATGAGATCACCTGTCTTCCTTCAACCTCTGTTGAGGACAGCCCAACCCAACCTCTTCAATCATCCTTCATAAAATATCCACTTAATTCTGCCTTCAGTGCAAGCACATCTCTTATTAAATGAGGAAGCCAAAATGATATGCACCAAGCGTTGTCTCATCAATGGCTAAGATACTCCATTCCTCTTGCAATAATGGCCAGTGCTCCATTTGCCCTTCTGGTTATTTGGTATACATGCAGGCTACCCATGCACTCCATGTACCATTCCACTGTTTCAGGACCTTGACCCAAACTCAACCAAAGGTAATGCTCCGATCATGAGCTCACAAGTTTCCTGAAGCAACATGTTGTCCAAATTCATCATTTACTCTTAGATATACCTACAGCTGGCTAAATATTTTACTGGTATTCTGATATGGCTTCAAAATGCAATTTTGTTTAAAAGTTACTCCTGTGAATTGACTTGAAAGAATTCACCACATGACGGGTATAATAAATAGCTTAATATCTGCAGAACTAACTCTAAGTCCATCCTTCCAGCTAGTCTGATGCTGGGGTCAGTTATAGCCAATCTCTGGCTGCTGACCTTTCTTCACTGGTACAGTCAGGTCCGAGTTTGATGATTAATTTCACTGAATATTCCCCCAAACCCCTTGGGAAGGGGTCCAGATATAGCTTAACAAAGGGAAAATTCCACATCTATTGTTGGAAATACCACAAACTCCTCCAGTGCCTGTGGGTCAGGAATATGGTGAAGTGCTTGCAGCTTGTTTGTATGAGGGCAGTGTCAATGATGTTGAAGAAACTCAGTTCCAGGTATGATACAACAGCTTGCTTAACTCACACCCTATCCAATATCCACACATGTGAGGGTCACAGTAGCATTGCAGTTAGCGCATTCATTTACAGCGTCAGCTTTCACCCATCGGGGTTCAATTCCCATTGCTGTCTCTAAGGAGTTTGTGCATCTCCCCATGACCATGCGTGTTTCCTCCTTTTATCCTTAACCCATGAACCCTAGTTCTAATCACACACAACCTCAGCAGAAAAAGCTTGTATTTACCCTATCTATACCCATCATAATTTTGTATTTCTCTATCACTTCTCCCCTTATTCTCCTGCACTCTAGGGAATCAAACCTTTCTCTATAGCTCAGATCCTCAAGTCCTGGCAACATCCTTGAAAATTTTCTCTGTACTCACTCTTTCAATCTTATTGTTTGAGAGAAACCCACACCAATCTCCCCACATACTCATCAACATCACTAGATTCCACCACAAACAAGCGTAATTTCAAGCAGCCAATTAACTACCAGCCCAGGTGTCTTTGGGATGTGGGTGGAAACCAAAGCACCCAGAGGAAGCTAATGCAGTCACAGGGAGAACATATAAACTCCACACAGCACCAGAGGTCATGATTGAGTGTAGGTCGCTGGAACTGTGAATCAAAAAATAAACTTATTTATAAGTTTCAGTGATAAGAGATATAAAGGGGAGTCAGAAATCAAGTGAGGAGGAGTGGTTAGTTGGAATTTGGGGCTGAGGCACTGGGAACCATCTATCCAATCACACTTGTCAATTTTAATCATGATACGTCTACTTGCGTATCTGTGCCAACAGACAAAATGGCAGCCATGAAGAGGGCAAAGAGGGCTGCCTTGGCCACATGTGAAATACATTTCTAATTCAGGGTGAGCCCAAATCAGGATAACAAAATGATGATAAGAAAAAGACAGGCATTCAGCCCTTCAAGGTGATTGTGTCAATCAATAAGATCATGAGCTTCATTTTTCTGATCTGCTGAATGGTTTCATTGAAACAAAGGAACCGATATCCTATTATAATCCATTAAAGCGACTTGTATTGTCAGGAGGTGCTCCAAAGTGATCTGTCAACAGCTACCTGGATAATTCATCTTAGACACCTCGAATCACCTTGGAATATCTTCAAGGGGCAGCACAATGCATTGACCTGGACGGCACTCTAAGCTCTCACAGAGGCAGCAGTCCTGGTGAAAGTACTGCTGGGGAAAGGGTTCTAGAGTTCAGACCCAGAGCTGATGAGGTCATAGAGATATATTTCCAAGTCAGATATGTGTGTGAGAAAGGTAGCTGTAGGTGGTGGTGCTCCCCTTGTTCTTCTGGGCAGCAGGTCAGAGACTCAGGCAGAGTTTTTGGAGTAGCTCAGGCAATGAAGTGCACTTTGTAGATAGTACACAGTGCAACCACTTTAGAACATAGAATATTAGAGAAGGGTACAGGCCTTTCAGCCCACAATATTGTCCCAACCTTTAAATCTACTCCAAAATCAATCAAAATATTCCCTCTTACATAGCCGTCCATTTCTTATCATCCATGCACTTATCTAAGAGGTTCTTATACGTCCCTGATGTATCATCCCCCACTACCACACATAGCAGGGTGTTCCACGCACCCATGACTCATTGTGTGAGAAAAACTACCTCCGATAAGCTCCTATATTTTCTTCTAATCACCTTAAAATTATGCCATCTCATATTAGCCATTTCCATCCTGGGATAAGAGTCTCTTGGAATCCACCCAATCTGTGCCTCTTATCATCTTGTACACCTCTATCAAGACATCCTTCAACTTCCTTCGCTCCAGAGAGACAAGCCCTAGTTCATTCATAAAACATGCTCTCTGATCCAGGCAGCATCCTGGTAAATCTCCTCTGCATCCTGTCTAAAGCTTCCTTCTTATAATAAGGCAACCAGAACTGAAAACAATATTCCAAGAATAGTCTTAGCAAAGTTTTATAGAGCAATAGTACCTTACAGCTCTTGAACTCAGTCCCCCAACTAGTCAAGATCAACATGTTGTACACCTTCTTAACCACTCTATCAATTTACCCCAAGATCCCTCTGTCTTCCACACTGCCAAGAATCCTTCCATCAAATTCAACTTTCCAAAGTCTTGTCTTGTCCATACTGCACCAACAGCCACCTCTGGGCTATAAACGTGCAGGAGCAATGTGTGATTAAGTGCCTTGCTCAAGGACACAACACGCTGCCTCAGCTGAGGCTTGAACTTGCGACTGTCAGATCACTAGTCCAACGCCTTAACCACTTGGCCACGCGCCAACACACTTATCTTCACACTTCACACTTATTTGGGTTAGACTCCATCTGCCACTTCTCAACTCAGCTCTGCATTCTTTCAATGTCCAGTTGTAACCTACGACAACCTTCTACACTATTTACAACTTGACCAACTTTCATGTCATTTGCCAACTTTGTTCCGGTAGCAAAGAGAATGACTGGTTCGGGTTGTGTTTGGCGTACCAATCAAGCAGCCTACTTTGTTCCAAACGGTGCTAAGAGTTGTGAAATCCATGCAAGTGAAAAGTATACCATCACATTCCTGACCATGACGAGACCACAAGAAAGCGTGGAGTTGTGCTGATTTGTGTCCACATCACAAAAACGAGTCTTGGTTACATAAACTCTTGCTGCCTTTGTAAAGCAGACAAAATACTCAAAAACCATACCCATCCCAGATATTCCATCTTCTTTACCCCTCCCCACTGCCGTTGTGAAGAAGATACAAAATATTAAAAGTATGTACCACCAGGCTCAAGGACAGCTTCTATCCCAAAGTTATAAATGGTTCCCAAGTACAATAAAATGGACTCTTTACCTCACCATCCACCTCATCATACCTTGCCTTCTGACTGCACTGCACTGTAACCATAACAATCTATTCTTAATTCTGTTACTGGTCAGAGGTGTCCCCTCAGATATGGCAGTTAGGTGACCACCTGATTTCTGCAATGTGTCTAACCTGGTCCAGGTCTTACTGCTAAATACACAGTCACCCACCCCCACCCTTAAGCAAGAGCAAAAGAGAACAACAACTCCAAAAGCCATTCAGTGGGGAGCTGGATGAGACTTTAAACTGCGATTTATCTGCCCTGTCTTGCAGATGGGAAGGACCCCACTACCAGGATTTAGAAGAAGGATAGGGGGATTTCCTCAAGCCCAGACCTCAATAAACATCCCTCAGACAACATAACCAAACAGATGATCCAGTCTGTAGGAACCCGCTGCACACAAACTGTCTACAGCATTGATCACATTTTCAAAAACTCTATCAGTCTGCTGGTGTTTGAACATCCTAAGGCGGTGAAGTTTGCTGGTGAAATGAGAAGTCATTATTAACACGGCTTGATTGCAGTGCACATTGGAGCCTGCTGCAGCAAGCAACTGGGATCCATAATGGCAGTGCCCATGGACCCCAGCCCAGCTGCTTGTCCACAACCCCCTGATGGGCACAGACAACACACAGCCGGTGCATGATGGCAGTGCCCATGGACCCAGCTGCTCATCCACAGTCTCATGCACAATTGCACAGACAACACACAACCAGTGTCCAGGCACTTCTGATTGGAATGTACAGCAGGAGCTCAAGTTGAGTTAGCAATTAAAAGGACTATCCTCTTCAACATTCTCAGAAGCTTCCCCTCATGAGAGTGAGGCCTGATTATCTCTCAGCACAGTGGCAGGTCATCCAAACCCTGCAGCCCTCTCCCAAAAACAGCACAGAAACTCTGGAAAATCAGAATTGTATCAGCAGCGGCCACCTCAGGCATGCCTTGAGGGGCAACAGAAGGGAAGTTCATCACACACATCAGAAAAGCGCGCTAATTTAGAGGGCACAGGTGCACACACAAACATTTCCACAATCTCGAACAAATGCAAACAGGTGCTTGCCTGCCCATATGCATCCACACAACTGTACAAACACAAAATGTAGACCTTGCATGTGCACTCAACTTCACACATGTGAAACATTGTATGTGCACACATAGGCACACAGAACACATGGATCCACATTTATGAATGAACATGAACATGAAGCCTGATGTAAACATGCAAAAATACACACAGCACTAAGGAAACACACGTGCACATAAAAACATAACTGCTCACAAATGTTCACACATACATGCAGATAAATGTAAAGACACTATAAAAATGCACACATACACAATCCCATACAAAAATACACTTGATAAATATGCACACATAAATAACACATGCAAATGTTCATGTATGCAAATAAACATGTAGGCATATATAACACACATCAACACAAATCCACACACACATGCACAAATGCCAGTATAACACATTTGCATACATGCAAAGAACTGCACAAACCTGCAAACACGCATGTGCAAACATAATCTGATACTCTGGTACATGTTTACGCCACACACACAAGCACATCACTCACCATTAATGTAAATGTAAACATATGCATACACAAACACACACACACACACACACACACACACACACATATCTGCCCCCACACAAACATGTACACCTGTGCCCACATACATGTAAACATGCATACACATGTTTATGCAGCTGGATTACAAAGAGGGAGGGAGGGAGAGAAAGGAGGAGGAGGGGAGAGAGAGAGAGGCAGAGAGAGACGGAGAGAGAGAGAGATAGAGAGAGAGAGAGAGACAGGCAGAGAGCAAGAAGGATACATACCACACAGGGGCAAAGAGATGTCAGCTTGGCTTTTCTCTTCATGTACAGAGCAGTGGCTGTCTCCCTTCAGCAGCACGATAGAAGATTAGTATGTTTTTTAAAAACTAAAGACTGAAAGCCCCTCGCAGCATCGCAACCCAGAACTGCCGGGTTCTGTTTAGCGGGGGAGGTAGAAAGAAGGGTGGGCAGGGAGTAGGATGGGGAGGGGGGGAGACAGAGAGAGGACCCCACTCGGGAGATGAGCTGATGGGTTCCCTACTCACGCTTCCAGATCAGTGTCATTTAGGCTTCCGAACTGTTAGCTGGGCGCTGTATATTTTACTGTGATTGAGGGGGGAGGGAGGGAGTGAGCAGGGTGGGGTGGAGGGGGTGTTGCGGGGACCAGAAACACAGGATTGAATATAAATTGCTGAATGTTTTATAACACAGGCATGTCCACTCATTAACTGCCCCAGAGAGTCCCGTCATCAGAACAGCAGCCAGAACGAGGTCTCTACATTGTTTACAATGATTTTTTTTTATTCTCTACCCAAAAGATGCGTCTTCCATGATTAAGAAAACATTCCATCCCCTCGTGTCCTTGCAGCTTGCCTGACGGCAGCAGCGGCTCCTGCATTAACCCGTCGCTGACCAGAGACTGGCTCACAGTGCTCTGAGGAGCGTGGGCTGAGCGAGTGGATGGGGATTGAGGAAGGGGGATTGAGGAAGGAGGAGTGGAGGCACAGAAAGAGCAGAGTAAAGGTGTGGGATTATCTTGTGCACGCGGTGTTCCAAAGGGCCCAGAAAGCAAGCAGACACATAATATCAAAGTCAGCAGACCCTGTTTTGCTCCATTTAACTGACCAACACCAGCCCGGAGCTCAGTCACCCAAGCAGCACTGGAGCGGTAGGGGCACAAACGGTTCCCTACCTACCTGTGTTAATCCCAGCAGCACATTACTTGGCTGTGCTGTGCATCACAGCAGAGTCTGATTTAGTTCCAGTAAGTACAAGGACACAGCAGCTGGCAGCCCTGAGCATCTCCGGAACAGCGCTTTCACCCTTAACTGTAACCCCACTGTCTCCCTATCTTCCTAATCAAGGGTTCCTTACTTTGTCCCAAGAGTCAGAGGAGCGATGCCAGGTTAGACAGCACCTGAGACTGCAGAGCAGAGGTCTTGAGGCAGAGCAACAGAAATGCGGATAAATGGTTTAAAATGAATAAACCGGGCAGCAGCCTGATGCCCACGTTCAGGAGAAACCATTGCTCTATGCTTTCTGCACACAGCCTCTTCTCCCTCTCTCCAGCCTGATGCCTAGCTTCAGAAGATTCAGGTCACTATCACTCCATGTCCTTTGCTCATTAACTCTCCTCACACTACAATCAGCTTCCTTGCTAAAAAGGTTCCCAATTTTGAAGTCTCCACTAAATCTGTCACTTTACCAAGAAGTTTTTTTATGTCAGTCCAGGAGGATGTGCAAGACCTAGATTTACCCTAACAAGTGAAAGATGGCAATTCTAATAGTACATTGCCCACAGGACACCACCACAGTGTGACATAAGAACATAAGAAATAGGAGCAGGAGTAGGCCACTTGGCCTATCGAGCCTGCTCCGCCATTCAATAAGATCATGGCTGATCTGACCATTGACTTATCTCCACCTAGCTGCCTTTTCCCCATAATTCTTAATTCCCCTACTATGCAAAAATCTATCCAACCTTGTCTTAAATATACTTACTGATGTAGCCTCTACTGCTTCATTGGACAGAGAATTCCATAAATTCACCACTCTCTGGGAAAAGCAGTTCCCCCTCACCTCTGTCCTAAATCTACACCCCCGAATCTTGAGCTGAGTCCTAATCTCACCTACCAGTGGAAATAACTTTCCTGCCTCTATCTTAATTTTTCATAATTTTATATATTTCTATAAGATCTCTTCTCGTTGCTTGGAATTCCAGCGAGTACAGTTCCAAGCGACTCAATCTCTCCTCATAGCCTAATCACCACCACCACCACTGCACCCCCCACCCCCCCCCGTCTCTGGAATCAACCTGATGAACCTCCTCCGCACAGCCTCCAAAGTCAGTATATCCTTCTTCAAGTAAGGAGACCAGAAACCAGAACTGCACGCAGTACTCCAGGTGCGGCCTTAGCAGTACCCTGTATAGTTGTAGCATAACCTCCCTGCTCTTAAATTCAATCCCTCTAGCAGTGAAGACCAGCGTTACATTTGCCCTCTTGATAGCCTGCTGCACCTGCAAACCAACCTTTTGTGACTTTCCCTTTGCACTACCCATCCCACAGTATGATCCTCCCTTGTGACCGCCACTCCCACATTGTGACCATCCTCCAATACCACCTCTCCTGCAGTTTGACACTCCCTCAGTACTGTCCCATGCACAGTATGACCCTCCCTCAGTACTGTCCCATGCACAGTGTGACTCTCCCTCAGTACTGCCCCACGCACAGTGTGACTCTCCCTCAGTACTGCCCCATGCACAGTGTGACTCTCCCTCAGTACTGTCCCATGCACAGTATGACCCTCCCTCAGTACTGTCCCATGCACAGTATGACCCTCCCTCAGTACTGTCCCATGCACAGTATGACCCTCCCTCAGTACTGTCCCATGCACAGTGTGACTCTCCCTCAGTATTGCCCCACGCACAGTGTGACTCTCCCTCAGTACTGCCCCACGCACAGTGTGACTCTCCCTCAGTACTGTCCCATGCACAGTATGACACTCCCTCAGTACTGTCCCATGCACAGTGTGAGCCTCCCTCAGTGCTGCCCCACCAACAGTGTAACCTTTTCTCAGTACCACCCCTCCCACAGAGTGACCCTCCTTGTTCCAGCCGCCTCTGTGTGACCCTCCTTCAGTAACTTCCTTTTCTCAGTGTGACCCTCCCTCAGTAGTGCCCCACCCATAGTGTGATCCTCCCTCAATACTGTCCCACTCAGAGTGTGACCCTCCCTCAGTTCTGCCCTACCCACTGCTGTAGCGATCCCTGGGCTGCAGTAGGAGGGTCCATGCTGTATGACTCTAAACAGTATCGTCAGATCAATTGCGTGGGACATAAACACAGTGGGGGGTGCCCACAGCTCATGAACCAACCAGAACAGGACATCAAGTCCTGGGATCTTCCTAAGTTATTTTTCCTAAGACAGCAGGTAGTGCTGGGTTCAATCCTGTCCTCTGGGGGTGTAAGCATGGAATCTGCACATTCTCCCTGTGACCGGATGCTCCGATTTCCTCCCACATCACAAAGACGAGTGAGTTGAGAAGATTAAACTGGCCACCGTCAATAGTGTTGAGTGAATCAGTGAGGCTGTGTGTGATAACCACTTACAAGGTGATAGATTGGATTGTTCTGAGTGCCGACAAAGACTTGACGGGCCGAATAATTTCCTCCTAAATCATATGACAACATGAGTAAGAATATAAAAACAGCAGCACTGGTAGTAAGTAAAGCAACTGTAATGTTAGCAACACACATAAAAATTGCTGGTGAACGCAGCAGGCCAGGCAGCATCTCTAGGAAGAGGTACAGTCGACGTTTCGGGCCGAGACCCTTTGTCAGGACTAACTGAAAGAAGAGATAGTAAGAGATTTGAAAGTGGGAGGGGGAGGGGGATTTTGAGAGGACTAGAATATAAAAGCGAGGAAATACTGTTGAGGCTTTATAAGGTCTGTTGGCTCAACTGCACTTGGAGTATTGTGAACAGTTTTGGGTCACTTATTTAAGAAAGGACGTGCTGGCATTGAACACGGTCCAGAGGAGGTTGATGAGAATGATCACAGGAATGAAAGGGTTAAGATATGAGGAGCGTTTGATAGCTCTGGGCTTGTACTTGCTGAAGTTTAGAAGAATGAGGGGGTATCTCATTGAAACCTATTGAAAGCTCAAATCTGGAGTTCACAACCTGGGGTCCAAAGACCCCTCGGTTAATGATAAGGCTCACTGGACTGGTTTAAAAATGGTTGGGAACCCCTGGCCCAGACACAGTGTACATGGCGAGTATGTTTCTAACATTGGCAGAGTCTAGGACCACAGGTCATAGCCTTGGAATTTAAAGTGGAGGTTGATAGGTTCTTGATTAGTCATGGCATCAAAGGTTACGTGAAGAAGGCAGGAGAACGGAGACAGCCATGATGAAATGGCAGAGCAGAATCAATGGGCCGAATGGTCTAATTTTGCTCCGATCCCTTCTGATCATTCAGCCCCTTGAGCCTGCCCCACCTTCAGTCATTTCCCACATCCCTCAGTTCTAATATCAACAAACAAAAATCCAGCAATCTCAGATTGAAATCATTTTTTAATGGGTTCAGTCACAAACAAGAGAAAATCTGCAGATGAGGCTTTTCATTCCAGAACGAAACAGATGTCCTCCTTCTTCAAAGAAAGGGGCTTCCTTTCTTCCACCATCAATGCTACTCTCAACTGCATCTCTTCCATTTAGCACACATCTGCCCTCACCCCACCAGGGATAGGGTTCCTCTTGTTCTCACCGACCACCCCACCAGCCTTCGCATCCAGCACATAATTCTCTGTAACTTCCACCACCTCCAGCAGGATCCCACCACAAAGCACATTTTTCCCTCCCCCCATTTTCGATTTTCCTTGTCCATTCATCCAGCCCCACTGATCTCCCTCCTGGTACTTATCCTAGCAAGTGGAACAAGTGCTACACCTCCTCCCTCACTACCATTCAAGGCCCCAAACAGCCCTTCCAGGTGAGGTAACATTTCACCTGTGAGTCTGTAGGGGTCATTTACTGTATCCAGTGCTCCTGGTGTGGTCTCCTGTATATCCGTGAGACCTGACACAGATTGGGAAACTGCTTTGCCGAGCACCTACACTCTGCGTGCCAGAAAAAGTGGTATAGCCCAGTGGCCACTCATTTTAATTCCATTTCCCATTCCGACATGTCAGTCCATGGTCAACTCTACTGCTGCAATGAAGCCACACTCAGGTTGGTGGAGCAACACCTTATATTCCATCTGGGTAGCCTCCATTCTGATGGCATGAACATCAATTTTTCAAACTTTTGATATTGCCCCCCCACTTCACCATTCCCCTCTCACCTTATCTCCTTACCAGCCTATCACCTCCCTCCCTTCTTTCTTTCACAGCCTTCTGCCTTCTCCTATCCCCTTTCTCCCGCCCTTTAGCTTTCACCAACCAACTTTCCAGCTCTTTACTTCACCCCTCCCCCTCCCAGTTTCACCTATCACCTTGTTGTTCTTCCTCCCCTTCCCCCACCTTCTAACTCTTTTCTCCCCCCAGCTCTGATGAAGAGTCTCAGCCTGAAACGTCGACTATGCTCTTCCATAAGTGCTACCTGGCATGCTGAGTTCCTTCAGAAGTTTGTGTGTGTTGCTTTTTTCAATGGGTTGTCAGTCAGACTGCCGATCTGAGCCCTGTTGAGAAGCTGGTGTTGGAGCCTGCCTTTCTAGTCCACTGTACAGAGGAAGTTCCACGATTCAAACCCAGTGCTGATGAAGGAACGACAATATATTTCCATGTCAGTATACTGTAAAACTTGTGTGCTCACAGTACTTCAGTCCACTGACTGACGCAGTACAGCAAGAAGTTGATCTAAACCTCACTCCTGTTTTTAAGCTCTGCCCCAACTCCAAATTTCCCCGACCAGTTTCTTCCCGAACTGCCACCTAGGAGTCGCAGAAACTCCAGTAAAGCCATCCCACATTTTGAAAATGCCTAGGACATAGGTTGTCAGCCTGTGAAAACGTGCTTGTGTTTAACCCTTTCAAACCGGTGGGTTGGCACTCTGGTCGGCGAGAGTGGGAGCATTGCTTTCTGTGCTCTCACAGCAGCTGCACTGATGTGTTACTCTGCTGTATCAGGTTGTTGGCTAAATATTGCTTAATAGCAGCTCTTCAAACGCAAACAAACACAAAATAAAATACTCACAAACATGGGAAAACCAAGGAGGAAAAGAAAAACACACAAAATGCTGGTGGAACGCAGCAGGCCAGGCAGCATCTATAGGAAGAGGTACATTTGACGTTTCGGGCCGAGACCCTTCGTCAGGACTAACTGAAAGAAGAGATAGTAAGAGATTTGAAAGTGGGAGGGGGAGATCCAGAATGATAGGAGAAGACAGGAGGGGGAGGGATGAAGCTAAGAGCTGGAAAGTTGATTGGCAAAACGGATACAGAGTTGGAGAAGGATCATGGGACAGGAGGCCTAGGGAGAAAGAATGAAAGTGGGAGGGGAGCCCAGAGGAAGATGGAGAGCAGGCAATGAGTGATTGTGTTAGAGAAATCAATGTTTATGCCATCAGGTAAGCCTCCAACCTGATGGCATGAACATTGATTTTTCTAACTTCCGTCAATGCCCCTCCTCCCCTTCTTACACCATCCCTTATTTATTTTTATCCCCCCCCTTTTTTTTCTCTCCCTGTCCCTCTCACAATCACTCCTTGCCTGCTCTCCATCTTCCTCTGGGCTCCCCTCCCCCTTTCTTTCTTTCTCCCTAGGCCTCCTGTCCCATGATCCTTCTCCAACTCTGTATCCCTTTTGCCAATCAACTTTCTAGCTCTTAGCTTCATCCCTCCCCCTCCTGTCTTCTCCTATCATTTCAGATCTCCCCTCCCTCTCCCACTTTCAAATCTCTTACTATCTCTTCTTTCAGTTAGTCCTGACGAAGGGTCTCAGCCCAAAACGTCAACTGTAATTCTTCCTATAGATGCTGCCTGGCCTGCTCCGTTCCACCAGCATTTTGTGTGTGTTGCTGGAATTTCCAGCATCTGCAGATTTCCTCGTGTTTGTGAGGAAAAGAAAAACACAAGGAGCAGTTATAAAGGGGAGACTCAAAATTACAATCATTTGTAGGTGCAGGTCCTGAAGGCCAAGGACGGAAACCCACAAGACATTTTTTAAACAAGATCCATCCATTAAGGGGTTTTGTTATCTGACAGATCTTAGACATACAGCAACTAAACATCCCTCTACACTAGAGGTTCCCAAACTTTTTTATGCCATGGACCCCCACGAATAACCGAAGGATCTGTGGACCGTACGTTGGGAACACCTGTTCAATACTTTCTCCTCCACTAGGACATGTCACCAGCTCAAAGTACCAATCCAGCTCACCTCCCATCACATTGTTTCTAATTTTCAGAAATGTAGATGTTATATACTGGCCTCTGTCTCGATTTATCCAATGGTTAATTCCCAGCTCACATCCAATCACACCTGAGACAGCACTGCTATGGTGTTCAACCACGCAAAGCACCAGGGATAGGGAAGATGGTACTGAGGGGGCTCCACGCTGGTGGAGGGGTGGTGAGGAACAAAGGTTCTGTGCTGTTGGAGGAGCAGCAAGGAGGGAGTGACAAGGTGATGAAGGGGTGATGAGGAGGGAGTGCAAGGTATCAGAAGGGTAACGAGGAGGGAGTGGCGAGGCAGCAGAGGGGTGATGAAGAGGGAGCGCCGCACCACCGAATGGACGCCATGCTGCCGGAGGAGCAGTGAGGAGGGAGCTCCACGCTGCCGGAGGAGCAGTGAGGAGGGAGCTCCACGCTGCCGGAGGAGCAGTGAAGAGGGAGCTCCATGCTGTTGGAGGGGCAGTGAGGAGGGAGCTCCATGCTGCCGGAGGAGCAGTGAGGAGGGAGCTCCATGCTGTTGGAGGGGCAAAGTTGTTCCAGCATTGTGTGTTTCCATTCCACACTAGAATTATATTGCCATTTGTAGTTTACAGTACACAGATGGGCTAGTTCCCTATTTTTCAGAAATGATAAGATTTCTGGACCTCAAGCACATGAATGCAAGTTTGAACCTGAGGAATTTGGGGTGATTTCTCTGAAAGGGTTCAGCTGAGTGGTCTAATTATCCAATACACCTCCATCTCACGTTGTACAATGGTATCAGTCCTTTAGTTACAGGACTGCCTTATGCAGCATCACATCAGAGCTTGAGCTACAGCCTCAGTTCTGTACCTGGATAAAAATCTCAGCGATTTGTTAATGAACAGCTCAGAGAGTGATACAACATGGAACCAGCCCATGCCGACCAGTGGGCTCCTTTCCATATTAACATCTTCTTCCAGCACTTGGCCCGCAGCCCTCTATGGTTAAGTGATTTAAGTGGGAAAATTAAGGTTTTCTCCCCCATTCAATTGATCTCCACTGAATGCTCTACACTGCCAGATTTAATTAATTGTTCCTTACAGTGGCAATGGGAGAGTAAACAATTGACCACAAGTTCAAATCCCGCCAAAGCGACTGGGGTATTTAAGTTCAAGTCATTAAATAAACTTAGAGAAAAACAGTTGCTGGTGTTCAAGATGAAACTATACAGACACTGCAAAACACCATGTCTTTAGGTTTGAAAATATGCCCTCTTTACCCAGCCTGATGTATATGTGATTCCAGCCCCACTGTAGGAAGTTTAACTATGGAATGCCTGAAGAGCCAAAGGTCAAAGGCAGGTTGGGATGGGCAAAAAAAAGATGGCTTCGCTTATGGCACCAGCATCCCCTGAACAAATTTATAGATCCAAGAATTTATTTGAAAGAAGAGTTAAAATAACTCAAATTGCAGCACACATTCTGAAGTCAGTGATTCTAATTAGAAATCCTGGAAACATTTAAGATGATTGAAGAAGAGCTGCCTCTTAGCATCCTGCAGATCAGAGCTCTTTACATTCACGTACAGAATCAGAGAAACAACCCACCTGATCCCTGTCGACCATGGTGCTTATATAGGCGAATCACCCCTCCCATTTTTCCCTCATCAGGCCCACACGCCTCTGCTCCTTTCCTCTCCAAGTACCCTCCCAAATATTGTAATAGTACCTGTCTCCACAACCTCTTTCCCCACTCATTCTAAATATTCACTACCCACCCTATTCAAAAACTTACCTTCAGATCTTTAAATTTCTCGCCTCTCACCTTAAACCTGTGCCCTCAAATTCTAGAGCAACACACACAAGATGCTGGAGGAACTCAGCAAGTCAGGCAGCATCTACGGAGGGGAACAAACAGTCGATGTTTCGGGCCAAAACCATAATCAGGACTGGAAATAAAAGGGGCAGAAGCCAGAATAAGAAGGTGGGAGGGGGGATGGGGAGAAGTACAAACTGGCAGGTGATAGGTGAGACCAGGAGAGGCGGAAGGGGAAAGGGTAAAGGACTAAAGAAGGAATCTGATTGGAAAGGACAGTGGGCCATAGGAAAAAGGGAAGGAGGAACCAACGGGAAGTGATGGGCAGGTGAGAAGAGATGGGGTGAGGAGTGACCAGAATGGGGAATGGAAAAAGAAAGAAGGGAGGAAGAAATTACCAGAAGTTGGAGAAATTGATGATCATGCAATTCAGTTGGAGGCCACCCAGACAGAATATGAGGTGTTGCTCATCAAACCTGTTCTAGAGTTCTAGACTCCATTGTGCTGGGAAAAAAATCTATAATTTTTCATAGATGTATAAAGCACAGAAATAGTCCCTTCAGCCTAACTCATTCATGCTGACCAAGGTGTCTTCTGCAGTTGCAAAAGTTTTTAGTGAAGCTGCACTTGGAGTACTGTGTAAAATTTTAGTCACCCTATGTGGGAAAGCAATGGTTAAACTGGAAAGAGTACAGAAAAGATTCAAGTGAATGATGCCAGGACTAGAGAGCCTGAGTAAAAGGGACAGGTCAGCCAGGATAGGTTATTGTACCTTGGAATGTAGGAGATTGAGGAGGGGACCAGAGAAGGCATTTGTCCTATATTCCCCCTATACCAGGGGTTCCCAATGTAGGGTCCACAGACCCCTCGATTAATGGTATTGATCCATGGCATAAAAAAAGTTGGGAACCCCTGCTCTATACCATTCCAATCCATGTACCTGTCTGATTACCTTTTAAATGTTGTTACTGTAACTGCCTCAACTACATTCCCTAGCACTAATTCCATTATAAGCATCACCCTCTGGGTGAAAAAATTACCCCTTGGGTCCTTTAAAATCTTTCCCTCTCACCTTAAACCTATATAATAACAACTGCTTTCATGAGTTGAGTTTTTTTAGCTCTACAACCCCTTCCAGACAGCAAGTTTGAAGGCCCCCCTACCCCCCGATGATCTCTGGGGGTGGGGGGTTGGGAATGGAACATTTTCTTTATCTGCATTCTAATCTGCTACCTAATTTCACTCTCTGCCATAAGACCATAAGATGTAGGAGCAAAATTAGGCCATTTGGCCCATTGGGTTTGCTCCTTCATTCAATCATAGCTGATCCTTTTATTCTCCTGCTCAGCCCCACTCTCTGGCCTTCTCTCCATAACCTTTGATGCCATGACTAGCCAAGAACTTATCAATCTCTGCACTAAATACACCCGATAACCTGCCCTCCACAGATGCCTATGGTAATAAATTCCACAAATTCACCACCCTTTGGCTACAGAAATTTCTCTGCATCTCTGTTTTAAATGGACGCCCCTATAACCTGAGGCTGTGTCCTCTTGTCCTAGATTCCCCCACCATGGGAAACATTTTTTCCACATCTCCTCTGTCTCGGCCTCTCAACATTTGAAAGGATTCAATGAGATCCCCCCCTTCATCCTTCCAAATTCCAGTGAATACAGGCCCAGAACCATCAAACGTTCCTCACCTGATAACCCATTCCTAGAATCATCCTTGTGAACTTCCTCTGAACTCTTCCCAATGCCAGCAAATCTTTTCTGAGATAAGGAGTGCAAAACTGTTCATGATACTCAAGGTGGGACCTCACCAGTACCTTCTAAAGTCTCAGCACCACAACCCTGCTCTTATATTAATAGAAACCAAGAAGCATAGAAAACCTACAGCACAATATAGGCTCTTCGGCCCACGATGCCATGCCGAACATGTATTTATTTTAGAATTTACCCATAGCCCTCTATTTCCTAACTTCCATGCACCTAACCAGAAGTCTCTTAAAAGACCCTATCATATCTGCCTCCACCACTGTCGCCGGCAGCCCATTCCATGCACTCACCACTCTCTGCTTAAAAAACTTGCCCTGACATCTCCTCTGTACCTACTCCCAAGTACCTTAAAACTGTGCCCTCTCGTGTTAGCCATTTCAGCCCTGGGAAAAAGCCTTGGACTATCCCACGATCAATGCCTCTCATCATCTTATACACCTCTATCAGGTCACCTATCATCCTCGGTCGCTCCAAGGAGAAAAGGCCAATCTCACTCAACCTATTCTCATAAGGCATGCTCCCCAATCCAGGCAACATCCTTGTAAATCTCCTCTGCACCCTTTCTATGGTTTCCACATTTTTACGGCTGTGGTTTTACCTGGCTACCTGCCGACCTGGGGTATGTTTCGGGGTAAGGATGAATTGTACTAAAGGGACGGGTTGCACCTTAATAAGCGGGGCACCAGCATTCTGACAGGCAGGGTTGCCTCTGCAACGCGGGTGTGTTTAAACTAAGTAGTGGGGGGGGGGAGGGGACAAACTGGAAACATAAGGATGGAGATAAAGGGAAAGTCAGAATAAGAAAAGTTAAGAAAGACAGCAGAATCAACACAGCAGAAAGCTCAAGAAGGGATCGTACAGTATGGCCAAGTGAAATAGGAATTGATATGGGAGGTGAGGGGAGTAATGAATTTAAAGTATTATATATGAATGCATGGAGTATAAGAAATAAAGTGGAGGAGCTTGAGGTACAGTTGGAAATTGGTAAGTATGATGTTGTGGGAATAACAGAGACATGGCTTCAAGTGGACAGGGCCTGGGAAATGAATATTCAAGGTATACGTCCTGTCGAAAGGACAGACTGATGGGCAGAGGGGGTGGGGTGGCTCTGTAGGTGAGGAATGATATTCAGTCCCTTGTGAGCGGGGACATAGAATCAAGAGACGTAGAGGCAGTATGGATAGAACTGAGAAATTCTAAGGGTAGAAAGACCCTAATGGGAGTTATCTACAGGCCCTCAATCAGTGGTCTGGATGTAGGGTGTAAGTTGAATCAAGAGTTAAAATTGGCATGTCACAAAGGTAATGCTACAGTTGTTATGGGGGACTCCAACATGCAGGTAGACTGGAGGAATCAGGTTGGTACCGGACCCCAAGATAAGGGAGTTTGTGGAGTCCCTCCGAGATGGATTCTTAGAACAGCTTGTACTGGAGCCTACCAGAGAGAACACAATTCTAGATTTAGTTTGTGCAATGAACCGGATTCGATCAGGGACCTCGAGATAAAGGAACCATTAGGAGGTAGTGGCCATAATATGATAAGTTTTAATCTACAATTTGAGAGGGAGAAGGGAAACTCGGAAGTGTCAGTATTGCAGTTGAACAAAGGGAACTATGGTGTTATAAGGGAGGAGCTGGCCAAAGTTCAATGGAACAATACCCTAGCAGGGATGACAGTGGAACAGCAATGGCAAGTGTTTCTGGGAATAATGCGGAAGGTGCAGGATCAGTTCATTCCAAAGAGGACGAAAGATCCTAAGGGGAGTAAGGGGAGGCCATGGCTGACAAGGGAAGTAATGGACAGTATAAAAATAAAAGAGAAGAAGTATAACATAGCAAAGATGAGTGGGAAGCCGGAGGATTGGGAAACTTTTAAAAAGCAACAGAAGGTAACTGAAAAGGCAATACGCAGAGAAAAATGAGGTACGAAGGTAAACTAGCCAAGAATATAAAGGAGGATAGTAAAAGCAACACACATCAAAGTTGCTGGTGAACGCAGCAGGCCAAGCAGCATCTATAGGAAGAGGCGCAGTCGACGTTTCAGGCCGAGACCCTTCGTCAGGACTAACTGAAGGAAGAGTGAGTAAGGGATTTGAAAGCTGGAGGGGGAGGGGGAGATGCAAAATGATAGGAGAAGACAGGAGGGGGAGGGATAGAGCCGAGAGCTGGACAGGTGATAGGCAAAAGGGGATACGAGAGGATCATGGGACAGGAGGTCCGGGAAGAAAGACGGGGGGGGGGGTGACCCAGAGGATGGGCAAGAGGTATATTCAGAGGGACAGAGGGAGAAAAAGGAGAGTGAGAGAAAGAATGTGTGCATAAAAATGAGTAACAGATGGGGTACGAGGGGGAGGTGGGGCCTAGCGGAAGTTAGAGAAGTCAATGTTCATGCCATCAGGTTGGAGGCTACCCAGACGGAATATAAGGTGTTGTTCCTCCAACCTGAGTGTGGCTTCATCTTTACAGTAGAGGAGGCCGTGGATAGACATGTCAGAATGGGAATGGGATGTGGAATTAAAATGTGTGACCACTGGGAGATCCTGCTTTCTCTGGCGGACAGAGCGTAGATGTTCAGCAAAGCGGTCTCCCAGTCTGCGTCGGGTCTCGCCAATATATGAAAGGCCACATCGGGAGCACCGGACGCAGTATATCACCCCAGTCGACTCACAGGTGAAGTGATGCCTCACCTGGAAGGACTGTTTGGGGCCCTGAATGGTGGTAAGGGAGGAAGTGTAAGGGCATGTGTAGCACTTGTTCCGCTTACACGGATAAGTGCCAGGAGGGAGATCAGTGGGGAGGGATGGGGGGGACGAATGGACAAGGGAGTTGTGTAGGGAGCGATCCCTGCGGAATGCAGGGGGGGGGAGGGAAAGATGTGCTTAGTGGTGGGATCCCGTTGGAGGTGGCGGAAGTTACGGAGAATAATATGTTGGACCCGGAGGCTGGTGGGGTGGTAGGTGAGGCAACTTTGATGTGTGTTGCTTGAATTTCCAGCATCTGCAGAATTCCTGTTGTTTGAGGATAGTAAAAGCTTCTTTAGGTATGTGAAAAGAAAAAAAAAATAGTTAAGACCAAAATTGGGCCCTTGAAGACAGAAGCGGATGAATTTATTATGGGGAACAAGGAAATGGCAGATGAGTTGAACAGGTACTTTGGACCCCAGATATAATAGTGGCCAAAGGACCTAGAGTAATGGATGAACTGAAGGAAATTTATATTAGGCAGGAAATGGTGTCAGTTAGGCTGTTGGGTCTGAAGGCTGATAAGTCCCCGGGACTGATGGTCTGCATCCCAGGGTACTTAAGGAGGTGGCTTTAGAAATTGTGGACGCATTGATAATCATTTTCCAATGTTCTATAGATTCAGGATCAGTTCCTGTGGATTGGAGGGTGGCTAATGTTGTCCCTCTCTTCAAGGAGGGAGGAAGAGAGAAAACAGGGAATTATAGACTGGTTAGCCTGACGTCGGTGGTGGGAAAGATACTGGAGTCAATTATAAAAGATGAAATTACAGCACATCTGGATAGCAGTAACAGGATCGGTCCGAGTCAGCATGGATTTACGAAGGGGAAATTGTGCTTGACTAATCTTCTGGAATTTTTTGAGGATGTAACTATGAAAATGGACAAGGGAGAGCCAGTGGACGTAGTGTACCTGGACTTTCAGAAAGCCTTTGATAAAGTCCCACATAGGAGATTAGTGGGCAAAATTAGGGCACATGGTATTGGGGACAGAGTACTGAAATGGATTGAAAATTGGCTGGCTGACAGAAAACAAAGAGTAGCGACTAATGGGTCCCTTTCGGAATGGCAGGCGGTGACCAGTGGGGTACCACAGGGTTCAGTGCTGGTACCACAGCTGTTTACAATATAGATTAATGATTTAGATGAGGGAATTAAAAGTAACATTCGCAAATTTGCCGAGGACACAAAGCTGGGTGGCAGTGTGAAATGTGAGGAGGATGTTATGAGAATACAGGGTGACTTGGACAGGCTGGGTGAGTGGGCAGATGCATGGCAGATGCAGTTTAATATGGATAAATGTGAGGTTATCCACTTTGGTGGTAAGGACAGGAAGGCAGATTATTATCTAAATGGAGTCAAGTTAGGAAAAGGGGAAGTACAATGAGATCTAGGTGTTCTTGTACATCAGTCACTGAAAGCAAGCATGCAAGTACAGCAGGCTGTGAAGAAAGCTAATGGCATGCTGGCCTTCATAACAAGGGAAATTGAGTATAAGAGCAAAGAGGTCCTTCTGCAGCTGTACAGGGCCCTGGTGAGACCACACCTGGAGTACTGTGTGCAGTTTTGGTCTCCAAATTTGAGGAAGGACATTCTTGCTATTGAGGGAGTGCAGCGTAGGTTCACAAGGTTAATTCCCGGGATGGCAGGACTGTCATATGTCGAAAGATTGGAGCGACTGGGCTTGTATACTCTGGAATTTAGAAGGCTGAGAGGGGATCTTATTGAAACATATAAGATTATTAAGGGATTGGACATGCTGGAGGCAGGAAGCATGTTCCTGCTGATGGGTGAGTCCAGAACCAGAGGCCACAGTTTAAGAATAAGGGGTAGGCCATTTAGAATGGAGTTGAGGGAAAACTTTTTCACCCAGAGAGTGGTGGATATATGGAATGCTCTGCCCCAGAAGGCTGTGGAGGCCAAGTCTCTGGATGCTTTCAAGAAAGAGATGGATACAGCTCTTAAAGGTAGTGGAATCAAAGGTTATGTGGATAAGGCAGGAACTGGATACTGATTGTGGATGATCAGCCATGATCACAGCGAATGGCGGTGCTGGCTCGAAGGGCCGAATGGCCTACTCCTGCACCTATTGTCTATCGACCTGTTTGTACCCACGGCTGTGGTTTTACCCGGCTGCCTGCCTAACAGGTTGCTGTCATTCTCACCTGGGTTCAGGGGGACAGCATCGGCAGGGTAGGGTGTTCTTCTTCGCCAGTCTCACCCTGGCAATATGGTCTGCTAGCAGATTGGCATTTAACCATTACTCCATGAGTTTGAGAGGATCCAGTACAGAGACAAGCCATCTAACCCGATACTCATCCATATGTCTGCAGTCATGCTGTATCCCTCTGATCCTTTCCTACCCAAGTGCCTGTCCAAACAACTTTTATGTGTTGTCACTGTAGCTGCCTCTAACATCTCCTCTCGCAGCTCCAAATTACCACCACTCTCTGTTAGAGAACTTCTCCCCTCCCTCACCCCACCTCACCTTATGGCCTCTACTTCTGGACTCCCCTGCCTTGGGAAACTAAAAGGAGACTCCCAACAATGCCCCTCATCATTTTATAAACCTTCATAAGTCGCCCCTCGGCTTCCTTTGGAGCAGTGATAATAAATCCAGCTTATCCAAAACCTCGTTAGAACCTCAGTCCTCCAGTCAGCAATTTCCTGTGAATCTTTTCTACATTCTAGCAGTGTGGTGACAAAACTGGACACAATACTCCAAGTGCAGTCTAACAGCTGCAACATGATGTTTCAACTCGTATACTCAATGCCTCTCTCTAAAAATTACCCAGTCTACCTGTGTCACCCTCTGCACCCAGCCCTTCTGCATTATCAATGCTTCCAAGGTCCCAGTCTTTCACTCTGCATCATCCACTGGATGCTGACAATCCCCGCAGTGACTCAGTGACATGGGAGAGGTTGTCACCATGCAGGTGATGCACATGTCCTCTAGGACCCAGTTCCTACATCAGTTTTAGTGATGCAGACTCAGCCAGCACAGTTAGACCACAGAGTACTCACTTTTCCCACTCAGTTGACGGTGCATGTGAAGCAACTGTTAGCAATCGCTACGTCCTAGCTTCAATGGGCCACAATGGTTCACTCAGCTCCCCCACTGTGCCTCTGCAATCTCTACCACAACCTCTTTCAGAGACCTAGGGTGCAGTTCATCTGGTCTGGGTGACTTTAGGTTTTTGAGCACTTTCTCCCTTGTAAAAGTACCCACCACCGTCTGTGTGAAAAACTTACCTCTGACATCCCCCTTGTACCTACTTCCAAGTACCTTAAACTATGTCCCCTCATGTTAGCCATTTCAGCCTTGGGAAAAATCCTCTGGCTATCCATATGATCAATGCCTCTCATTATCTTATACACCTCTATCAGGTCACCTCTCATCCTCCGTCATTCCAAGGAGAAAAGGACAAGTTCACTCAACCTATTCTCATAAGGTACACTCTCCAATCCAGACAACATCCTTGAAGATCCCCTCTGTACTCTCTCTACAGTATCCACATTCTTCCTGTGAGGTAACCAGAACTGTAAACAGTACTCCAAGTGGGGTCTAACTAAAATCTTATATAGCTTTAACATTACCTCACTGCTCTTGAACACAATCCCATGGTTAGTGAAGGCCATCTCACCATATGCCTTCTTAACAACATTGTCAACCTGCACAGCATCATATTTCATCTTTTTCCTCCTAATGATTCTTTTAGTTGCTTTCTGTAGATTTTTAAAAGCTTCCCAATCCTCTATCTTTCCACTAATCTTTGCTTTGTTGTATGCCCTCTCTTTTGCTCTAACATTAGCTTTGACTTCCCTTGTCAGCCATGGTTGTACTCTTTTGCCATTTGAGCATTTCTTTGTTTTTGGAATACATCTTTCCTGCACCTTCCTCACTTTTCCCAGAAACTCATGCCATTGCTGCTCTGCTGTCATCCCTGCCAGCATCTCCTTCCAACTTAGTCTGGCCAACCCCTCTATCTTACCACTGAAATTACCTTTACTCCACTGAAATACTGCTACATCAGACTTCACTTTCTCCCTATCAAATTTCAAGTTGAACTCAATCATATTGTGATCTCTGTCTCCCAAAGGTTCCTTTACCTTAAGCTCCCTAATTACTTCCGGTTCATTTCACAACACCCAATCCAGTATAGTTGATCCCCTAGTAGGCTCAATGACAAGCTGCTCTAAAATGTCACCTCGTAGACATTCAACAAATTCACTATCTTGAGATCCATTACTAAGCTGCTTTACCCAATCTACCTGCATGTTAAAATCTCCTACGACTATCACGATATTGCTCTTTTGACACACCTTTTCAAATTCCTGTTGTAATCTGTAATCTGTAAACCAGCTACTGTTGAGAGGCCTGTATAAAACTACCAATAGGGTCCTTTTATCCTTGCAGTTTCTTGACTCAACCCACAAGGATTCAACATCTTCTGATCTTATGTCACATTCTAATGATTTGATGTCATTCTTTACCTGCAGAGCCATGCCACCCCTCTGCCTAGCTTCTTATCCCTCTGATACGATGTGTAACCTTGGACATTCAGCTCCCACTACAACCATCCTTCAGCCACAACATCATACCAAACAATCTGTAAAAGGGCACGTTGACACAGGCAGCTTCAGGTAATGATCTGCTAAGCCTGAGACTATTCTCAAACAAATAGCCATTTGTTATGTAAAGGGCATGGACTCTGAACAGATCCTTGCTCTGGGACAATCCAATCAGAGCAATATACCTGAGACCATTCTCAGAGGAGTAGCTACTTGTTATGTAAAATGCCAGACCTGCAATCGGTAATCTCGTTAGACTCTGTCTGAGTTGCCTTATTTAGCCGGTTTGGACCAGTCAGAGTGTAAAGACACAAATACACAAGGCTGGGGTGGGCATAGCCATGGAACAACGTTGGCTGTAGCCCTGTACAATGACCAGTAAGAAGGTGACCCAGGTAGGTCAGGTGACTTTGAGCCAGTGGGATGGAGATCCAATGGTTCAATTGATAAGGAACAGTATAAGAGTCAGGAGCTCCAAATACGCAGGGGCGATAACTCTCCAGCAGCCAGGGACTAACCATCGCGGGTAAGGAGGACCCCACAGACACGTGGAGATCGGGACCACAAGGAATGCCCGGCCAGCGTGGACTCCTTTCCTGGGTAATATCCTTTTCTCTTCATTGAGTCTTCATGGACTGTCAGGGAATTCTAGTAGGGTGCACACAGAAACAGTTTGTGAACCTACATGCTTTTAGTTGAAACAATAAAAGTTACTGGTCGGTAACTACAGATTCTGTGCCTCACTGATCATTATTACAGGGGGTGATTCTTGCGACAGACAACAAGATAATTTTCCTTATTTTTGATCTTCTCTGCATTGAGACAGAACACTTAGAGTACTGTATTTCCTACCCTTTTTGATTCTGCATCTCTAATGTACTGATACTCACCACTGTCTACAATTTTGTCCTATCATCTGCCTACAGATTTACCCATTTTACCAATCTGTAAAGGGAAACAAATCCTCCCCATGTTTCCTCGTAATTTGAACACCTTGGTCTCCTCTATTTTGAAAGAGTTAACCTAGCATATTCATTGATACTGCGCTCAAACCTTCTCCAGTGGGATCACCGCTTTCTGTAATATTGCAAACTGAAGTAGTACAAAGTGTACTACACACAGAAAGTGGTGGATACAGCCTAGTCCATCGCAAGCAAAGCCCTCCCCACCATTGAACAGATCTACAAGGAGAGCTGTCATAAGAAAGCAGCATCCATCATCAAGTACCCTTACCATCCAGGCCATGCTCTCTTCTGACTACTACAATTGGGCAGGAGGTATGGAAGCCTCAGGTCCCACATCACCAGGTTCAGGAACAGTTATTACCATACAGCCATCAAGCTCCTTAACCAATGTAGATAACTTCACTCATCTCAACACTGAACTGATTCCATGACATACAGTCTTACTTTCAAGGCAGGTTTACGAGAACTGTTAGCAGTGGTTTAAACTAATATGGCAGGGGGATGTGAACCAGTTGCTATATCTGAGGATGAGCCAGCAGGTTTACAAGTAGATGATGGATATAACATGGATGTAAGGAAAGACAAGCCAATGATTGGGGACAAATGCAGACAGAGCAAAGAGTTAAGTTGCACCACAGAGGCAAAATTCAAAAGGCCAAAAAAATGGAGGACTGAAGGTGCTGTATTTAAATGCATGTAGCATTGAGAATAAGGTGGACGAACTCGTGGCGCAATTAGAATTTGTCAGTGTGTCAGTGTGACATTGTGGGCATCACTGAGTCATGCTAAAAGAAGGCCATAGTTGAGAGCTCAACATCAAAGGACATACTTTGTATCAAAAGGGCAGGTAGGAAGGCATAGGCAGTGGTGTGGCTCTGGTGGTAAGAGATGGAATTCCATCTTTAGAAAGAGGTGACATTGGGTCAGGGAACGTTGAATCTTTGCGAACAGAGTTAAGAAACTGCAAGGGTAAAAAAAAACATTATTGGAATCACATATAAGCCATCAAACAGTAGCCAAGATGTGAGGTTGAGATTGCAAAGGGAGCTGGAAAAGGCATGTAATAAGGATAATGACACAATTGTAATGGGGGACTTCAATATGCATGGGAATTGGGAAAATCAGGTTGGTGTCAGATTGCAAGTGAGGGAATTTGTTGAATCCCTACGAGATGGCTTTCTAGAGCAGCTTGTGCTTGAGCCTAGTCAGGCAAAGGCTATCTTAGATTGGGTATTGTGAAATAGCCCAGATCTTATTAGGGAGCTGAATGTAAAGGAACCCTTAGGAGGCAGTGATCATAATATGATTGAATTCATACTGCAATTTCAGAGGGAGAAGCATAAGTCAGATGTATCAGTATCACAACGGAATAAATCACAATACAGAAACATGAAAGAGGAGCTTGCCCAGGTGGATTGGAGGAGGATACTGGCAGCAATGACGGCAGAGCAGAGGTGTCTGAAGTTTCTGGGAACAGTTCACAAGGTTCAGGATAGATATGTCCCACAGAAGAAGTTGTTCTTAAATGGCAGGGCTAGGCAACCATTGCTGACAGGGGAAGTTAAGGACTACATAAAAGCCAAGAAAAGGGAATATAAATTAGCAAAAGTGAGTGGGAAGTTGGATGATTGGGAAGCTTTTAAAATCAAACAAAAGGCAACTAAAAAAGCTATAGAAAAATAGGTGCAGGAGTAGGCCATTCGGCCCTTCGAGCCTGCACCGCCATTTATTATGATCATGGCTGATCATCCAACTCAGAACCCAGCCTTCCCTCCATACCCCCTGACCCCTGTAGCCACAAGGGCCATATCTAACTTCCTTTTAAACATAGCTAATGAACTGGCCTCAACAGTTTGCTGTGGCAGAGAATTCCACAGATTCACCACTCTCTGTGTGAAGAAGTTTTTCCTAACCTCGGTCCTAAAAGGCTTCCCCTCTATCCTCAAACTGTGACCCCTCGTTCTAGACCTCCCCAACATCGGGAACAATCTTCCCGCATCTAGCCTGTCCAATCCCTTTAGGATCTTATACGTTTCAATCAGATCCCCCCTCAATCTTCTAAATTCCAACGAGTACAAGCCCAGTTCATCCAGTCTTTCTTCATATGAAAGACCTGCCATCCCAGGAATCAATCTGGTGAACCTTCTTTGTACTCCCTCTATGGCAAAGATGTCTTTCCTCAGATTAGGGGACCAAAACTGCACACAATACTCCAGGTGTGGTCTCACCAAGGCCTTGTACAACTGCAGTAGTACCTCCCTGCTCCTGTACTCGAATCCTCTCGCTATAAATGCCAGCATACCGTTCGCCTTTTTCACCGCCTGCTGTACCTGCATGCCCACTTTCAATGACTGGTGTATAATGACACCCAGGTCTCGTTGCACCTCCCCTTTTCCTAATCGGCCACCATTCAGATAATAATCTGTTTTCCTATTTTTGCCACCAAAGTGGATAACTTCACATTTATCCACATTAAATTGCATCTGCCATGAGTTTGCCCACTCACCCAACCTATCCAAGTCACCCTGCATCCTCTTAGCATCCTCCTCACTGCTAACACTGCCACCCAGCTTTGTGTCATCCGCAAACTTGGAGATGCTGCATTTAATTCCCTCATCCAAGTCATTAATATATATTGTAAACAACTGGGGTCCCAGCACTGAGCCTTGCGGTACCCCACTAGTCACCGCCTGCCATTCTGAAAAGGTCCCGTTTATTCCCACTCTTTGCTTCCTGTCTGCTAACCAATTCTCCACCCACACCAATACCTTACCCCCAATACCGTGTGCTTTAAGTTTGCACACTAATCTCCTGTGTGGGACCTTGTCAAAAGCCTTTTGAAAATCCAAATATACCACATCCACTGGTTCTCCCCTATCCACTCTACTAGTTACATCCTCAAAAAATTCTATGAGATTCGTCAGACATGATTTTCCTTTCACAAATCCATGCTGACTTTGTCCGATCATTTCACCGCTTTCCAAATGTGCTGTTATCACATCCTTGATAACTGACTCCAGCAATTTCCCCACCACCGACGTTAGGCTAACCGGCCTATAATTCCCCGGTTTCTCTCTCCCTCCTTTTTTAAAAAGTGGGGTTACATTAGCCACCCTCCAATCCTCAGGAACTAGTCCAGAATCTAACGAGTTTTGAAAAATTATCACAAATGCATCCACTATTTCTTGGGCCACTTCCTTAAGCACTCTGGGATGCAGACCATCTGGCCCTGGGGATTTATCTGCCTTCAATCCCTTCAATTTACCTAACACCACTTCCCTACTAACATGTATTTCGCTCAGTTCCTCCATCTCACTGGACCCTCTGTCCCTTACTATTTCTGGAAGATTATTTATGTCCTCCTTAGTGAAGACAGAACCAAAGTAATTATTCAATTGGTCTGCCATGTCCTTGCTCCCCATAATCAATTCACCTGTTTCTGTTTGCAGGGGACCTACATTTGTCTTTATCAGTCTTTTCCTTTTTACATATCTATAAAAGCTTTTACAGTCCGTTTTTATGTTCTCTGCCAGTTTTCTCTCATAATCTTTTTTCCCCTTCCTAATTAAGCCCTTTGTCCTCCTCTGCTGAACTCTGAATTTCTCCCAGTCCTCAGGTGAGCCACTTTCTCTGGCTAATACTAGCCAATAATATAAAGCAGGATACTAGAATTTTTTTCAGTTATATAAAGAGTTAAAGGGAAGTGAGTGTTGATATTGGACCACTGGAAGATGATACTGGTGAGATAGTAATGGGGGACAAAAAAATGGCAGATGAACTTAATGTGCACTTTGCATCTGTCTTCACTGTGGAAGACACTAACAGTATTCCAGAGGTCTGTGAGTGTCAGGGAACAGGAGTGAGTGCCATTGCTATTACAAAGCAAAAAAAAAAAAAAAGGTAAGCAAACTCAAAGGTCTTAAGGTGGATAAGTCGCCTGGACCAGATGGACTACATCCCAGAGTTCTGAGAGAAGTTGCTGAAGAGATAATGGATTCATTGGTCATGATCTTTCAAGAATCATTGATTATGGCATGGTCCCAGAGGACTGGAAGGTTGCAAATGTCACTCCACTCTTTAAGAAGGGAGGTAGGCAAAAGATAGAAAATTATAGGCCAGTTAGCCTAAACTCAGTGGTTGGGAAAGTGTTAGAGTCTATTATTAAGGCCAAGATCTTGGGGTACTTAGAGACTAATGATAAAATAAGTCAAACTCAGCATGGTTTCTGTAAAAGGAAATCTTGCCTGACAAATCTGTTAGAGTTCTTCAAGGAAGTAACAAGCAGGGTGGACAAAGGAGAGCCAGTGGATGTCATTTACTTGAATTTTCAGAAGGCATTTGAAAAGGTGCCACACATGAGGCTGCTTAACAAAATAAAATTCTATGACGTTACAGGAAAGATACTGTCCTGGATAGAGGAATGGCTGACAGGCAGGAAGCAGCAATTGGGAACAAATGGGGCCTTTTCTGGTTGGCTGCCGGTGACTAGTGGTGTTCCTCATTGGGACTGCTACTTTTCACATTATTTGTCAGTGATTTGGATAATTGAATTGATGGCTTTGTGGCAAAGTTTGTGGATGATATGAAGATAGATGGAGGAGTAGGTAGTGCTGGGGAAGCAATGTGATTGCAGCAGGACTTAGACAGACTGGAAGAATGGGCAAAAAAGCTGCAGATGGAATACAGTATTGGGAAATGCACGATAATGCATTTTGGTAAAAGGAAGAATAGTGCAGACTATTATCTAAATGGGGAGAAGGCTCAAACATCAGAGGTGCAAAGGGACTTAGGAGTCCTTGTGTAAGACTCCCAGAAGGTTAATTTACAGGTTGAGTCTGTGGTAAAGAAGTCAAGTGAAATATTGGCATTTATTTCAAGGGGAATAAAATAGAAGAGCAAGGCGATATTACTGAGCAACACACACAAAATACTGGAGAAACTCAGCAGGGCAGCAGCATCATCCTGCTGAAGGGTTTGCTTGAAACGACAACTTTATTTTTTTCTATAGATGCTGCCTGGTCTGCTGAGTTCCTCCAAGATATTGTGTGTGTTGTTCAGAATTCCAGCATCTGCAGATTTTCTCTTCTTTGTGAGATAATGCTGAGCCTTTATAAGACACTCGTCAGGCCGCACTTGGAGTATTACCAACAGTTATGTGCCCCTTATCTCAGAAAGGATGCGTTGTCATTGGACAGAGTCCAGAGTCACAAGGATTACTCAGAAATTAAGGGGTTAACATATGCGAAGTGCTTGGCGGTTTTGGACCTGTACTCACTGGAATTTAGAAGAATGTGTGGGGATCTCATTGAAACCTACCGAATGTTGGAAGAGTGGATGTGGAGAGGATGTTTCCAATGGTGGGCGTATTCAGAACTAGAGGGAACAGACTGTGGTGGAAGCCAAGTCCTTGGGCATATTTAAGGTCATTTCCTGATCGGTCAGGACATCAAAGGATATGGCAAGAAGGCAAGTGTATGAGGTTAAGTGGGATCCAGGATCAGCCATGATGCAATGGTGGAGCAGACTCGATGGGCTAAGTGGCCTAATTCTGCTCATATGTCTTAAGGTCTTATGGACTCCACAGCTCAGGAATCTATAACTCATGTTCTCAGTACTATAGGGTCAAATAACACTACAGAATAGAAACAGGTTATTTGGCCCATCTAGTCCATGCCAAACTATTATTCTACCTATACCTACCAACCTGCACCCAGACTATAGTCCTCCATACTCCACCCATCCATGCACTTATCCAAATTCCTTTTAAATATTGAAATCAAACCCACATCCACCACTTCTGCTGGCAGCTCGTACATTTATTTTTTATTTTCACAATTTGTCTTCTTCTACACATTGGTTGTTTGTCAGTCTTTGTTTATGTAATAGGCATCCGTTAGTCTCATGAGACCATAGATTTGTGCCTTGGAAGGTTTCCAGGGCACAGGCTTGGGCAAGGTTGTATGGAAGACTAGCAGTTGTCCATGCTGCAAGTCTCCCCTCTCCACGCCACCAATGTTGTCCAAGGGAAGGGCTTTAGGACCCATACAGCTTGGCACCGGTGTCGTCACAGAGCAATGTGGGGATAAGTGCCTTGCTCAAGCACACACACGCTGTCTCAGCCAAGGCTTGAACTAGCGACCTTCAAATCACTAGATGAATGCCTTAACCACTTGGCCACACACCAACACAACACATTTGTTTATGTACAGCTTTTCATGAGTTATATTGTTTCTTCATTTTCTTGTAAAAATGAATCCCAAGGTAGTACATGGTAACATGCACTGTACACACCCTGACAAAATATTTACCTTGACTTTCTCTGACTGTGATATAGAACTCAAGCCATTGTCTAATTCCCATTGTATACAGGAAATGCAAGGAATATACACTATTACATTGCGCTTTGGTGAATATGACAATAATTCAATGTAACTACAGTTCCAGCAAAACATCAGTTTTCTAACAATTATTGCTCTTGAGTGGGCTGACACATGTAGCAGAGCTCCATCACAGGCACTATCCTCCATAGCATCCAGGACATCTTCAAGGAGCAGTGCCTCACAAAGGCAGCATGTATCATTAAGGACCCCCAGCACCCAGGAAATGCCTCTTCTCATTATTATCATCAGGAAGGAGGTATAGGAGCATGAAGGCACACCCTCAATGATCAGGAGAAGCTTCTTCCTTCCCCCTGCCAGATTTCTGAATGGACATTGAACCCACAAACACTACCTCACTACTTTATTTTTGCACTACTTATTTGATTTAATCATTTTATATACACACTTACTGTAATTCACAGTATTTTTCAATCATCATGTATTGCATTCCACTGCTGCTGCAAAGACAACAAATTTCACAACGTATGCTGGTGATATTAAACTTGATTCTAATTCTGATTGGAGTGCTACAGCACCACTACTGAGTGGAGGGTGTAACTACAGTGAGATGTGTTTACATAGGCAGATTCCATTATAAATGTTTACATAAGAAGGCACAAAGAGAGAAGGTGTGTCATTCCTACAACAAAACCAGCAAGTATAGTTTTACAGACAAGAAACACAAGTGGTTGAAAGGTTATTACACAACTATTTCAATGCAAAGTCATTATCTACAGAAACTGTCTTAAATGTTGAGATTTGACAGTTAAGATCCAAATGGGTCATTTCATTGGGATTGTGGTGTTGACATCACTCTAACCATCTAGATCCTTGGGCCTAAGGTCTTTACTATTCTGTGCCCTCTTGATTCTGCCAGCTATTGAAATATTGCGGTTCAATTCCTGCCGCTATCAGTAAGGAGTTTGCACATACTCCCTGTGACCACATGGATTTCTTTCGGTCCTCCAGTTTCCTCCCACACTCCAAGAAGACGTACAGGTCAGGGTTAGTAAGTTGTCGGCATGCTATGTTGGCGTCAGAAGTGTGGTGACACTTGTGGGCTGCCCCTGAACTGTGTTGGTCGTTGATGCAAATGACACATATCACTGTATGTTCAATGTACATGTGGCAAATAAAGCTAACCTCTCTCAATTTCTCTTAGTTCCATCACTCCCAACTTTGCTCTGACAGCATTTAGTCACCTGCGATCCCCAGGTCGGTGGACCTAAAACCAATCTATAAACAAGCTTATCACCTTGAGCTAACTCATGAGCGGTGCATCTAGACCATGTGCTCACTGACAGATATCGTTTCCCGCTGAAGAAAAGGCTTGATTTGTGAAAGTGTCTTCCTTGCTTTCAAATGCCCACAGGAGTGAGATGGATTGGCTGGTTGAGAGGTGTCGAAATAACAATCTTGCACTCAACGTCAGTAAGACCAAGGTCTTCAAGAAGGGTAAATTGAGGGATTACACACCAGTCCTTCTTTTTATGCTGTATATCAATGATTTAGATGATGAACTAGATGACTTTGTTGCCAAGTTTGCAAATGATACAAAGACTGGTGGAGGGGCAGATAGTCTTAAGGAAACAGGTAGACTTTGACAGATTAGGAGAATGGGCAGGAAAATGGCAAATTAAATACAATGTTGGAAAATGCATGGTCATGCACTTTGGTAGTAGAAATAAATGTGCAGACTATTTTCTAAACGAGGAGAAAATCCAAAATTCTGAAATGAAAAGGGACTTGGGAGTCCTTGTGCAGAACACCCTAAAGGTTAACTTGCAGGTAGAGTCGGTGGTGAGGAAGGCAAATGCAATGTTAGCATTCATTTCAAGACGTCTAGAATGTAAGAGCAGAGATGTGATGCTGAGGCTTTATAAGGCACTGGTGAGGCCATACCTTGAGTATTGTGAACAGTTTTGGGTTCCTCATCTAAGAAAAGATGTGCTGACATTGGGGAGGGTTCAGAGGATGTTCACAAGGATGATTACAGGAATGAAAGGGTTATCATACGAGGAACGTTTGATGCCTCTGGGTCTGTACTCACTAAAATTTAGAAGGATAAAGAGGAATCTCATTGAAATCTTTCAAATGTTGTAAGGCCTAGACAGAGGAGATGTGGAAAGGATGTTTCCCATGGCTGGGGAGTCTAGGACAATAAGGCACAGCCTCAGGATAGAGTGGCATCCATTTAAATCAGAGATGTGAAGGAATTTCTTTAGTCAAAGGGTGGTAAATTTGTGGAAATTATTACCGCACGCAGCTGTGGATACCAGGTCATTGAGTGTATTTAAGACAGAGATTGATAGGCTATTGATCCAACCAGGCATCAAAGGTTATGGGGAGAAGGCTGAGTGAGTGGGGCTGAAGAGAGGAAGAAAGGATCAGGCACGATTGAATGGCGGAGCAGACACAATGGTGCAAATGGCTTCATTCTGCTCCTATATCTTATGGATACCTTAGAGAGTGATGCCAGAATTGAACTCGAAACTCCAGAACAAGAAGACGTGCCAGTGGCTTTATGTCATCAGCAATTTGAGGAGATTTGATATGTAACCAAAGACTCTAACAAATTTCTACATATATAACATTGGGAGCATTCTAACTAGTTGTATTACTATCTGGTATGGACGAGCCACTGCACAGGATTGGAAAAAGCTGCAGAAGGTTGTAAACTCAGCCAGATCCATCATGGGCACTAGCCCTCCCAGATCCAAGATACCTTCAAAAGGTGGTGCCTCAAAAAGGTGGCATACATCATTAAGTACCCCAACCATCCAGGACATGTCCTCTTTGCATTACTACCATCAAAGAGGTGGTACAGGAGCCTGAAGGCACACTCAATGTTTTAAGAACAGCTTCTTCCCCCATCACGTCATCAGATTTTTGAACAATTCATGAAGCCATGAACACCGCTTTACCATTTTACAATGGAGATGCAGTAAACGTGGTGTACTTGGATTTTCAGAAGGCCTTTGACAAGGTGCTGCACAGGAGGCTGCTTAACAAGATAAAAGCCCATGGAATACAGGGAAGTTACTAGCATGGGTGGAGCATTGGCTGATCGGCAGAAAGCAGAGAGTGGGAATAAAGGGATCTATTCTGGCTGGCTGCCAGTTACCAGTGGAGTTCCACAGGGGTCGGTGTTGGGACTGCTGCTTTTTACAATGTATGTCAATGATTTGGACTATGGGATTGATGGATTTATAGCTAAATTTGTTGATGATACAAAGATAGGTGGAGGAGCAGGTAGTATTGAAGAAACAGAGAGCCTGCAGAGAGACTTAGATAGTTTAGGGGAATGGGCAAAGAAGTGGTAAATGAAGTACAATGTTGGAAAGTGTACGGTCATGCACTTTGGTGGAAGAAATAAACGGGCAGACTATTATTTAGATGGAAAGAGAATTCAAAACACAGAACTGCAAAGAGACTTGGGAGTCCTTGTGCAGAATACCCTAAAGGTTAACCTTCAAGTTGAGTTGGTGGTGAAGAAGGCAAATGCAATGTTGGCATTCATTTCTAGAGATGTAGAATATGAGAGCAGGGATGTGATGTTGAGGCTCTGTAAGGCATTCGTGAGACCTCACTGGAGTATTGTGTGCAGTTTTGGGCTCCTTGTTTTAGAAAGGATATACTGACACTGGAGGGGGTTCAGAGAAGATTCACAAGAATGATTTCAGGAATGAAAGGATTACCATGTGAGGAATGTCTGGCAACTCTTGGGCTGTATACCCTGGAGTTCAGGAGAATGGGGGCGGGGGGATCTCATAGAAACATTCCAGATGTTAAAAGGCCTGAACAGATTAGATATAGCAAAGTTATTTCCCATGGTAGGACAGTCTAGGACAAGAGGGCACGACTTCAGGATTGAAGGACGTCCATTTGGAACAGAGATGCGGAGAAATTACTTTAGTCAGAGAGTGGTAAATCTGTGGAATTTCTTGCCACAAGCGGCTGTGGAGGCCAAGTCACTGGGTGCATTCAAGGCAGAGATAGATAGGTTCTTGATTAGCCAGGGCTTCAAAGGGTATGGGGAGAAGGCAGGGGAGTGGGGATGATGGGAAGAAATGGATCAGCCATGATTGAATGACGGAGCAGACTCAATGGGCCGAATGGCCCACTTCTGCTCCCATATTTTATGGTCTTATTTTCGCTTTTTTGCACTAATTGTTTCACGTTTTTTTGTAGTATATAATGTATTTTATGTATTGCACTATACTGCTGCAAAGCAACAAATTCATGACATGTCAGTAATAATAATCCTGATTCTGATCTCAGCCCTGTGCCTTCTGAGACCCAGACACCTCCAAATCTGGTCTCCTGCCCATGATTCCCAAATGAATCTCTCTGCTACTGCCTGGTTGCAGGATCCTGAAATCCGTCCCTGAACTGCCTACTGCTCTTTCCTTCTCTAATCTGTGACTGAAGTGTTTGCCACCTACCCTGAAACCTCTTTTAGCACCTGAGCGTCAATGAGTGACCAGTAACTCGCCCCCTTGGGGCCAAATAGGCCTCATTTCCAGCAGAGTAATCAGACATTTTGTCCTATACAGGTGCCATATTGGGATGAACCACAACATTGAGGCCTAGTTTGGTTAGATAAGTGAAGGATCGGGTGGAATAAAGGACCATTGACCGGAGATCAGACAATGTGTGTCATAGGTGGGTTTTAAGGGTTAACATCAAGGTGGCTTTTAAAATTTTTTTTGCAGGTTCATTAAGCAAACATTTTGGACTATGTTGTCCGATTTGCAGTTGCACTAGCTTGTTGCCATGACAATCAGTGGGCTCCAATACTTTAGTTGCTAAGAGACCACCATTGTAGATGAGTAACAAACATGCAAAAAAACCCAAGAACCTCCACTTGGAAAAGGGTGGGCGGCAAGGAAAGAATCTCGTTCTTTACCAGCAACCATTTAATATTATTTTAAAAATGGGCCATGCCCAAATTCAGTCAAGCTGAATTTGATGTGGGGAAAGTTTGTCTGTGCTAACAGGCACAATTTCATGTCACAATTCTTGCGTCATGACATTAACAAACAATGATGTGACCAACCACCACACAGCAAGAGCCCACCAGCACCAATTGTGATAATTGTTAGCTGAATGTTGATTCAGATAAGTGTTGGCCTGATCCACCAGGAAGGGAATCACAGCTCTTATCTGGAATGGAGACTTTGGTTATTTTAATTCCACTCCAATAAAAAAGTGGGGTGAGGGGCTCCTCAAGTGAGCACTTGTTCTGACAATGTCACTCACGTAGCTCTCCCTCTGCACTGTTCCTTCCACAATGTAATGCTCTCCTCAGTTCCACCCCTCCCACAGTGTGACCCTCCCTCAGTATTGTCCCCCCCATAGTGTGACCCTCCCTCAGTACCAGCCCTCCCACAGTGTGACCCTCCCTCAGTACCACCCCTCCCACAGTGTGACCCTCCCTCAGTACCACCCTTCCCACAGTGTGACCCTCCCTCAGATCCACCCCTCCCACAGTGTGACCCTCCCTCAGTACCACCCTTCCCACAGTGTGACCCTCCCTCAGTACCACCCCTCCCACAGTGTGACCCTCCCTCAGTACCACCCCTCCCACAGTGTGACCCTCCCTCAGTACCACCCTTCCCACAGTGTGACCCTCCCTCAGATCCACCCCTCCCACAGTGTGACCCTCCCTCAGTACCACCCTTCCCACAGTGTGACCCTCCCTCAGTACCAGCCCTCCCACAGTGTGACCCTCCCTCAGTACCAGCCCTCCCACAGTGTGACCCTCCCTCAGTACCACCCTTCCCACAGTGTGACCCTCCCTCAGTACCAGCCCTCCCACAGTGTGACCCTCCCTCAGTACCAGCCCTCCCACAGTGTGACCCTCCCTCAGATCCACCCCTCCCACAGTGTGACCCTCCCTCAGTACCACCCTTCCCACAGTGTGACCCTCCCTCAGTACCACCCCTCCCACAGTGTGACCCTCCCTCAGTACCACCCTTCCCACAGTGTGACCCTCCCTCAGATCCACCCCTCCCACAGTGTGACCCTCCCTCAGTACCACCCTTCCCACAGTGTGACCCTCCCTCAGTACCAGCCCTCCCACAGTGTGACCCTCCCTCAGTACCAGCCCTCCCACAGTGACCCTTCCTCAGTCCAGTGCTTCCTCATCATTCTACCCAGTTAAACCACACATAAATATGCTCTGAGCGAAAACTTGAACATAGAACAGTAGAGCACAAAACAACCTTTTGGCCCATGATGTTGTGTCGGCCTTTTAACCTACTCTAAGATCAATCTAAACCCTTCCCTCCTGCATAATACTCCAGTTTTTCTATCACCAATGCCTATTTAAGAATTTCTTAAATGTCCCTAATGTATTTGCCTTTACCACCACCCAGCAATGTGTGTGGAGCACCCATCACTCTGTGGTGAATAACCTACCCCAGACATCTCTGCTGTACTTTCCTCCAATCGCCTTAAAATTATGCACCCTCAAGTTAACCATTGCCACTCTGGGAAAAAGTTTCTGGCTCTCCACTCTATGTATGCCTCTCACCATGTTGTACATCTCCATAAAGTCACCTCTCATCCTCCTTTGTCTCAAACAGAAAAGCCCTAGCTTACTCAACCTATCCACAACCTTTTGACACAGAATTCAGAGTGCAACCCAATGAACCACAACTGATGGAAGGAAGATCAGTGTCTCCCTCGTGGGCATCGCTTACTAATTCCTTCCCTCCTTCAAGAAGCATGAGAGTGCAAAGTGGTTCCTCATTGATTGATCTCTGATATCACTGGGGGAGGAACCATTGGTGAAGGAAGCTCAAGGAAATAGATAACAGAACACAACGCAGGAAACGATACAAATCCACGTACTGGTCAAGAGCAATAGCAATCTGGCAAACTGACCCTGTATCATTTCTCTGTTTCAGATACACAGAAGGTGGCATGAGGTTATCTCCAGTTCCTTAGTGTTGAACTGGCTTATCAAGACAAGGGGTCATTAGCTGAAAATTACTGAAGTCTGCTCTGCAATCAAACCTTCCATTGATGTAGAACACTTAAAGTAACAAACTATTTCTGTGATATTCTCGGAAGAAGCAGAACATTTGACATCTGGATTAGGATGTGGTAGAAAGCTCAGTCAAAGCTGGATGTTTCAAGGAAGAGCTTAAAGAATAACAGAGATGGAACAAAGTAGATTGGGAGTGATAAAGAGGCTGGAAATTAAAGAGCACAGATGCTTTGGGGGACACATGAAGATGTGAGAGAGACACAGAGAGACAGAGAGTGAGGGGGGAGAGAAAAAGACAGAAAGAGACAAACTGAGAGAGAGATCGAGAGATGAAAATTTATAGAAGAGTTTGCAAAAAAGGGATTTAATTTGAAGGGTATACTTGTGGAAACTAACGTGTATTGGCCTGAACAACAGTGGTGAAGGGTGAACGGGACTTGGTGCAGCTTTGGATGAGTTTGCACTTGTGACAAGCAAGGGCGGGAGTGGGGTCTGTTGAGAGTGTGTGGAAAAGCTGAGTGTGGAGACAACGGGATGGACTAGGATTTCAGCAGTGGATGAATGGAATGAGGTGGGAAGGGAATAACAAGGCTGAAGACCATGTGGATCAAAGCCTGGCCTGAAGCCAAAGAACAGTCACCAGGGATGGAGTAAGGAACTGGTAAATTAATTTCATGATGCCAACTGAAGGGAGCACACTCCCGTAAGTTCTTAAAACCAGAAGCTGTTTCAGCCCATCAAGTGTGTACCAGTTCACAAAGCAATCATATTCCCCACTAATACTCCCTGTAACCTTTTCTCCCTAAATTCCTGTCAACTCTCACAAGATTCCACATCATGCAAGAGGAGTCTTTTACTTGGGGGGGGGGCGGCGGATGCAATTAATTCACTGACCGTCATTTCTTAGCGCTTTAGGCAGAAACCCATGTCATGGGATGAACATACAAACTCTGCATGGACCGTGAACAAGTTTAGGATCAAACCAGGGTCATAGATTATAGTCATGGAGCATGGAAACATGCCAACCAAGATTCCCTTCTAAGCTAGTCCCGTTTGACTGTGTTTTTTTAAAGAGATAGAACACATTAACAGGCCCTTCCTACCTAACAAGACCTCGCCACTCAACTACATACATAGAAAACATAGAAACATAGCACTGGGGCTCCACAGGGGACTGTCTTGTCTCCCTTTCTCTTCACCATTTACACCTCGGACTTCAACTACTGCACAGTCTTGTCATCTTCAGAAGTTTTCGGATGACTCTGCCATAGTTGGATGAATCAGCAAGGGAGATGAGGCTGAGTACAGGGCTATGGTAGGAAACTTTGTCACATGGTGTGAGCAGAATTATCTGCAGCTTAATGTGAAAAAGGCTAAGGAGCTGGTGGTAGACCTGAGGAGAACTATGGTACCGGTTGACCCCTGTTTCCATCCAGGGGATCAGTGTGGACATGGTGGAGGATTACAAATACCTGGGGATACGAATTGACAATAAACTGGACTGGTCAAAGAACACTGAGGCTGTCTACAAGAAGGGTCAGAGCCGTCTCTATTTCCTGAGGAGACTGAGGTCCTTTAACATCTGCAGGACGATGCTGAGGATGTTCTACGAGTCTGTGGTGGCCAGTGCTATCATGTTTGCTGTTGTGTGCTGGAGCAGCAGGCTGAGGGTAGCAGACACCAACAGAATCAACAAACTCATTCGTAAGGCCAGTGATGTTGTGGGGATGGAACTGGACTCTCTCACAGTGGTGTCTGAAAAGAGGATGCTGGCTAAGTTGCATGCCATCTTGGTCAATGTCTCCCATCCACTACATAATGTACTGGGTAGGCACAGGAGTGCATTCAGCCAGAGACTCATTCCACTGAGATGCAGCACTGAGCGTCATAGAAAGTCATTCCTGCCTGTGGCCATCAAACTTTACAACTCCTCCCTTGGAGGGTCAGACACCCTGAGCCAATAGGCTGGTCCTGGATTTACTTCATAATTTACTGGCATAATTTACATATTACTATTTAACTATTTATGGTTCTATTACTATTTATTATTTATAGTGCAACTGTAACGAAAACCAATTTCCCCCGGGATTTAACTATATGTTAGTGTTATTTTCGGTTTTATGTGTTATTTGGTATGATTTGGTAGGTTATTTTTTACGTCCGGGAATGCTCAAACATTTTTCCCATATAAGTTCATGGTAATTGCTTCTTCGCTTTACGCCATTTTGGCACGAAAAGTTTCATAGGAACGCTCTACCTTAGCGGGGGAAATACAGGACAAGGACGGTCCCGTATGGGACAAACCAATTTAGCCCAATATATGGGATGTCCCGGCAAATAAGGGATAGTTGGCAACCCTATCATCAAATTCAACAGTGTGTGACAGGGAATGAGGAAAAGGTGCAGATGACTCATATCGTTTCCTCGCGGCCCGGTAACACATGCTTTGCGACACGGCACCGGTCTGCGGCCCGGTGGTTGGGGACCACTGCCTTAGAACTACCCAGGCTTACCCATAACACTCTATTTTTCTAAGCTCCATGTATCCATCCAGGAGTCTCTTAAAAGACCCTATCGTTTCTGCCTCCATCACTGCCGCCAGCAGCCCATTCCACGCACTCACCACTCTCTACGTAAAAAAATTACCCCTGATATCTCCTCTGTACCTGCTTCCAAGCTCCTTAAAACTATACACTCTCATGCTAGCCATTTCAACCCTGGGAAAAAGCCTTTGACTATCCACACGATCAATGCCTCTCATTATCCTGTACACCTCAATCAGGTCACCTCTCATCCTCTGTCGCTCCAAGGAGAAAACGCCGAGTTCACTCAACCTATTCTCATAAGGCATGCTCCCCATGGGGAAGGTCTAATCCACCTTCATAACATGCTGGAGGAACTCAGCAGGTTGGGCAGCATCCGTGGAAACGATGAGTGGACGTTTCCACGGATGCTGCCCGACCTGCTGAGTTCCTCCAGCGTGTTGTGAGTGTTGCTTTGATCCCAGCATCTGCAGATTATTTTGTGTTTACTAATCCACCTTCTGAGAGCCTGATTTCTGACATTCAATTACACAGCAGGCCTTCAAATACGGCGGGGAGATTTAAACTCCAGCCTGACCTCTAATTCATCCACATACCTGTCTCTGAATCCTAATCTGATCCCTAACTCCCTTCTGTGATCACAAAACCATCCCTATGAACCTAAAACAGAATGAAAAAGTAACTAAATCTGAGCCACGACTCAATGGAGACCTGGAGTCTCTACTTCACTAATGGCAGCAGTCACTCTGGGTCAATGCCCCTTGGGAACATGGCAAGAGTGCACAACTAACTCCAGCTGAGCAGACTATAAGGATTGGATATCATGCCGGCAATCTGCCATGCACACCTCAACTGAGTGTTTTTAACTTTACTAATTAAATGAGATATCACAGATCTGGCCTCCACAATTATATGAAGCATTGCATTGGATGCTTTGCAGTACTACCTTTAGAGAAAGCGGAATTATCAGAACCTGTCATCCAAAGGTCCATCTCAGAGGGATGGTTAAAGGAGCAACTCAAAGGAGGAGAGTGAAGTAAAGGACTTCCAGGCAACTCCAAATTTCGGGGCTCAGACAGTGAAGGCACAGCCACTGGAAATCAGGGATCACCAAAAGGCTGGAATCAAAGTGCAGAGACTTTGGAGGAACTGGAAGTGTTAAGCACTCAGGGAAGAATGGAGTGACGATAGAGGGCTACAGAGATTGGGAGGGGTGTAGGGGCCAGAGGGGATTACAGAGACAGTGAGGGCTGTTGGAACCATAGGAGTTCTAAAGCAAGGGAGGGTGTAGAGTTGGAGGAGTTTACGGAGATAGGGAGAGGTGTAGGGGCCTGAGGGAATTACAGAGATATAGACAAGCAGACAGCCAGTATCATTTTCCCAGGCAATACACACATTCCTGATCAAGGCTCTTGACCCAAAACGCCCGACCTGCTGAGATCCTCCAGCATTTTGTGTGTGTTGCCTTGGATTTCCAGCATCTGCAGATCTTCTCATGTTTGAGATCGTTTCCCCAGGGTCTAATACCACACAGCATGCATTTAAGATGAGGGAGGTTAAGTTCAAATGAGGCGTGCTTTTTTTTTCCACAGAGAGTGGTGGGTGCTTGGAGTACTGGTAGAGGGAAATACAATGGAGGAATTGAAGAGAGTCTTATATAGGCACATGAATGTGCAGGAAATAGAAGAATATAGAAATTGTATAGGCAGAAGACATCAATTTAGTTGGGCATTTGATTACTAATTTAATTAGTTTAGGACAAAATTGTGAGGTGAATGTTCCCATACTGTTCTATGGAATGGGAACAGTATCGGCAACTTAGCCCAATAAGCTTACACTGGGGTTTGAGAAAGCTCTCCACAGATACAATCAGAAATTAAAAGAATCTGATATGAATTAATAAATACAGCTAGAGAACTTAATGGACTTGAAAACTTACAACTCCCAAGGATCCAGTGATATACATCCCAGAGATTTAAAAGATATGCATTGACAGTGGGTACTTTCATATCTTCCAAAATTTTGAAACGGCTCCTATATCTTGAAGGGGAGAAAATATGACCCCATTGGTAATGAAAGGAGAGAAAAGGAGTTTCTGATTTGTTAATGTCAACTGAAGGAGAAATATTGGAAACTACAATAAATAATCTGACATCTAGGAAAGTTAGAAAATAATATACGATATAACAGACACAGCATGAATTCATGAAAGGGAAATAACATTTGATTAATCTGCCACAGTTCCTTGTGCATATATCCAGTAAAACAGGTGAGAGAGAATGACACACTTGGATTTTCTGTAAACTTTGTAAAGGGTTCCTCCCGGACAGTTAATGAAAAAGTTAGGAGCAAATGGAATTGAGAAAAATAGACAATGGTGGATTGAGAATTGATTAACTCAAGTAATGAATTGGGCTGGCCTGGTGGCGTAGTGGTTAGTCCAATTGCTTTAAAGGGCCAGCATTCACCAATTGGGGTTTAATTCCCATCGTTGTCTGTAAGGAGTTTGTATGTTCTCCAAGTAACCGTGTGGGTTTCCTCTGAGTGCTTTGGTTTCCTCCCACGTTCCAAAGATGTATGGGTTAGGGTTAGTGAGCTGTGGGTATGTTATACTGGCAACACTTGCAGTCTGCCCCCAGCATATCTTCGCACTGTGTTGGTCATTGATGCAAACATGTTTCACTGTAGGTTCTGATGTACTGTACATGTGACAAATAAAGCTGTTCTTTACCTTTAACTGGAAGGAAACCTGGAGTGGGAATAAAAGGTCCTGTCCAGGTTGGCAGACTATAAAAGTGGGGTAGCGTAGAAATTGGTATTTGGGACCCAGCTACTCTGAATCTATATCAAGTTTGATCAAGGAGACCAACTTTCCAAATTTGGTGATAGCGCAAAATGAATCTGGGAAAATGAACATAAAATGTGAAGTTATATATTATAGATCCAAAAACAAAACAGAACATGGAACTCAACAGGTTCTTCAGCTCACAATGTTGTGCCAACTTTTTAACCTACTCTAAGACTAATCTAATGCTCCCCTCCTACACTGCCCTCTATTTTTCTATCATCCATGGACCTATCTAAGAGTTTCTTAGAAGTCCTTAACGTATCTGCCTCTACCACCACCCCTGGCAGCATGTTCTACTCTCTGTGTAAAGAACTTTTTTTTTTAATTAAGTGCAGTCATGAACAATAGCCAGATCAGAAATGCTGATCAAGAGAACTCAGATAGGCCAATCAGATGGTCCACTGCTGCTCAGCGATAGAACACAAAAAAATCATATGTACAATTAAGAAACATTAAAAAATAGTAGAAATACTGGAGTCATGATGATCATGATGAAGTCTGCTGGAGAGAGACATTTACCTCTGACATATCCCACACTTTCCTCCAAACACCTTAAAGTTATTCCCCCCTAGTATTGGCCATTTTCTCCTTGGATAAAAGTCTCTGGTGATACACTCAATCTTTGCCTCTTATCATCTTGTACATCTCTATCAAGTCACCTCTCACCTCTCATTTAAAATGATAAGTATTGAGACTGGAAGGCAGCAATGTTCAAAGGAAGCTGGGTAGCATTGTCATATCATTGGAAGCTAGTATGCAGGAGAAAAAAGAAGATAAGTGATACGTTGACCTTTATTGCTCTGGGCATGACTACAAGGTATTATTACAATTGTAAGGGGCTTCATGAGACCCCAATGGATGTACGTACTTGCCGTAAAGGAGTATGGTAAAGATCCACCAGGTTCGGTCCTGGGATGGCAGGTCTATCATATCAAAATCAACGTGAAGTTTATTGTCATCTGCACAAGTCCATGTATGCACAGGTATACGAGGCAGCAGCATCACAGGCACAAAGCATTAGATAAGTAGTGCTCACAAAAGAAACTTAAATTAAACATGCTGTCAAACTTTTTTTTACAATACAAAACACGATGATTAGAACAAAAAAAAAGGTCCATTTTAGTGCAAAGTGATCAAAGTGGTCAGGTTTTTAAGCTGTAGTGATTAGGGTTGTGTTTTTCATCTTGGTAGTCTGAAATCAGGCTTCTGTATCTCCTGCTCGATGGTAGCTGCGGGAAGATGCCATGGCTCTGATTAGATAGGCTAGGCCTCTATTTTTTAAACTTTGGAAAATGGGTCTTTAGAAGATGGATCAGTAACAACATCTCCTCTTTGCTGACAACAGCAAAGGCACATCCAAAGGATACAGACTTAGCCCACTGCTTTACTCTGTCTACACCGGTGACTGTGTAGTTAAGCAGAGCTCAAATGCCATCTATAAATTTGTCGATGACACAACTGCTGTTGGCAGAATCTCAGATGGTGATGAAAAGGTATACAGGAGTGAGATAGATGAGCTGACTGAGTAGTGTCACAATATCAACCTCACACTTAACATCAGCAAGACCAAGGAACTGATTGTGGACTTCAGGGAGGGGAAATCAGGAGAACATGCACTGGTCCTCATTGAGGGATCAGTGTTGGAAAGGGTGAGAGCAGTTTTAAGTTCCTGGGTATCAATATCTCAGAGGATTTCATCTGTGCCCAACACAATGATGCAATCACAAAGAAGGAACGTCCGCAGCTATACTTCATTAGGAGCTTGAGGAGATTTGGAAAGTCACCCAAGATTCTTGCAAACTTCTAAAGGTGTTTGGTGGAGGGCATTCTGACAAGTTTCATCATAGCCTGATACGAATTCCCTGCAAGAGTATGGAGAGGATTTTATTTCAGCTAGTTCTATCACAGTCATAACCCTCCCCATCACTGAGGATATCTCCAAAAGGCTGTTCCCCAAGAAGGCAGCATCCATCACTGAGGACCGTCATTATCCAGGACATGCCTTTGTCTCATTACTAAACTCAAGGAGGAGGTACAGGAGCCTGAAGACCCACACTCGATGTTTTAGCACCAGCTTCTTCCCCTCCGTTATCAAATTTCCCAATGGTTCATAAACCCACAACAGTACCTTTTTATTTGTCTTTTATGCTATTTATTTATTTATTTTGGCAATTTTAGTCACTTTTAACGTATTGCACTATGAACTTTTGAACTTTATACTGATGCCACAAAACAACAAATTTTATGACATATGTGAGTGATGATCCTGCTGATTCTGATTGGAAATCTCAAATAAGCGGTGTACCACACCACAGTGAATGCTGAGGCCTCAGCTGGTAATACTACAAATGGATTGGATGAGAATATAGTTGTAAGTATAGAATGTAGTTAGGATGAAAATGTCTTCACTGATGACAGAAAATTTGATGGAGTTGTAGATCATGAATATGGTTTTCTAAGGATACAGAGGTGGATGGGTCTGCTGGGAAGCTGGATGATACAGTGACAGGTGAAATGTAATCCAGACCAGTGTGACATAATGCACCTTAGAGATCCAAATCTGGTAAGATATGGATTTTAGTAGTTTTGATGTACATAGTTCCATGCAAGGGGGGTGGATACCAGTGGACAGGGTAAGAAGGAAGACATCTGGTATGCTTTGAGAATAAGACATCATGCTGCAGCTTTACAAACCACTGGTCAGAATGCACTTAGAGTACTCTGGACGGTTCTGGTCACCACACTGAAGGAAGGGAGTGGTGGCAATGGAGAGAGTGCAGATGAGATTAGCTTTAGGCATCATGTTCAGCATGAATGTGGTGGGTGAGAAAGGTTCATTGCATGAATTTATGAAGAAAGACAGGTATCCTCATGGAAATATAGTATATTAAAGTCTTTTGGGCTCAGTTGGGATAGAGACAGGGTGATGTTTCCCTTGACTGCAGAGTTAGGAAAAAGGGGGCCTTTTCATGGAAAGGGATCATGTATCTTAGACTGAACTGTGGAAAAATTGAAACATTGACTAGTGATTTTTTGGGGGGGAATTTTCTATCCCAGAGCTGAGAAGCTTCAGTCTCTGATAGAATTCAGATCTTGGATCCACAGGTTTAGACCATAAGAGCAGAATTAAGCCATTTTGCCCATTCAGTCTGCTCCGCCACTCCATCATGGCTGATTTGTTTTCTGATTTTTGCCAATTAGAGGAATCAAAGGTTATGGAGATGGATTGGGAAAATGGTGTTGAAGGAGAAAATCTGCTGCAATCTTATTAATTACAGAATTTCTTTAAATTAGACGCAACCACTTATCTGATGCTACATGACTTTGATACTACTGCAAGTAAGGCTTTCATTGCACCTGTGCATTATGTACTTGCACATATGACAATAAACGACTTTGAGAACAGGCTCAAGGGGCTGAATGGCCTACCCATACTCTAAGTTACATTATTATGCACCACTCCCCTCTGCTTTCTCCACGGGGAAGGCCAGCAAATGCCTCTCAAGACCAGTATTTATCCAGTTCAACTTTGAATGTTTTTGTTAAAGCCATTCCCTCCACCATTTTAGGCAGCTCATTGCCAATCCCAGAAAGTCACCATGGGGAGACATTCTGCACAATCCAACTTGATTCAGTATTGCTCACCAGACAACAGCCACTCTCCCCTCTGAGTCACAGGCTGAGAATTCACAAAGGTTTAATTCAAACACATGAGTGCAAAATCCACGCCCAGATTGTCCATTTCAGTTAGAGAAAAGGTATTGGCTTTAAGATCCTGAGATCACTCTCATGTCATGAAATTTTGTTTTTTTACAGTAGTACAGTGCAATACATAAAATTACTACAGTACTGTGCTTAAATCTTAAGCACCATATCTATATGCAGTATATGTGTCTAAGAGTTTTGCAGAGTACTGTATCTAACTCTGAGTGAATGTAGAAGATTCCAGAAATGCCATTTTGAAGAGATTTCTCATTGGGTAGCATTTATTCTCCAACAATCACCTTCAAAACAGATGACCACATCAGTATATTATGGCTGTTCATGACAATAAGACCATTAAGACATAGAAACAGAATTAAGCCATTCAGCTGATTGAGTCTCCTCCGCCATTCCATCTTAGCTGATTTATGATTTCTCTCAACTCCCTTCTCCTGCCTTCTCCCTATAAACTTTGACACCCTAACTGATTAAGAAACTATCAACCTCAGCTTTAAATATACTCACAGACTTGGTCTCCATAGCTGTCTATGACGATGAAATCGACAGATTCACCACCCTCCAGCTAAAGAAATTCCTCCTCATCTCTGTTCTAAATGGATATCCCTCTATTCTCAGCTGTGCCTTCTATTCCTAGACTCTTGCACTGTAGGAAATATCCTCTCCACATCCATTCTATCCCGGCCTTTCAATATTCGACAGGTTTCAATGTGGAATCTTGCAGTGAACAAATTTGCTGCTGCATTGCTGATATGATGAAAGGAGTTATACTTCACTGACTGCCATGCACTTTGAAATACCCTGAGGCCATTCAAAGAGATGGATCCTCTTTTTTTTGCTGTTATCCTGAACCCTTGTTGATAACCCTCCTTCCAGTCGACCTCTTTTAACCTTAGATATTCTAACAAGTGACACTACTAATTCTCCCCTACACCTTCTTTTCTCAAAGGATGGCTTCAGATGAAGCCTGGCTCACAACTTCAGGAAGGGAAAAGGTAGAGAAAATAGGCAAGGGTTGTAGAAGAGTTTTCAAATAGAATAATTGGCAAGGAGCTATGATGTTGTGGCCATTACAGAGACTTGGATGGCTCAGGGGCAGGAATGGTTACTTCGAGTGCCAGGCTTTAGATGTTTCAAAAAGGACAGGGAGGGAGGCAAAAGAGGTGGGGTCGTGGCACTGTTGATCAGAGATAGTGTCACGGCTGCAGGAAAGGAGGAAGACATGGTGGAATTGTCTATGGAGTCTCTGCGGGTGGAAGTTAGGAAAAGGAAGGGGTCAATAACTCTACTGGGTGTTTTTTATAGACCACCCAATGGTAACAGGGACATCAAGGAGCAGATAGAGAGACAGATTCTGAAAAGGTGTAATAATAACAGGATTGTCATGGTGGGAGATTTTAATTTCCCAAATATCGATTGGCATGTCCCTAGACAGAAGGGTTTAGATGGGGTGGAGCTTGTTAGGTGTATTCAAGAAGGTTTCTTGACACAATATGTGGATTAGCCTACAAGAGGAGAGGCTGTACTTGATCTGGTATTGGGAAATGAACCTGGTGAGGTGTCAGATCTCTCAGTGGGAGAGCATTTTGGAGATAGTGATCACAGTTCTATCTCCTTTACTATAGCATTGGAGAGGGATAGGAATAGACAAGTTAGGAAAGCGTTTAATTGGAGTAAGGGGAAATATAAGGCTATGAGGCAGTAACTTGGAAGCATAAATTGGAAACAGATTTTCTCAGGGAAATATACGGAAGAAATGTGACAAATGTTCAGGGGATGTTTGCGTGGAGTTTTGCATAGATATGTTCCAATGAGACAAGGAAAGGATGGTAGGGTACAGGATTTGTTGTGTACAAAGGCTGTTGTAAATCTAGTCAAGAAGAAAAGAAGAACTTACGAAAGGTTCAAAAACTAGGTAATGATAGAGATCTAGAAGATTATAAGGCTAGCAGGAAGGAGCACAAGAAAGAAATCAGGAGAGCCAGAAGGGATCATGAGAAGGCCTTGGCGGACAGGATTAAGGAAAACCCCAAGGCATTCTACAAGTATGTTAAGAGCTAGAGGATAAGATATGAGACAATAGGACTAATCAAGTGTGACAGTGGAAAAGTGTGTATGGAACCGGAGGAGATAGAAGAGGTACTTAATGGATACTTTGCTTCAGTATTCACTGTGGAAAAAGATCTTGACGACTGTAGGGATGACTTACAGTGGACTGAAAAGCTTGAACATGTAGATATTAAGAGAGGATGTGCTGGAGCTTTTGGAAAGCATCAAGTTGGATAAGTCACCGGGACCGGATGAGATGTACCCCAGGCTACTGTGGGAGGCAAGGGAGGAGATTGCTGAGCCTCTGGCGATGACCTTTGCATCATCAATGGGGATGGAAGAGGTTCCGGAGGATTGTAGGGTTGCGGATGTTGTTCCATTATTCAAGAAAGGGAGTAGAGATACCCCAGGAAATTATAGACCAGTGAGTCTTACTTCAGTGGTTGGTAAATTGATGGAGAAGATCCTAAGAGACAGGATTTATGAACATTTGGAGAGGCACAATATGATTAGGAATATTCTGCATGGCTTTGTGAAAGGCACGTCATGCCTTACGAGCCTGATTGAATTTTTTGAGGATATGACTAAACACATGGATGATGGTAGAGCAGTAGATGTAGTGTATATGGATTTCAGCAAGGTATTTGACAAGCTACCCCATGCAAAGCTTATTGAGAAAGTAAGCAGGTATGGGATCCAAGGGGAAATTGCTTTGTGGATCCAGAACCGGCTTGCCCACAGAAGGTAAAGAGTGGTTGTAGACAGGTCATATTCTGCATGGAGGTTGGTGACCAGTGGTGTGCCTTAGGGATATGTTCCGGGACCCCTACTCTTTGTGATTTTTATAAATGACCTGGATGAAGAAGTGGAGGGAGGGGTTAGTAAATTTGCTGATGACACAAAGGTTAGAGGAGTTGTGGATAGTGTGGAGGACTGTCAGAGGTTATAGCGGGACATTGATAGGATGCAAAAATAGGCTGAGAGGTGGCAGATGGAATTCAACTCAGATAAGTGTGAGGTGGTTCATTTTGGTAGGTCAAATACGATGACAGAATACAGTATTAATGGTAAGACTCTTGGCAGTGTGGAGGATCTTGGGGTCCGAGTCCATAGGACACTCAAGGCCGCTGTGTAGGTTGACTCTGTGGTTAAGAAGGCATACGGTACATTGGCCTTCATCAATCATGGAATTGAATCGAGAAGTAATGTTGCAGCTATATAGGACCCTGATCAGACCCCACTTAGAGTACTGTGCTCAGTTCTGGTTGCCTCACTATAGGAAGGATGTGGAAACCATAGAAAGGGTGCAGAGGAGATTTACAAGGATGTTGCCTGGATTGGGGAGCATGCCTTGTGAGGATAGGTTGAGTGAACTCAGCCTTTTCCCCTTGGAGCAACGGAGGATGAGAGGTGACCTGATAGAGGTGTATAAGATGATGAGAGGCATTGATCGTGTGGATAGTCAGAGGCTTTTTCCCAGGGCTGAAATGTCTAGCATGAGAGGGCACAGTTTTAAGCTGCTTGGAAGTAGGTACAGAGGAGATATCAGGGGTAAGTTTTTTACGCAGAGAGTGGTGAGTGCGTGGAATGGGCTGCCGGTGATGGTGGTGGAGGCAGATATGATAGGGTCTTTTAAGAGACTCCTGGACAGGTATATGGTGCTCAGAAAAATAGAGGCTTTAGGTAACCCAAGGTAATTTCTCAGGTAAGGACATTTTCGGCACAGCTTTGTAGGCCAAAGGGTCTGTATTGTGCTGTAGGTTTTCTATGTTTCTATGTTTCTATGAATTCTTCCGAGGGAAACCTCTCAACCACAATTAAGGTAATTTGAATATCCTTTTCAAAGCATGAAGTCATGGTGATGTCATCTGCAAATGTCAAACTGCTTCTTGATATATTTACGGAGCTACTGATTCCAGCTTATTACTATTCTAGTATATGCATAGCAAATACAAAATATACATGTTGCTCTGATGAGTCGAAACTTCAGACTTCCAAACTACTATACAAGAGACCACTAAGCCCATCTGTACCAGTTCCTACTATTTAACATAATTCCCCTGCTTATTCCCTCTGCTTCTGTGAATTATATCCTCCTGCGTCCCTCTCCAAGACCCTGATGGATTCCATTTCCACCTCCCTTAGAAGCTACAAATTCCCAATCTTCACAAGAGACATAAAGAGACTGCAGGTTCTGGAATCTGAAGCAACAAGTAATCTGCTGGAGGAACTCAGTGGGTTGAGCAGCATCTGTGGGAATTGTCAATGTTTGGAGTCAAAACCTTGTGTAATATCGAGCTGAATGTCAACAATTCCTCTCCATATTTTCCACACCCCTATAGATGGTCATGACCACCTTGAGTTCCTCCAGCAAATATTTTTGTTGCTCTTGATCAATATTAACTATTTCTTAAAAAATATTCCTACATGCATAGGACAGTCTACCCCAACTATTTGTAGCTTTTGCCAAAATTTATATCAGTGTCCTTGGTCTCTGAGCCAACCACTGATGGGAATAGCTTCCCTCCATTTTCCTAAACCAGCACAATCTCATCCCACTGTAGGGTTTCTACCTGAAACATTGATAGTTCCTTCTCCCCTTAGTTTCACATTCAGAATCATTTATTTATCATACGGACATGGAAACATACAGTGAAATGTATCATTTATGATAACAAACAACACAACCTAAGGGTGTACTGGGGACAGCCTGCAGGTGTTGCACATTTTCCGATGCCAACCTATCATGTCCAGAATGGCCAGCAGAACACAAGCAGCAGCAAAACAATATCACAAACAACCAACAGCAAAACAAGCCCACCAACTCACACATACCTACGGGCCTCCACTACTTGGCCTTTGACTTTCAGACTCACAAACCTTGGGCCTCCCAACCTCCAGTCCATAGCCTGGATTCAGAGAATTCAGGTTTTTGACCTCTGGACAAGCCAACCCTGGGACTTTGACCTTCCGGTCTCGTCCTCCGGAGTCACCAACTTCAGTCTTCGACCCTTACTTCTGGAGTCACTGAGCTCTGGAGTTCAACATTCAGCTTTGCCCTCCAGACTTCATCAACATAGAAACATGGAAAACTTACAGCACAATACAGGCCCTTCGGCCCACAATACTGTGCTGAACATGTACTTATTTTAGAAATTACCTAGGGTTACCAATAGCCCTCTGGGTATTGGCCCCAGGATTCACCAATCATGCTCCACAAGGTTCACTCATCTCTGTACTGAACCATGCTGAACTAGGGTACTCTTTTGTGGACTTCAGTTCAGAATGCTAATTGCTTGCATTTTTTTTCCTCCACACGTTGGGTGTTTGATGGTCCTTTTTTTAAATATAAGTTTTTTGGGGAGTTTCTTTGTTTCATGGCTGCCTGTTAAGAGACGAATCTCAAGGTTGTATAATGTATTCATACTTTGATAATAAACGTTATTTTTATTTCAAAATATACTTTATTCAAAAATAAAATTATATACAATAAACCATTCAATGACTCTCAATCCTTTACATACATTTCCGTTATGGTCTCTAGATATCCATACTTTCGGCCACCCACGTGGCACTCCATTGGTTCACCTTACCACACCATTGTTGAGGGGTATACTCCCTGCCACCCGACCCCTCCCACTCCCACGGGCGAAGAACCCTAAACTGTGGTTCTTCCCCACCAGGCCCTTGCGGTGGCTGCACCAAGTTTCAGCACGTCCCTCAGCACGTACTCCTGCAGCCAAGAATGTGCCACTCGGCAGCAGTCTGCCACCGACATCTCCATGTGCTGGAAGATCATCAAGTTTTGGGCTGACCAAAGAACGTCTTTCACCGAGTTGATGATCTGCCAGCAGCACCGGATGTTGGTCTCCATGTGCATCCCCTTTGATAATAAATATACTTTGAACTTGGACATGCAAGTCCTGGTCACTCCGTTCTTTAGCAATGCCACCATCTTGCCTACAACAACTCCCCTCACCCTTTCTATATCACTACATTAAGTGTGGCCCATATATCCCACAAGCCACTCTCTTCCTTTATCTTTGAATTGTCTACCATGTTCCAACCAGAAAATGTGTCACTTCTGTGGTGATATCACATGCAATGATGTGCTGGTACATGATTGGACAGAGCACTGAGCATGCAAGGGATTACTGAATGCTCCAGCATGTGGCTGGGTTAAGACGTGTTTATTACTGTAAATAAAAGTTCTCTAATTCTTCCAGAATATGATTATTTACTGTTAACCTACTGTACGTTTAAACAGAAGTAACATAACATGGTGTCAGAAGTGGTTATGGAAGAATAATACGGAAGAATCGAGAATCAAAGATAATCAAAAAAAAGAGAAGAAAAAAGTTCGAACTGTAAACGATAAAATAGAAGGTTTACAACCCCCACCGAAATTTCAGCTGACTGGCAATGTAGCTGAGAATTGGAGGATATTCAAGCAACAGTTTGAACTGTACTTATCGGCAATCGATTATGAAGAATAATTGGAAAAAACCAAAGCTGCACTTTTGCTCCATGTAATCGGTAATGGTGCAGTAGAGGTATATAACAATTTTGTCTTTGAAGATGGAGATAATTTCAGGTTAAAGTCGATAGTGGACAGATTAGAAGTATTTTGTATACCTAAGCGTAATTTAACGTATGAGCGATATAAATTCTTCACATGTGCGCAGAGAGCTGCTGAAACAATTGATCAGTAGGTTACTGAGTTAAGAAAGTGTCGCAGAACATGTGAGTTTGGATTGCTCATGAACTCTCTCATTAAAGATAGACTTGTTTGTGGCATTCGAGATAATGCTCTGAGAGAAAGGCTGTTGAGAGAGCAAGATTTAAATTTTGAAAAAGCTTTGGCATTTTGCAAAGCTTCTGAGACCGTGACGTTGCAGGCTGAAGAGCTTTTTGTTGAAAACTGCAATGTAAACACTGTAAAAAAGCATGAATACATCAAGAAATATAATAATACGTCGATGAAACCGACAGAGAGCAAGACTGCATTGGTAAGAAAAAAGTCATGTGATCATTGTGCGCGGCAACATTGTCCAAATCAGTGTCCCGCATACAGCAAAATTTGCAATGGCTGTGGTAAGATTAATCATTTTTCACACTGTTGTAAAATTAGAAAGAAGGAAAATAAAATGAAGCAAGTAAACGTTGTGCTTGAAGGTGAACGTGAGGAATTTTATATCGATGTGCTTTGTGAAAATAAACAAAGTAAGAATGACTGGACTATTCCGCTGCAAGTGAATCAAAATAATATTCTGTTTAATAGACAATAGACAATAGACAATAGACATTAGGTGCAGGAGTAGGCCATTCGGCCCTTCGAGCCAGCACCAGCGTGATCATGGCTGATCATCCACTATCAGTATCCAGCTCCTGCCTTATCCCCATAACCTTTGATTCCACTATCTTTAAGAGCTCTATCCACCTCTTTTTTGAAAGCATCCAGAGACTTGGCCTCCACAGCCTTCTGGGGCAGAGCAGTCCATATATCCACCACTCTCTGGGTGAAAAAGTTTTTCCTCAACTCCGTTCTAAATGGTCTACCCCTAATTCTTAAACTGTGGCCTCTGGTTCTGGACTCACCCATCAGCGGGAACATGCTTTCTGCCTGCAGCGTGTCCAATCCCTTAATAATCTTATATGTTTCAATAAGATCCCCTCTCAGCCTTCTAAATTCCAGAGTATACAAGCCCAGTCACTCCAATCTTTCAACATGTGACAGTTCCCCCATCCCGGGAATTAACCTTGTGAACCTACGCTGCACTCCCTCAATAGCAAGAATGTGCTTCCTCAAATTTGGAGACCAAAACTGCACACAGTACTCCAGGTGTGGTCTCACCAGGGCCCTGTACAGCTGCAGAAGGACCTCTTTGCTCTTATACTCAATTCCCCTTGTTATGAAGGCCAGCATGCCATTAGCTTTCTTCACAGCCTGCTGTACTTGCATGCTTGCTTTCAGTGACTGATGTACAAGAACACCTAGATCTCATTGTGCTTCCCCTTTTCCTAACTTGACTCCATTTAGATAATAATCTGCCTTCCTGTTCTTACCACCAAAGTGGGTAACCTCACATTTATCCACAATAAACTGCATCTGCCATGCATCTGCCCACTCACCCAGCCTGTCCAAGTCACCCTGCATTCTCATAACATCCTCCTCACTTGATACTGGAGCGCAAGTAAATGTTCTTGCAGAATCTGAGTTTAATGCTTTAAAGCCAAGACCGAAGTTACATCAGACAAATATAAAAGTGACTGGGTATTCAGGTGCAGACATTCCAGTTAAAGGAACACGCGTGGCAAAGGTATCACACAAAAATATTGCGCACACGCTTTCATTTGTGGTAGTGCCAAAAAATGTACAGTCAATTCTGGGTTTATCTGCCTGTGAAAGACTTAATTTGGTGAAAAGAATTTTTGTTGTGGATAGTGACACAGAGCTGAAGCGACAGAAAGTTGCATTACAGTCGGCAGAAGGTGATGTAACTCGACTGCAGATCCAGCTCATGGAGGCAAATGCTGACATGGAGAATATAAAAGCAGTAGCTGCTGTGTCTGAGATGACCAAACAGGAGGCAATTGATGATGTGAAAAAGCAATGGCAGGAAGAGGTTGCTTCAATGCAAGTGATAATGAAAGAGACACTGAGGGAATATGAGATTCAGTTTCATCACCGTCTAGAGCAAGAACGCTCACAGTGGGCACAGTATAAGGAAGAAGTGGAAGCACAAGTGAAGGAATTGAGAAGTATTATTGAAATGATGAAGTCTCAGCATAAAAAAGAGATTACACAGTTAATGCATGAATTAGATGAAGAAAAGAAGATTTGTATTTCATTACATATGGAAGTGGAACGTGAATTGACTGATCTAAGGTGACGTTTGTCTGAAGGCCAAGCAGACAAAGTGAGGATACAAGGTAAAAGGAACACATGGACACAGACCATATCATACATGGTCCAAACAGAAGAGGAAGCAGTGTTAAGAAAGAATCGCAAAGGCTTTAAGAAAGAGCCAACTTCAGAGTTTCAGTTATCTGATATAGATGTGTTTTGATTAACATTGTTAATTGTTTTTCTTTTTAAGGAAAGGAAGATGTGGTGATATCACGTGCAATGATGAACTGGTACATGATTGGACAGAGCACTGAGCAGGTGCGGGATTGTTGAATGTTCCAGCAAATGGCTGGGTTACGACGTGTTTGTTTATTACTGTAAATAAAAGTTCTCTAATTCTTCCACAATACGATTCTCTACTGTTAACCCACAGTACGTTTAAACAGAAGTAACATAACAACTTCAAATAGCCCTCTTTAAAGTTTGGACCATTGAGTAATGAATTAGAATTGACCAAATCATTATTCAAGTCTAAACACAGTTCTGCATATGTTAAAATTGTTCAAGACCATGCGACATAAGAGCAGAATTAAACTGTCTGGCCCATCCAGTCTGTTCTACCACTCCATCACGAATTATTTTATTATTCCTCACAACCCTATTCTCCTGCCTTCTCCCTGTAACCTTTGACACTTTGCTAATCAAGAACCTATCAACCTCCACTTTAAAAATACCTAATGACTTGGCCTCCTCAGCTGCCTGTGGTAATCAATTCCACAGATTCACCACCAACTGGCTAAAGAAATTCTTTCTCAACTCTATTTTAAATGGATGTCCTTCTACTCTGCGGCTGTGCCCTCTGGTCCTAGACTCCAGCACTATAGGAAATACCCTCTCCACAGCCACTTTATCTAGGCATTTCAATATTCAATTGGTTTCAATGAGATCCCCATCATTCTTCTGAACTCCAGTGAATACAGGTCCAGAGTCATTAAATCCTCCTCTGGCTTAACCCTTTAATTCCTGGGATCATTCTTGCGAACAACTTCTGGACTCTCTCCAATGCCTTATAAAGCCTCAGCATTACATCTTTGCATATACATTCTAGTTCTCTCAAAATGAATGCTAACATTTGCCTTCCTTACTAGAGACTTCCAACTTTAGGCACTTTAATTGAATAAAAAATGTTTAGTCAACACTGAATTCTGTTTCAGATGTTATTCTACAGAGAAGGAAATTTGTCACTGAGTTTACCACTTCATTCCCACAGCTCTTCAACAAAGAGCTTTTGTCAATGGCCATGCTCCCCATTTAATGCCTGTATGATAAGACTGCTCTTAAAATAATCATTTGTAAAATTACTTAAAATTCTATTTACATCAATGACCCTTCAACGAAACTATTCATTGGTTAACTGTTTCTTTCTCAGAATCTATTTTCTTCTAACGCATTAGCTCAAGAGTCTGTGGCAGCTCACAGAGCAACAGTATTGTTCCATGACCTATCCACTTGTGATCTCTCCTCTCTCTCGCTCAATATTCAGATTTATTTATCACATGTACATCAAAACATATAGTGAATTGTGTCACTTGCGTTAACAACAAACACGCCCGAGGCCATGCTGGGAGCAGCCCGCAAGTGTTGCCACACATCCTGACACGAACATGGCATGGCTGTAATGCTCAGCAGAACAACACAGAACCCCCCCCAACCCCCCACTTCCTGCCTCCCTCCCAAGTGCATACAAACTTCCCTAACCACAGTCTGTACTCTCTGGCCTCCAGCAGACCTGAATTCAGTCATTGACACACAGACATTAAGCCATCGACCACCTCAATAGACTCACAGAGATTCGTAGACCAGGACTCTGGCCAATGGACCCATACTTCCAGTCTTACGATTCGATCCTCAGTCTCAATCTTCAGCATTAACCCCAGGAACTAATGCCCATGAACATTCCCTATAGCAAGGATAAGTCACAGGAACTAAATAACCCACTAACCAGCATATCTTTGTGATGGGATAAAAGTGGGGAAGTCCACTGAGTGGCAGGGAGAGTATGCAAATTCCATATAGAGCCACCATGCACCAGGAATGGACCTGGTCACCGGATCAGTTAGACAGCAGTGGTCCTGATCAGCAGTCCAGATTGAAGTCTGAAGATCCATCGGTGGTCTGGATCAAAGCCCAAAGTTTGATTGGAAGACCTGAAGGCAAGGCCTAATGGCCAAAGCCCAAGTCTGAGAACCTCTGTCAATCCACTGAGGAAGTCAGGGCCCAGTATCTGTAAAACCACAAATCCATTGGAGGTTGGAAGCTGAAGATGGCCTGTTCTGGGGTTAGAGGACTGAGTATGTGTGTGGGTGGGAGGGAGGAATGCAGCTTGTTTTGCTTTGGTGCTTGGTATGTTCTGTTTTGTTGTGTTCTATGTTGTTTTGCTGAACATTGTGGGCATACTATGTTGTCACCACAATGTGTAGCAACTCTTGCAGATTGCTCCCAGCACATCCTTGGGTGTATTGGTTGTAAATGCAAATGATACAGTTCACTGTATGTTTCTGATGTATGTGTGATAAATGAATCTGAATCTGGCCACCTCATTAAGCTGCCTGCTGAATACTTCGTTTAATTTCAGACTTCCAGCCTTCACAGCATTTTATCTTTGCATCTACATATACAACCATGAATTCAACAGAAACTTTCAGAAAACTACGTGCAACAGTCTATGTTCCAAGCCTACACTGGTGGCCATCCAACAGTTTTCCTATGCTACATTGATGATGGCATTGGTCCTGCACCCATGCAGAACTCATCAACTTCATCCACTTTGCCTCCAACTTCCACCTTGCCCTCAAGTTCACCTGGTCCACTTCCGACACCTCCCTCACCTTTCTCCATCTCTCTATCTCTATCTCTGGAGACAGCTTATCTACTGATGTCTATTACAAACCTACAGACTCTCACAGCTACCTGGACTATACCTCCTCCTACTCTGTTACTTGCAAAAACCTTCTCTCAATTCTCTCAATTCCTTCATCTCTGCCACATCTGCTCTCAGGATGAGGCTTTTCATTCCAGAACGAAGGAGATGTCCTCCTTCTTCAAAGAAAGGGACTTCCCTTCCCCCACCATCAACACTACCCTCAACCGTATCTCTTCCATTCAGGGCCCCAAACGGTCCTTTCAGCTGAGGTGACATTTCACCTGTGAGTCTGTTGGGGTCATGTACTGTGTCTAGTGCTCCTGGTGTGGCCTCCTGTACATCGGTGAGACCCGATGTAGATTGGGAGACCACTTCGCCAAGCACCTACACTCCATCCGCCAGAAAAAGTGGGATCTCCCAGTGACCACCTATTTTAATTCCACTTCCCATTCCCATTCTGATATGTCTATCCATGGCCTCCTCCACTGTCATGATGAGGGTACAGTCAGGTTGAAGGAACAACACCTTATATTCTGTCTGGATAGCTTCCAACCTGATGGCATGAACATTAACTTCTCGAACTTCCGGTAATAGCCCCCTTCCCCCCTTCACCATTCCCCATCCCCTTTTCCCTTTTTCACCTTATTTCCTTGCCAGGTCATTGCCTCCTTCTGGTGCTCCTCCCCCAATTTCTTTCTATGGCCTTCTGTCCTCTCCTACCAGACTCCCCCTTCTCCAGCCCTGTATCTCTTTTACCAATCAACTTCCCAGCTCTTTACTTCGCCCCTCCCCCTCCCGATTTTACCTGCACCCCTTGTGTTTCTCCCTCCCCAATCTCCACCTTTTAACTCTACCCCTCATTTTTTTTTCTCCAGTCCAGCTGAAAGGTCTCAGCTCGAAACGTTGACTGTACTCTTTTCCATAGATGCTGCCCGGCCTGCTGAGTTCCTCCAGCATTTTGTGTGTTGCTTGGATTTCCAGCATCTGCAGATTTTCTCTTGTTTGTGATTGAGAAACTTTCAGAATTTTTCTTTTTACAGAGCATCTTTACCTTAGCAAAACATTGTAATATGTGACAAAGAAGCTCTAATAAACAAAATTTAACACCACACATGGAAATTAGCAAGTAAAAAACAGCTCATTGAAAAGGGCCTTGTAAAAAGGAGAGAGATTTCAAAAAAGCTTAGGGTCCGGAGAGCTAAAAGCACATCCACAAATGGTGAGGTGGTGAAATATATTTCCTTATTCTTGTTCTCAATTTACTCTATCTCATTATGCTTATTTTGTTGCATAGGTTACGTGTAATTTAAATTCATGTTAACTGATGCTTGTAACGTACTGTGCTGGTGTTGCACAATGCTTATTTATACCCTTGGTATGTCTGCTCATGACAGTAAGCTTGAACTCAAGAACTCAACTGAATCATGGTTGATCAAATGTGATATCTCAGTTTTTTTCCTTCTACTTATTCATCGCTGGAAAAGCCAGTATTTATTACCCATCTGCAATGGCCTTGAGCTGTGAAGAATGCTAATAGGTAACCACACAGGTCGGAACTGGTAGGGATTCTCTCCTTGAAAGAATTAGTGAACCAATCAAGTTTTTAAATAACAACCTAGTGGTTTCAAAGTTCCTGATGCTGAGACTTTTTGTAAATTAATTCCAGATTTAAGAAATCACTTGACCACTGTCATGAGATTTAAATCTCTGTTGATAAGATCAGTTTTATTTGTTACAGGTACATTGAAACATACAGTGAAATGCATCGTTTGTGTCAATGTCCAACACTATCCAAGGATGTGCTGGGGGCAGCCTGCAAGCATAGCCATGCTTCCAGCGCCAACATGGCATGCCCACAACTTACTAACCCTAACACATACATCTTTGGAATGTGAAAGGAAATAGGAGCACCTAGAGGAAACCCATGTGGTCACAGGGAGAATACACAAACTCCTTGCAGTCAGCGGCAAAAATTGAACCCCAATCCCTGGAACTGTAAAGCATCACGCTAATTGCTGTGTTACTGTGGTGCCCCACATTACTAGAAAACTGATCCACAATTCCTAAATGAAAGTCCATTTACTGAACCACTATGCTAGCATGTGCCATAGGGCAGCAAGAGATTACAAAGACAAAAAGATTGAACATCTAAATATAAATAATTCAAACAGAATGAACATTCAAAACTGAATATAGAAATGAGAGGGTGACTGGAAGCTGCTTTCTATGATTTAGAGAAATGAAGATCAGATACCGGCACGGTAGCATAATGTGACCGTATGAATTGCCACCACATTTTCCAGATTCCCTGCACATTCCAAAGATGTATCAGTTAGGGTTAGTAAATTGTGGGTATGCTATATTGGCAGCAGCACTTGTGGGCTGCCCCCAGAACATACCCCAGACTGTATTGGATGATAATGTAAATGGCACATTCCACTATATGCTTCAATGTACATATGACAAATAAAGCTGATCTTTATCTTTAAATACCTTACTACCTTACTTCCCATTTTTCTATTTTCTATTTATGATTTATAATTTAAAATTTTAATATTTACTAATTTTAACTATTAATTTTAACTAATTTTAATTTTAATATTTGTAATCCAGGGAGTGGGAAGCGCAGAATATAATATTGCTGTGATGATTGTACGTTCTAGTACCAATTGTTTGGCGACAATAAAGTATAAAGTATAAAGTAAAAAAAATGTGAACCCAAATGTAGAGCAAGAATTAGAACCAGGTTTATTATCACTGATATTTGTTGTAAAATTACAAGCTAAAGAAAATCTGCAGATGCTAGAAATCCAAGCAACACACACAAAACGCTTGAAGAATTCAGCAGGCCAGGCAGCATCTATGGTATAGAGTACAGTTGACGTTTCAGGTTGAGACCCCAGGTCTCAGCCTGAAACGTCAACTATACTCTTTTCCATAGATGCTGCCTGGCCTGCTGAGTTCCTGCAGCATTTTGTTTGTCATAAAATTTCTTGTTTTGTGACAGCAGTAGAGTGCAATACATAAAATATACTATAAATCACATTAAGAAATATGTATAAAAATAACTCATACAAAAAGACAGCAAAAATAGTGAGGTAGTGTTCATGAACCGTTCAGAAATCTGATGGCAAAGGCGATGAAGCTGTTCCTAAAACACTGATTGTGCATCTTTGGTCTCCCTTACCTCTTCTCGGATGGTGGTAATGAGAAGAGGGCAGGTCCTGAGTTGGATCGAGTGGCAATTGTGATTCTAGAGGTTTGCAATATACCAGTGACACCTCAGAATTCACAGCGACCCTGTGAGAGCTGTGCCGTGTCCTTACTATAGTTAACCTTCTCTTTGTGACTCACAGCAACAGCTCACAGCCTCCTGGGCACCAACTCCGTCAATGAGCCTGCTGAGACCTCTCCGTACAGCAACGTAAATGGAATGAGTAATTAGCAGTAGAGCACCTGTCAGAATGCATTTTAAACCCCCAGGTGCCCTACACAAGAATGGTGGAGTGTGTGAAACTCTCAGCGCATATCAGCATCAGGCACCACCTGCTCAAGTCAGAAAATCCAGGGTGTGAGATTCACTCAGGAGTCAAGTATAGCTGATCCAGACAAATTCATGCAGGGCACACTGAGAGTCGGTACCGTGGTAGCTCTGCTCTGTCTGAAGGGTAGGCAGTGGAAGTGCCTTTGTGCAAGGAGCAGCTCTGTGGAAGTCAGAGTGATACTGCACAGAAGCAGGCCCTTCAGCGCAATTCCATGCTGACCAAGATTCCCAACTGAGCTTGTCCCATTGAACCCGGTGCTGGAATGTGTGGCGACACTTGCAAGATGCCCCTAGTACATCCTTAAGTTGTGTTGGTTGTTAGTGCGAATGATGCATTTCACTGTATGTTTCAATATACATGTGATAAATAAATTTACCTGAATTCTTTCCTACCATGTACCTGTCCAAGTACAACTGAAATGTAGTAACATACCTCAACCCCTTCCTCAGGCAGCTCATTCCATACACCAAACACTCTCTGGGTGAAGTAATTGCCCTTCAGATTCCTAATTTCTCCCCTCTCATCCTAAATCTGTGCCCCCAGTTCCTATAAATGCCTGCAAGAAAATGAATCTCAGCATAATTTATGGCGACATATACATACTTAAATAATAAATTTACTCTTGACTTTTGACTTTTTGACTTTTGATTTCTCAACGTTGGAGAAAAAGACTGTGCATCCATGCTATCTGTGCCCCATGTGATCTTATAAGCCCTGCTCTGTCCAATGAGACATCCTGGGTGAGTGCCACACTGGCCTAGGTGCTGCCATTTGATTGAGATGTTGTATCAAGGTCTTCTAAGGTAGATATCAGATAATTCATAAACTATTTTACAGAGCCCAACAGAAGACAACTACAAAAGCAATAAGGAGAGAAAAGATTAAACAGAAGGATAAGCTAGCCAATAATATAAAAGACAATACCAAAAGATTTTTTCAGATATATAACAAGGAAAAGAGAGACAAGAGTGGATATTGGACCACTGGAAAAAGATGCTGGAGAGGTAGTAATAGAGAACAAAGAAACAACGGAAGAACTTTGAGAGTGTCAGAGGGCAGAAGAGAGAGTAGGTGCTATTGCTTAGGAGAAGGTGCTTGGGAAGCTGAAAGGTCTGAGGTCACCTGGACCAGATAGACTACACACCAGGGTTCTGAAAGTGGGAGCTGAAGAGATTGTGAAGGCATTAGTAGTGTTCTTCTTACTATCTTGCATGTCAGAGACTCATCTAATCTCCCATGACACATGATCACTCTCCCCCTAATATAGAGTCTGCCGACCCACTGAACCTCACAAGAGAAAGCTCTGAAATATCACAGAATAAGAATCTGACCTGATATTTTCCATACCTCACCTGGGTCCTGTACCACAATCTCAGCAGCAGGTGAGGTCATTGCTTTGTTTAAGAAGGCATATGGTGTGTTGGTCTTCTTTAGCCAGGGGATTGAGTTCAAGAGCCACAAGGTAATGTTGCAGCTCTATAAAACTCTGGTTACACCACACTTGGAATATTGTGGTCAGTTCTGGTTGCCTCATAGAAAGGATGTGGAGCTTAAGACAGGGTGCAGAGGAGATTCACCAGGATGCTGCCTGGATTAGAAAGCATGTTTTATGAGGAAAAGTTGAGCAAGCTAGGTCTTTTCTCTTTGGAGTGAAAAAGGATAAGAAGCAACTTATACAAGATGATAAGACCATAAAGCATAGAAGCATAATTAGGTCCTTCAGCTCTGCTCTTATGATAAGAGGTGTAAATAGAGTTGGCAGCTAGATGCTTTTTCCCAGGAGTGAACTGGCTCATACAAGGGGTCATAGTTTTAGGGTGATCAGAGGAAATAATTTGGGGAGAATGTAAGTATTTTTACACATAGAGTGATGGGTGTGTGGGTCGTGCTGCCAGGGTTGTGGAATGCCCTGTGAGCAGTGGTAGAAGCAAATACATTGGGGACACTAACAGTTTCTTAGATAGGCACATGGACGAAAAAAATGAAGGGCACAGTGGGAAGGAATGGTTAGATTGATCTTGAAGTAAGTTAAAAGGTTGGCACAACATTGTGGGCTGAAGGGTCTGTACTGTACTTCACTGTTCTATGCTTACCAAGATACTACCAGTTACACTATTGCCTAGCCCTTTCTTGAATTAGTCCCAGGTATGGAGGCATCTTACACCATGATACATACAAGTTGCTGCATCTGGTTATCAGGATTCATTCACCAACAATTGGCCAGAAAGATTTAACCTCCCAAGTACTGTCAGCAGACAACAATTAGAGGAAGGGGCAGTCAGTGCACTTTAGTGCTTGGTTGCTGGCAATGAGGCTCTGTGCAAAGTACAACGTTACAATGCTCCAAACCACAGGGTGGGCTGGGTTCAAACCAACACAGGTCTGTCACAACAGATGGTGGCACAGTCATGGGACCTTGCATGTCAAAAGTGGCAGGTGCCAAAATAATTAAACCAAACACTGGAAACTATGAAATGAGGTAATGTCCACACAGAAAATTGTCTCCACAAGATCTTCTCCCATATCTCATGGGCACTCTCCTCAGTCACAGATTGTACCCAACCACTGAACCTCATCATGCATCCACAAACATGAATCACCCCCTGAATCTCCTCCCATTCCCCACAGACATTCTCTCCAATCATAGTATGTAATCATTCTCTGCTATTCTGATCACCTAACTACAGAAAAGCTATCAATAATATTGAAAGAATGCAGACAAAATTTACAAGGATGTTGCTGGGACTTGAGGACCTGAGTTATAGGGAAAGGTTGAATAGGTTAGGACTTTATTCTAGGAAAATGAGGGAAGATTTGGTTGAGGTATACAATTCTCGCCGTGGTGACTGTGACTGTGTGGGTTTTCTTAGGGTGCTCCAGTTTCCTCCCACAGTTCAAAGATATAACAGTTGGTAGGTTAATTGGTTTTTGTAACTTGTTCTGTGATTAAGCTAGGGTTAAATCAGGGGTTGCTAGGCAGCACAGATTAAAGGGAAGGAAGGGCCTATTCTGCACTGGTATCTCAATAAATAAATAAAATTATTAGTGTAGAGATACGGTAAATGCAAGCAGGCTTTTTCCACTGAGGTTGGGCAAGACTAGAACTAGGGTTCATGGGTTAAGGGTGAAAGGTGAAATATTTAAGGGGAACCTGATGGGGAACTTCTTCACTCAGAGGGTGATGTTAGTGTGGAATGAGCTGCCAGAGGAAGTGGTGGATATGGGTTCAAATACAACATTTAAGAGAAGCTTGGATAAGTACATGGATGGGAGGGGTATGGATGGCTATGGTCCAGGTGTGGATCGACAGAACCAGCCAGAATAACAGTTCAGCACAGACTAGTTGGGCTTAAGGGTCTGGTTCTGTATTGCAGTGTTTGATCACTCAATTTTCTCACACATGCCATAGACACCGTCCCAAGTCAGAAACTCCAACCACCTACTAAATTTCCTCTTAGACTTCATGGACTCTACCCACCAACAGCCCACTTACATTCTCCCATGTCATAGACTCCATCCAACCATTAAATTTCCTCACCAAGTCTAAAGAACACTCTCCCCTATAATGAATTCTGTCCACTCATTGAATCTCCACAAATCATGGATACAGGGAGCAACGGTCCATTAAATCTCCTCCCCAAGGACACTGTCCACCATCACAGGGTCCACCTAGAAACTGCATCTAGAGTCCCTTGGAGTGGAGTCTGTGTTACAACCTTTTCACACAAACATCTATTTAAAAGATTAGCTTTACTTTTCACATTTTATAGAAACATACAGTAAAGCGCATCATTTGCATCAACAACCAACACAGCCTGAAGATAAGCCGCCCGCAAGTATTGCCATGGTTCTAGCATCAACATAGCATACCCACAACTCACCTTAACCTGTACGTCTTTGGAATGTCAGAGGAAACTGGAATATCCGGAAGAAACCTATGTGTTCACGGGGAGAAGTTACAAACTCCTTATAGACAGTGGCGGGAATTGAACCCTAATTACTATTGCAGCTGTAAAGCATCATGCTAAACGTTATGCTACCATGCCGCTTAAGGCATCTGTTCAGTTTTAATCCTATAAATGGTGGGTAAGCAAGTGAAAGAAAGGAATATTTGCAGAGGCAGGACAAATATGATATCAAAGGTTGCTAGTGGGTGTAAAGGTCATGGTTATAAACTTGGGAATTATCAGTGGGCAGAAAGGTCAAGAAAAGTGAGTGTAAGTGAATAGAACCTGCCAGCCATCAGTCAAACAGCACCAAACTGAATTTCTCAAACCAGGCTCAGTGGCTAACTAAAAGGAGTTGGCAATGCCAAGTATTAATTTGCAAATTGAAGGAAAGGCTTTTGGACGACAGCCAAAATATTGGTTTAAATTGGCACCTGCTGACCATGACAACAGGGATTTCAAGGAAAGTCAGCACGAGGAGCTTGGCTCAGGACTCCCAGCCCAACCTGTGTTAAATTGGGACTTAAGTGGAAGTTGGGAGTCCACTCTGCTCTCAGTTCTTATCAGCTACAGAATCAACCTTGTCCAAGAATTGCTCAGTGTTATCATTTCAGAGGATCTGTCTTGGGTCTAGCACCTATGTGTCATTACATAGAAAGCACAGCAGCACCTCTATTTTCTTAGCAGTTTGCTAAGATTCTGTATGTCCCCTAAAACTTAGATAAACTTCTATAGATGTGTGGTGGAGAATATATTGAATGGTTGCTTCATGGCCTGTTATGGAATACACCAAGGCCCTTGAATGGAAAAGCCTACAAAAAGTAGTGGATACAGCCCAGTCCATCACGGGTAAAGCACTCCCCACAAATGAGACATCTACATGGACCCCTGTTGCAGGAAAGCAGCATCCATCATCAGAGGCACGCACCATCTAGTCTATGCTTTCTTCTCAGGAAGAAGGTACAGGAGCCCCAGGACCCACAGATTCATTTTCAGGTTCAGGAACAATTATTACCCCTCAACCATCAGGCTCTTCAATGGATAACTTCACTTAAATTCATTCACCCCACCACTGAACTGTTCCCACAACCTATGGACTTACTTTCAAGTTCTCAATATTTATTATTTATTTATTTTTCATTATTATTTTGCTTGTTTTTTTATTTCTTTGTATTACTGTGAATGTCTACAAGAAAATGAATCTCAGGGTTGTGTAAAGTGACATATATGTACTTTGATAATAAATTTACTTTGAACCTTGTCATGGTGGCGAGGCTTGTGAGTTCCTGACAGTGATGTCATCAGGAGTTTAGCTATCAGCTACTGTACTTAGTTCCTGGTAGGTTCACCCATGGCAGCAAGGTCAAGGGGGAGTTTCCAGACAAAGAGTTATCTAACCAAGACCTCAACAGAGGAGCTGGGAGAAGATGACGACACATCACAATGGTAGTGAAGGTGGAAGAAGGATGTAGCAATGAAGGATTCCCAATCATCCTGCATTCCATTGCCACTGCATCCTGACCCCAACCTATCAAGGACTGTGGTGGTTGCCCATACATCAGCCTCCCCACATTAAACAAAGTCACACATAGGCTTTTTCAATTTAGGGAATAACCCCTTGAGAGAACATCATACTTGACTCGAGTGATCACATTACTACTACAGAATCAATGAATGGCCACAGCAAGAAAGGAGGTCATTCAGCCCATCTAATCTATGCATCTTTAGTATAATCCACCTGGATCCAACTCATTGCCCTTCAAACCCTTTCCTTTCAGATTCCATTACAATACCACAAGATAAAAGAGATAAAGTTAGCTTTATTTGTGAAATTTCAGTTGAGTGAACTCTGCCTTTTCTCCTTGGAGCTATGGAGGATGAGAGGTGACTTGATAGAGGTGTATAAGATGATGAGAGGCAATAATCATGTGGATAGTCAGAGGCTTTTTCCCAGGGCTGAAATGGCTAACACAAGAGGGCACAGTTTTAAGGTGCTTGGAAGTAGATACAGAGGAGGCGTCAGGGGTAAGTTTTTTTACGCAGAGAGTGGTGAGTGCGTGGAATGGGCTGCTGGCGACAGTGGTGGAGGCAGATACGATAGGGTCTTTTAAGAGACTCCTGGACAGGTACCTGGAGCTTAGAAAAATATGGGTAACCCTAGGTAACTTCTAAAGTAAGTACATGTTCGGCACAACATTGTGGGTCGAAGGGCCTGTATTGTGCTGTAGGTTTTCTATGTTTCTATGCCTATGAATACATAAAAATATTCAATGAAATGCGCCATTTGTGTCAATGACCAACACAATCCAGGGATTTGGTGGGGGAATCATGCAAGTATCACCATGTTTCTGGCACCAGTGTAGCATGCTCACAACTCACTAACTCTAACTCATACATCTTTTGGAATGTGGGAGGAAACCAGAACACCCACTGGAAACCCACACGGTCATGGGGAGAATGTACAAATACATGGGATCCCGGTAGAGACTGCAAGAGCAAGAAAGTCAGGATGAACCTTTCTAAACACTGGTTTGGCCATAGATGGAGTATTCAGTCTGGTTCTGGCACCACAATTGAGGAAAGATGTGAAGGTTTTCGAGAAGGTGCAGAAGAGATTTATCAAAATAATTCCTGGGACACTTGTGTTCTGCTGATAGACTGAAGAAGGAATCTGCTGGAGGTGCTGAAAACCTTAAAACAGGTGGATGGAAAACTCTTTCCATTGGTGGAGAGGTGAAGAACTAGTGAAAATGATGATGTTTAACAAAACAACCAAAAGTAATATGAGAATGTTTTCACATAGTGGGGTATCAGAGGGAGGAGTGCGGAAGTTCAGCCTGGCTTTCTTGCCCTTGCAGTCTCCACCAGGATCCTATGTGCTTTTGCAAACACTTCCCAACTTGCTCAGCCACTTTCAATGAATCATACACATAGACCCCTAGATCTCTCATTCCTCATACCCTTTTTAGGATTGTGTTGCTTCATGGTGTGTTCCTTATTAGATCAGAGATGAAGAGGGTCAGTAACTTTAAATTCCTTGCCGTTATTGTATCAAAGGATCAAAGCAAGTAAGTGCCGTCACAAAGAAGACATGACAGTGCCTCTACTTTCTTAGAAGTTTGTGTAGATTTGGTATATTACCTAAAACTTTAACAACTTTCTATATATGCACAGTGGTGAGTGTCCTAACTGGTTGTATCATGGCCTGTCATGGAAAAGCCAATGTCCCAAAACAGAAAAGTCTGCAGACAGTGGTGGATGCAGCCCAGTCTATCAGAGAAAAAGCCCTTCCTATCGAGCAGTGGTGCGACAAGAAAGAAACATCCATCATCAAGGACCCCCACCATCCAGACCATGCTCTTTTCTCGCAGCTGCCTTCAGGAAGGAGGTACAGGAGCCTTAGGTTATACAATAACATGCTCAGGAGCAGTAATTGCTGTACAACCATCAGCTCCTGAACTGGTATGGATAACATCCCTCACCACAACTCTAATCCGATTCCACAATCTACAGACTCACTTCCAAGGACTCTTTAAAACTCATGTTCTCAGTATACAGTGCCTTGAAAAAGTATTCTGCCCCCACAATGATTTTCACATGTTACTGTCTCATTTTCTAAATTTAAAATGTACAGTATTGAAGTAGGGTTTTTTGAGCTAATCTACAAAACATTCTGCGTCATGTCAAATCAAACTAAATTCTAAAACCTGTCAACAATTTGCTAAAAATTAAAAACCAAAATTTTGAGGTTGAAAAAGTATTCATCCCCTTTGTAATTACTATGCTAACTTTCCTCAGGTGCATTATAGTGTATTATCACCAACTCACCAAATTTGTTGATGTAAAAAATTGGAGGATAACCTGTTTCCAATGAATTCATAAGAATAAATACTCCCTCTCTGTAAGGTCCAACAGTCTGGTAAATTTTCAACAGGCCAAACCAAAATGAAGACAAAAGAGCATTCAAGACAAGCCAGGGAAATGATAATAGAAAAGAACAAATCTGGGGAAGGGTACAAGACCATCTCAAAGGCACTTGAACATACCTCAGAGCTCAGTGCAGTTCATCATGAAACTACAGCCACACTGCCCAGGTCAGGCCGCCCCTCTAAACGTAGTCACTAGTGAAGAATGGCACTTGTAAGAGAGGCTACTCTGATGCCAACAGTCATCCTGAGTGAGCTGCAGAAGTCAGTGGCTGCAACTGGAGATGAAGTTCATAATCTCTAAGGATTTGCATAAAAACGTATTTATACAAGACTGGCAAGAAAGAAGCCTGAGCTAAAAAAAAAAGAGAAGCATACCCTTGCCCATAAAGACTTTGCAAAGTGTTACTTAGAAGATACTGTAAAGATATGGAGAAAGGTGCTGTGGTCAGATGAAACAAAATGGATCTTTTTTGCCTCAACACTAAGCGGTACGTGTGACGTAAATGTAATATTGCGTATGGCCAGGTTAACACTACCCCTATCCCTATGGTGGAGGTAACATCATGCTATGGGGATGTTTTACAGCAGTAGGGACTGGAAATCTGGTCAGGATGGATGGGAAGATGAATGCTGCTAAATACAGAGAAATCCTCGTTAAAAACCTGTTGGTCTTTGCCAGAAAGCTTAAACTGGGCAGAAGTTCATCTTTCAGCAGGACAATGACCCAAAGCACACTGCCAGAGGAACCATGGAGTGGCTTCAAATGAAGAAAATTGATGTCCTTGAGTCGCCCCGTCAAAGTCCTGATCTTAACCTGATCAAACATCTCTGGCAAGACCTCTGCTCCACTGTCGACTGCCGCCCGTCAGCTAACCTGGCACAGCTTGAGCAATTTTACAAGGAGGAATAGGTGAATATTGTTGTGCAAAGCGAATAGAAACATCCAAAAAGTCTACTGGCTGTAATAGCTGCGAAAGGTGGACTAACTAAGCACAGAGCTAACATTTCAGTTTTTTAATTTTTAGTTTTTCATGCTTTACAATTTTCATTGCTTTTTGGGCTCTACTATAAAAAATGGAGCATGTGACCAACAAATAAAAATTCCAATTTAAATTAATCAAAATTCCTGTTTGTAATACTCATTTATGTGAACAAAGGGTTGGGGGCTGAACACTTTTACAAGGCACTGCATATCTATGTGCACAATTTGTCGTCTTTCGCACATTGGCTGTCAAAAGGTCCTGATAGACAATAGACAATAGGTGCAGGAGTAGGTCATTCGGCCCTTCGAGCCAGCACCGCCATTCATTGTGATCATAGCTGATCATCCACTATCAGTATCCAGTTCCTGCCTTATCCCCATAACCTTTGATTCTGCTATCTTTAAGAGCTCTATCCATCTCTTTCTTGAAAACATCCAGAGACTTGGCCTCCACTGCCTTCTGGGGCAGAGCATTTCACATATCCACCACTCTCTGGGTAAAAAAGTTTTTCCTCAACTCCGTTCTAAATGGCCTACCCCTTATTCTTAAACTGTGGCCTCACCCATCAGCGGGAACATGCTTCCTGCCTCCAATCCCCTAATAATCTTACATGTTTCAATCAGATCCCCTCTCATTCTTCTAAATTCCAGTGTATACAAGCCCAGTCGCTCCAATCTTTCAACATATGACAGTCCCGCCATCCTGGGAATTAACCTTGTGAACCTACGCTGCACTCCCTCAATAGCAAGAATGTCCTTCCCCAAATTTGGAGATGAAGTGTCTTGGCCTGAAACATCAACTGTTTATTCCCCTCCATAGATGCTGCCTGACCTGCTGAGTTCCTTCAGTGTTTTGCATGCGGGTAAATTGTCTGCTGTACTTCTAACAACCAATCCATCAGTGGATCAGAGCAACTTGTCATGAAAGGCATAGGAGAAATGGAGTAACAGCCGAGATATACCATGACACATCAGTCAGCTCTGGTGTGAAATGGTATCCAACCATCTGTCCTCACCCACAACTCTCAGCAAGAGACCCAGCACTGACCAAGCCATCCCAATATCATTTCACGCCCTATGCATTGGGAAAGGGAAGAAAAACATCATCTCACAACAAAATCTGGATGCAGGGGAACTCATATCTGTCAATGCACCTTGAAAGAGTCCAATTCCATGCCACATCTCCACCAGCACGCATGTAGAATGCTAATTAAACACAAAGGTTATATGCACAGTCGGCATAGCCATCTGCTTAGATTGACAGATCCTTTCAAACACCGTCTCCTGCTCATGGCATCTCTCCACCTGCTCCATCAAAGCCTTAGTGTACTTTTCAAATATGCACTGTCAACTTACTTAGATGGTCCAGTTTCTAATGCAGCCATGTCATTTAAAATAGACATAAACGACATCACACATTATTCAAATGCAAGCAATGCACAGCAATACCAGCAAATTGCAGAATAGTTTTTAATAGTCTCAGATTGTTTTATAACTATCATGACATACTCGCTATTGGGTATCACAAACAAACAGGAAAAGGAAGTAACATCTCTGAAAATGCCAGCATAAAGGATGGTTCAAATCAGTAGAGTTACATCACTGTGTTGAGCTGAGACCTGAGAGTGAGTTCATTGAATGGACTGGCCAAATAACATCATAACTGTGATGTCAGTTGTTTGTATTCAGCCTCATTAAATACGTTTCGCTTTCCTCTCTTTGTGCTTCCCTATCCAGGAAGTGTTTGCTGGGAAACGAATCTATCCTATACTGTACCTGTCCTGCGGGTGTGTGACAAGACAGCATGGAGAGACCTTTACCTCCTACTATCTGTCTAACTTGCACAGTCCTGCCCTGAGTGTGGGATCAGACAGTGCGGAGATGATTTTACCCTCTGTCTAACTTGTGCAGTCCTGCCCTGGGTATGTGATCAATCAGTATGGAGATGATTTTACCCTCTGTCCAACTTGTGCAGTTCTGCCCTGGGTGTGTGATCGGACAGTGTGGAAATGGTTTTACCCTCTATTTAACTTGAGCAGTTCTGCCCTGGGAGTGTGATCGGACCGTGCGGAGATGATTTTACCCTCTAACTTGTGCAGTCCTACCCTGGGTGTGTGATCGGTCAGTGTGGAGATGATTTTACCCTCTGTCCAACTTGTGCAGTTCTGCCCTAGGCATGTGATTGGTCAGTGCGGAGATGGCTTTACCCTCTGGCTAACTTGTGCAGTCCTGCCCTGAGTATGTGATCGGTCAGAGCATTTTGTATGTGTGTTACTCTGGATTTTTAGCATCTGCAGAATCTCTTCTGTTTACCCTCTGTCAAATTTGCATAGTTGCTGCCCTGGAACTGTGTGTGAGGAGACAGTGGAGGTATGTAACCTGCACTAGACTGAGTAGCAAAGAGATAAACAAAGTGGATCCAGGACACCAAAAGCCAGAGAATGTTTGTACATTAATTATTTATAACTAAATTTGGTTGATTTATTGCTGAGGTGACCTGAATGCAACCTATCAATTCCATGAAGAGAAATTGTTAATTATGCATATTATTACAGACTCAATAAATATTGACCATCTTTGATGAGATTCACTCTCATTTGTTTTAAGGACTTTCTGAACTTTAGTCCCAGAGCTGCTGTTGATGCTCTGGCATGTAACTAAAAACCTGGGAACATTAAAGATACAGTGGTCAGGTTGCTCAGGTGGTGGGAGCAGAGAGAAAGAGAGGATAGGGCAGAGCATGAAGTATGAATTAATGGTTAAATGAGCTACAGATATGGAATAGAGGGAAACAAGTGCAACAGACAGAAAAAAAGATTTATGAAAAAATACAACTTTTTTCCTCAAGATCCGTGACATTTAAAATTAACCATGTGATTCCTCACCAACAGAATTATCTTTTCAGTGCCAGAGATCATCAGCTGCAACATACCATTAAGTGAGTACGGACTCTGACTAAGTTTACTTACATTTACTTTCTCAGGTTTACCTGCATTTACTTTGCGAACGGCACATTGTTAAAAATGATGTGTTGAGTGAAATCAATAGAACTCAGGAAACAATACAAGAATATTCCAGAATAGAACAAAGAACAGTACAGTATAGTACAGACCCTTCAGCCCACAAAGTTTTTCCAACCATTTAACCTAATCCTTCCCTCCCATATGGCCTTCCATTTCTCTTTCATCTATGTGCCTATCTAAGAGTCTCTTAGATGTCTCTAATGTGCCTGGCTCTGCCACCACCCTTGGCAGTGTTTTCCATGCACCTATCACTCTCTGTGTGAAAAACCTACCTCTGACATCCCTCCTATACTTTCCTCCCATCACTTTAAAATTATGTCCCCTTGTATTTGTCCCATTTCCACCCCAACAGACCTTGGCAGAACTCGCTGTGGCATTTATCCATCAGTAATACCAACACAATTAACAAGAAACTTTAAATTTTGGAGCCAACTATTTTAATGTTAACAGTCCCCAACCAGTATTTGGGTGCCACGGTAGCACGACACTATTACAGCTCAGGACATCCAAATTCAGAGTTCAATTCTGATGTCATCCTGTCTGTGTAATGCATGTGTTTTCTCTGGATGTTCCGGATTCCTCCCACAGTCCAAAGTCTTTACTTTACTCTATTGTCACCAAACAATTGATACTAGAGCGTACAATCATCACAGCCATATTTGATTCTGCACTTCACGCTCTCTGGAATACAAATCAATAGTAAATATAATAAAAATTTAAATTATAAATCATAAATAGAAAATAGAGAAGGGAAAGTAAGGTAGTGCAAAAAAAAACGAGAGGCAGGTCCGGATATTTGGAGGGAACGGCCCAGAGTCGGGTCAGGATCCATTCAGCAGTCTTATCACAGTTGAAAAGAAGCTGTTCCCAAATCTGGCCGTACGAGTCTTCAAGCTCCTGAGCCTTCTCCCGGAGGGAAGAGGGACGAAAAGTGTGTTGGCTGGGTGGGTCATGTCCTTGATTATCCTGGCAGCACTGCTCCAACAGTGTGCAGTGTAAAGTGAGTACAAGGACAGAGATTGGTTTGTGTGATGTGCTGGGCTGTGTTCACGATCTCCTGCAGCTTCTTCCAGTCTTGGACAGGACAACTTCCATACCAGGTTGTGATGCACCCTAGGAGAATGCTTTCTATGGTGCATCTATAAAAATTAGTGAGGGTTTTAGGGAACAGGCCAAATTTACTTCTCAGGAAGTAAAGGCGCTGGTGGGCCTTCTTGGCAGTGGACTCTGCTTGGTTGGACCAAGTCAGGTCATTTGGGACATTGACCCCGAGGAACTTAAAGCTTCTGACCTGTTCCACCAGCGCACCACCGATGTAGATGGGGTCGTGCGGTCCGCTACTCATTCTGAAGTCAACAACCAACTTACCAGTTGGTAGGTTAAGGTTAATTGATCATTGCAATAGTCCCGTGATTAGGTTAGACTTGAATCAGGGATTGTTGGGGTAGCATGGCTCAAAGGGCCAGAAAGGTCTACTCTGCGCCATAACTATAAGTAAATAAGTACATAAATCTTCACCAAGGATCCATCGTTATATGTCAACTCATTCACTTGTTCCATTGAAGCCTTCCGGAGCTGGAAGGAATTATTTCCAAAATTGGAAGTGGGAGTTTGGGAAATGGAGAGCTCTACTAACAAAGCTATAACTGTTGACCATGGTCATTGGATTATCATCTCTCTCACAACTGTCTCATTTGAACAAGGACTCCAGAAGCTTGACTCTGAACCAACATGCTCTGCAAGTGCTGCACCATGGGAGATTAAAGATTAGCTTTATTTGTCACATGTACCTCAAGACATACTGTGAAATGTCATTTGTGTCAATGACCAACACAGTCTTAGGATGTGCTGGGGGCAGCCTGCAAGTGTCGCCATGTTTCTGGTGTCAACATAGCATACTCACAACTTACTAACCCTAACCTGTACGAAAAAAAGGATCAGTCATGATTGAATGGCGGAGCAGACTTGATGGGCCAAATGGCCTAACTCTACTCCTGTGGTCTTTGGAATGTGGGAGGAAAGAGAAGTACCCCAAGGAAACCCACACGGTCACCATAAAGATACGCAAACTCCTTATCGACAGATGCAAAATTGAACCCCAACCTTCTGATTGCTGGTGCTGTAAAGCATTACACTTACTGCTGTGCTCCCATGCCTCCTCCACTCTGGAAACACTGCATTGTGGGAGAGGTGGTGCTGAGGGAGTGTTGTGCCATGGGAGGGGTCATACTGAGCGATGCCACACTGTAGGAGTGGCAGTGCTGAGGGAATGCTATGCTGCAGGAGGGGCAATGCTGAGGGATCACCACACCTTAGGAGGACATTATACAGAGAGTTCCTGCTTTATATAAGGGTTCAGTGACTGAGAACTATCCTTACGTCAACTTCTCCAGAGATAGCCATTTTCTATAGCAAGTCATTTCGTATAGCATCAGAATCAGGTTTAAATTCACTGGCATATGTCGTGAAATTTGTTGTTTCTACATGCTATAACTCTTTCATTTCAATAAATTCAGATTTATGTAAGCCAGGTCACCTGTAACCTGAGGATCCTGGTATTGTCCTGGGATCAGAATCAGAATCAGGTTTAATATCACCAGCATATGTCATGAAATTTGTTAACTTTATGGCAGGAATACATTGAAATACATGATAAATAAATATAGAGAAAAAATGAATTACATTAAGTGTGTATATATATGTGTGTGTGTGTGTGTGTGTGTGTGTGTGTGTGTGTGTGTGTGTGTGTCTGTTAAATAGTTAAGTTAAAATAAGTAGTGCAAAAAACACAAATAAAAAAGTGGTGAGGTGGTATTCATGGGTTCAGTACCCATTTAGGAATCGAATGGCAGAGGGGAAGAAGCTGCCCTTGAATCATTGAGTGGGTGCCTTCAGGCTTCTGTGTCTCCTTCCTGATGGTACCAATGAGAAGAGGGCATGTCCTGGGTGGTGAGGGCCATTAACGATGGACACTGCCTTCCCAAGGCTCCGCTCCTTGAAGATGTCTTGGACAGAGGCTGGTACCCATGATGGAGAGGACTAATTTTACTGGTGAAGAACTGCACCACTGAGAGTGTATTGCACTTTCAGTCTTTGGATGACGTGTTAAACCCAGGCTCAGTCTCCCATCTGAAGATAAAATAAAATTCCATGGCTATTGATTGTGAGACTGAGAATCAACCTCACCCCACCCTCCAACACAGAATATCTCCACCATTCCTACTGGAACAACTACTTTGACTGGTTGTAGTCACTGTCCAGCGCAACTGTATTATAGGACACCCAACATGGATGCCTACATTTTGCTTGTTTAATTAATTCACCCTGTATTTCAGATTTGTTCCTTCCAGTGATTAATGATCAATGAAGTGGGATTTATCATTTGTAGATAGGTCTCTATGGGCAATTATGTTGTGTTTTTATAGATCTTCTGAAACTTCTCTAGCTCCAAATTAATCGGGTATATTTCTTCTTCTATGTGATTGCACTGTTGTTTAGCCTTGATTCAGTAGGTTCACTCAAACAGCCATTGGAACAATGGCCATTACGAGACCAATTACAGAGGCCGAGACTGCAGCCCAAAGTCATGAGAGAAATCCAATTGATTAGATACAACAGGGATAAAAGAAGTTGATGTCCTTTGGGAAATTTCTTCCACAAAACAGGAATAAAAGTAGCTGAGTCGCTTTGGGAAATTTCTTCCATAAAACAGGGATAAAAGTAGCTGAGACCCTTTGGGAAATTCCTTCCATAAAACAGGTATCAAAGTAGCTGAAACCCTTTGGGAGATTACTTCCATAAAACTGGGATAAAAGTAGGTGAGACCCTTTGGGAAATTTCTCCCGTGAAACAGGGATAAAAGTAGCTGAGACCCTTTAGGAAATTTCTCCATTAAACAGGGATAAAGGTAGCTGAGACACTTTGGGAAATTTCTCCCATAAAACAGGAAAAAGTAGCTGGGACCCTTTGGGAAGTTCCTTCCATAAAACGGGTAAAAGTAGCTAAGACCCTTTGGGAAATTCCTTCCTGATTTATGGAGTCATAAAATTAAACAGCACAGTAACAGACCCCTCAGTCCACTATAACAATACCAAACATTTTATCTCATTTGCCTGCATGAGGATCATATCCTTCAATAGCTATCCTATTAAAATGCCTCACATACACAAGACTTCTCTATCTTTTCAGTCCTGATGAAGGATCTTTGCCCAAAATGTTGACTCTTTACTCTTTTCCATAGATGCTGCCTGGCTTACGGGAATGGTACCAGAAGATTGGAGGGAGGCGAATGTTGTCCCCTTGTTCAAAAAAGGTAGTAGGGATAGTCCGGGTAATTATAGACCAGTGAGCCTTCCGTATGTGGTGGGAAAGCTTTTGGAAAAGATTGTCAGAGGTAGGATCTATAGGCATTTAGAGAATCATGGTCTGATCAGGGACAGTCAGCATGGCTTTGTGAAGGGCAGATCGTGTCTAACAAGCCTGATAAGAGTTCTTTGAGGAGGTGACCAGGCATATAGATGAAGGTAGTGCAGTGGATGTGATCTATATGGATTTTAGTAAGGCATTTGACAAGGTTGCACACGGTAGGCTTATTCAGAAAGTTAGAAGGCATGGGATCCAGGGAAGTTTGGCCAGGTGGATTCAGAATTGGCTTGCCTGCGGAAGGCAGAGGGTGGTGGTGGAGGGAGTACATTCAGATTGAGGATTGTGATGAGTGGTGTCCCCCAAGGATCTGTTCTGGGACCTCTACTTTTCGTGATTTTTATTAACGACCTGGATGTGGGGATAGAAGGGTGGGTTGGCAAGTTTGCAGACGACACAAAGGTTGGTGGTGTAGATGGTGTAGAGGATTGTCAAAGATTGCAGAGAGACATTGATAGGATGCAGGAGTGGGCTGAGAAGTGGCAGATGGAGTTCAACCCGGAGAAGTGTGAGGTGGTACACTTTGGAAGGACAAACTCCAAGGCAGAGTACAAAGTAAATGGCAGGATACTTGGTAGTGTGGATGAGCAGAGGGATCTCGGGGTACATGTCCACAGATCCCTGAAAGTTGCCTCACAGGTGGATAGGGTAGTTAAGAAAGCTTATGGGGTGTTAGCTTTCATAAGTCGAGGGATAGAGTTTAAGAGTTGCGATGTAATGATGCAGCTCTATAAAACTCTGGTTAGGCCACACTTGGAGTACTGTGTCTAGTTCTGGTCACCTCACTATAGGAAGGATGTGGAAGCATTGGAAAGGGTATAGAGGAGATTTACCAGGATGCTGCCTGGTTTAGAAAGTATGCATTATGATCAGAGATTAAGGGTGCTAGGGCTTTACTCTTTGGAGAGAAGGAGGATGAGAGGAGACATGATAGAGGTGTACAAGATAATAAGAAGAATAGATAGAGCAGACATCCAGTGCCTCTTCCCCAGGGCACCACTGCTCAATACAAGAGGACATGGCTTTAAAGTAAGGGGTGGGGAGTTCAAGGGGGATATGAGAGGAAGATTTTTACTCAGAGAGTGGTTGGTGCGTGGAATGCACTGCCTGAGTCAGTGGTGGAGGCAGATACACTAGTGAAGTTTAAGAGACTACTAGACAGGTATATGGAGGAATTTAAGGTGGGGGCTTATATGGGAGGCAAGGTTTGAGGGTCGGCACAACATTGTGGGCCGAAGGGCCTGTACTGTGCTGTACTATTCTATGTTCTATGTTCTTACTGAGTTCCTCCAGCATTTTGTGTGTGTTGCTATTTAAATGTATGCCTAAATGTGATGAATGTATCTGATTTCACCACCACCTCTGATAGCACTTTCCAGATACAACTAATCTCTCCTCCAAATGACCTTGGCCACCTTCAGATGTTGCCTTACTCAACACACACATTGATGAAGGGACTCAGCCCGAAACGTTGACTGTTTATTCATTTCCATAGATGCTGAGTTCCTCCAAGAATTTTGTGTGAGACACAGAACGTGCCATTTTCATTGTCCACTCAAAGGACCAGATGTCGACAACCCATTTCCCCCACTACAGGGAGGTGTCTCTCTCCTACGAAGCCAAAGTAAGTTTTTGTACAGAATACTCAGTGGAAAAAAGGAATCTAGTCTAATTCACCAGAACTTGCCTCAGGAATAATTAAAATACATACATAGCCATTACAGTAATCTCAGCAATGTGCCCTTGGAGGTACCTATATGTTGATGCTTGTATTCAAACTAAAGTAATCAGGAACAGTGTGACTGTGATGCACTTAATCAATTTGTCTTTAAATGGCAATTAATTGCTTACACATCTTCAGAAAGATGTTTGTCAGCGATAGGAATCAGCAGTGTCAGGTAGTGGTTGCTATGGAAACTTCACAAAGATTTCCCATACCGAATTTCCGGCTTCTTTACGGAACCCATGGCATTGCCTTCTTAAGAAACTATTACATAAGAAACATATTTGCTTGAATATATCCCAGTTACAATATATTACTGTTATTAAACCACTGGTAGAAGGCAAATTGAAAGGAATAATCTCTTCTCCTCACAGTCCAAACCATGTAGGTGCTATGACCAAGAAAGCACACCAATGCTTCTACTGCCTCAGAAGGCTGAGGAAATATGGCATGTCTCTGATGAAGGTCACCAATTTTTACAAATGCACCACAGAAAGCATCCTATCTGGATACATTACAGCTTGGTAATGGAACTGCTCTGCCCTAGGCCACAAGAAACTGCAGAGAGTTGTGGATGTAGCTCAGTCCTTTATGCAAATCAGCTTCCTTTCCTCTGACTCCGTCTACACTTCCTGCTGCCTTTGTAAACCTGCCAACATAATTCTTCTACTTTAAATATACCTAATGTCTTGGCCTCTACATCTTTAAGCAAGTAATAGGAATGGACCTTCCATATGCTAAAAGATGAATTCTCGATCTCTCACTCTACCTCATCGCGGCCCATGCAGATTGAAAGACCAAGAGTTACCAAACCGCAAATTGCACTTCCTCAACAACATTCTGTTTTTCTTTTAACACCTGAATGTAATTATATACTAAATGATCTGTTTGGGCAGTGCAATGGATTTTGACTGTCCTCAATACATATGACAATAATAAGCCAATTACAACTCTACCATCTACTGTGACTGGGTCAATTCATTGTGGCCACTAATCCCATTCTCACGTACGGATGCGAGACGTGGACACTCACCAAGACTATGCGAAAGTCTCTAGATGATTGCTATACATGAATGCTCCGGATGGCTCTTGACGTGAGTTGGCAACAGCACATGACGAACGTCAAGCTCTATGACGACACGCCAATGCTCACCACTAAAATCGAGGCGAGAAGACTGCAACTAGTGGGGCACTGTCTATGTCAGCCTAGTCATCATATGGGAGCCCAAGCATGGGAGGATGAACCCTGGGCACCCTCCCAAGACTATGGTCAACACGCTCCTAGAAGACAGCAGCGCGGCTAATGTAGATGAACTGAACACACTGATGATGGAGAGGGAGAAGTGGAGAGTCGGTTATCATGCCCCTAGGCCAGAGTCAATGTAGTAGTAGTAGTAGTAGTAGTAGTACTAATCCCATTTTTTTCTCCCCATATTTCCAAGAACTCCCCCAGATTTACCATTCACCTGCAGTAGCCAATTAAGATGGCCACCAGCATATTTTGGCGTAACCTTTGCTTTCTTTTATTCTTCCCCCCCCCCAAAAAAATGATGCTTTCTTTTCAAAAGACATTTCTCAAGAAAGCAGGATTGGAAGTCTTTAGGAAGTTACTGTGGTGAAAACTACCTACCACTACCCTTTACTCATTGTCAATAAATAATTTTCTGAAGGCATGTAAGCAAATTAAATTCCATGTAAAATCAAACCAACCCTGTCATACCCAAAATTTATTTCCAGCACAACTTTCAAAATCGCTGGCTTGAGAAATAACCAGTTTTATTCACTCAGAAATACCAGGCTTCATGAACCCCTGTTCACCCAGTCAGGCTTTTCATCATTAAGGGCCTCACCACCCAGGACATGCCCTCTTCTCATTACTACCTTCAAAGAGGAGGCACAAGAGCTTAAAGTCTCATACAATATTTTAGAACAGCTTTTCCCCTCCACCATCAAATTTCTGAATGGTCTACAAATGCATGAACACTACCTCACATTTTTTATAATTCTTACTGCAGCGTATATTAATTTTTGTGTATTGCACGTATTGCACTATACAGTTGGCTCAAGCAACAAATTTCATAACATATGTCATTGATAGTAAACATGACTCTGATTTTGTGGCTCCATCCACCACAAAAAGCAGGAGGATCTCTCAGTGGCCACACATTTCAATTCCACTTCTCACTCCCATGCCGACATGTCAGTCCATGGTCAACTCTACTGCCAGGGTGAGGCCACATTCAGGTTGGAGGAGCAACACCTTATATTCCATCAGGGTAGCCTCCAACCTAGCATGAACATCAAATTCTCAAACTTCAGGTAATGGTCCCCCTCCCCTCACCTTCACCATTCCCCATTTCTGTTTCCTACTCTCACCTTATCTCTTTACATGCCCATCACCTCCCTCTGGTGTTCCTCCCCCTACCTTTTCTTCCATGGCCTTCTGTCCTTTCCTGTCAGATTCCTCCTTCTCCAGTCCTTTATCCCTTTCATCAATCAACTTTCTAGCTCTTTATTTCACCCCCTCCTCTACTCCCTGTCTCATCTCTCACCTTGTATTTCTTCCTCCCCTCCCTACCTTCTAACTCTGACTTTTCCCCTTCCTTTCCAGTCCTGATGAAGTGTCTTGGTCCAAAACATCGACTGTTTACTCTTTTCCATAGATGCTGCATGACCTGCTGAATTCCTTCAGCATTTTGTGCACGTGTGTGCGTGCGGGTCTGATTTTAAAAGGCAGCGCAGGTGGACAGCAGGTAGTGCTGCTGCTACTCAGCTGCAGTGACACAGGTTCAATCCCAACCTCTGGTACTGTCCATGTGGAGTTTGCACATTCTCCCTGTGACTGCGTGGGTTTCTCCCAGGCTGCTTCGTTTTCATGCCATATCCCAAATACGTTCATTTACTGGGTTAATTGGCCACAGTAAGTTATACTTAGTATGTAGGTGAGGGGCAGAATTGTGGGCTGAGGCTGTTGATGGGAATATAGGGAGAATAAAAATTGGGGTTAACGCAGGATTATTGTAAAGGATGGTTGATGGTTGGCACAAACAAGATGGACCATCTGAACATAGAACAATACAGCACAGTACAGGCTCTTCAGCCCACAATGTTACGCTGACCTCTTAACCTGCTCTAAGATTAATCCAACCCTTCCTTCCAATAATGAGTCTATGACATTAGTTCTTTAAAGGACAACCTTCAAACTGTGTTCTTTGTCCTTGCTGAGATCTGTAACCTCATTATCCCCTAGAGGTCCCTCTGAGCTTCCCAACCCAGGACCATTCCAGCTCACTACTGCCAATCTTTCCCATGTGTCACTGCTTGCTGCTTGCTGCTGCATTGAGAAATACACCCAAACTCCACACACTGGGAGACAGAACTCTATGCTTGCCTGTTTGCCCACAGGAAAAGGCAGAACGGAATTTGCCAATTGTTGGTCTTTCTGGAATTCAGGCAGTCATATCTTTATAGAAACTTCCCTGGCAACTTCCTCCCAGGGATGCTTGGCTGTAACCCTGGAGGGTATCAGTCGCTTCCTTGTACAAAGAACATGCCAAATCAAATCCAGAATCAGAGTCAAGTTTAATCACTGCGTGTCATGAAATTTGTTGTTTTGTAGCAACATTAAAAAATGTTATAATTTATATTATAATATATAAATGTTATAATTTATATTAAAAAAATAAATTATAATATAAAATTAAATAAGTAGTGCAAAAAGAGAGAGCACATAGTTGAGTAGTGTTCATGATTCATTCCCCATTCAGAAATCTGATGGGAGAGGAGAAGAAGCTTTTCCAAAAACATTAAGTGTCTTCAGGCTCCTGTACCCCCTCCATGATGGTAGCAATGACAAGAGGACAAGTTCTGAGTGATGGAGGTCCTTAATTGATTGATACCATCTTTTCAAATCACTGCCTTTTGAAGATATCCTCAATGGTGGAGAGTCGAGTGCCCAAGATGGAGTAGAGCGACTTTTAAATCTTTTGCTTTTTCTGATCCTGTGCAGTGGCACCTCCATACCTTGGAAGATTGCTACAGGCATCGACTTCACTGGACATATTTTCATTACCTTATTTCCCCCTCTGAGAAGTCCGTCCAGATCTCTTTGACCATCTGGGAAAACTCTTCCAGTCCAACTACAGTCATTGAGAATCCATGTTTAGAGCCACATGCTCCCAATAGCTGAGAAATTGCTGCTTATGGTAAGCCTCTTCCAGTGTTCACTTGCTGAGGTTTCAGCTGTTGGGCTGACAATGAACTTTACAAAGGGAAACCTGACAACCTTTGTGTCAAGCTCACAACTGAAAAGGCATACTATTTGTGGTACAAAGAACATGAGGTGTCACACAGCCTTCTCTTAATGCCACTAAAATTCAGTCAAGTAATTAGTCCCTGAATATGGATTCACAAGAGACTGCAGATGTTGGAATCTGGAGCAACAAGCAATCTACTGGAGGAACTCAGCAGGTTAAGCAGCATCTGGGAGGAGGTAGAAATTGTCAACGGTTTGAATAAAAACCCTGCATCAAGGGCTTACTTGAAGAGTTTCAACCAAAACATTGTGTCCATAAAAAAACATGAGGGTTATAGACTCAGTCTTTTACCCAGTATTTGGGAATCAAGAACTAGAGTGCTTAAGTTTAATATTGCGACTTTATAAAACTCTGGTTAGGCCACATCTGGAGTATTACGTACAGCTCTGATCACCCCACTATAGGATGTTGAGGCTTTGAAGAGGGATCAGAAGATGTTTACCAGGATGCAACCTAGTTTAGGGTGTATTTGCTACCATGAGAGGCTGGATAAACTTGGGTTGCTTTCTCTGGAACGTCAGAGGCTGAGGGGAGATCTGATAGAGGTCTACAAGATTATGAGAGGCATAGATGGAGTGTACAGAGAGTATCTGTTTCCCAGCGTTGAAATGTCTAATACCAGAGGGCATGCATTGAAGGTGAGAGGAGGTGGGTTCAAGGGGTGATGTGAGGGTAAGTTTTTTTACTCAGAGACGTGGCTGCCTGGAATGTACTGCCTAGTATGGTAGTAGAAACAAATACATTCGGGGCTTTTAAGAGAGGTTTGGATAGGCACATGATGTACGGAAGATGGAGGGACATAGACATGGTGTGGTAGAAGGGATTAGTGTATGGGCGTTTTTGATTTGCTTGTTAGCTAGTTTGGCACAGCACTGTGGGCCAAATGGCCTGTCCCTATGCCATACTCTTCTATGTGAATAGAGAAAAATTTGATACGAACTTTTCTAAAACCACAAAGGGTATGGAACAAGTTGCCAGAGGAAATGGTTGGGCAGGCATGATAACAGCTTTCAAAAGACACTTGGACAGGTACATGGCAAGGAAAGGTTTGGAGAAATATGGGCTAAACCCGGGGAAATGAGACAAGTTTATATGGGCATCTTGGTCAGTGTGGACCAGTTGAGCAGAAGGACCTGTTTCCATGCTGTACGACCTTATGACTCTATAGTTTGTTGCCTTAAACATAGTGGCCTTTAGTGAGGGATGGGCAATAAAAACCAGGAATGAACTACACCTTGCTTCAGAGACTATGGTACAGCAACTTATCTGTAGTACAGGATGAGAGTACCGCACCAGAGGGGCAGTACCAAGGAGCACTACATTGGAGGGGCAGTGATGAGCCATCAGGGTACCAAGGGAAACTGCCCTTCAAATGGCCATATTTCAAAGAAGAGTAGTTAGGTCATAAACACAAGAGATTCTGTAGATACGGGAAATCCATACAAACCTGCTGCATTAATTAATTTCTTTGATTTCTGTCTCCATCTCAGAAGACAGACTATTCACCAACACTACTGCAAACTCAGCAAATCTCACAGCTATTTCAACTACACCTCCTCTCACACTGTCACTCAAAAAGATGCCATTCCTTTCTTTCAGTTGTAACACACATAAAATAGTGGAGAAACTCAGCAAGTCAGGCAATGCCTATGGAAAGGAATAAACAATTGACATTTCAGACAAAGCTCTTTATCAGAACTTTCTTTCAGTTCCTCTGTTGCCAATACATCTGTTCTTGAGATGACGATTTCCTCTGCATTACATCCTAAATGTCCTCCATTTTCAGAAAATGGGGATAACCCCACCATTGTTTAGGGAGCTCTTACCCATATCTCCATTTTCCACACTTCTGTTCTTTCGCCTCTCCTCAATCATACCCCATCAAACTATGTATCCAGTATATCATTCTTCACAACTTCTACCAGCTATAACTTAACCCCACTACCAGCCGAATCTTCCCTTCTCTACCCTTTTCTATTTTCCACAGGAATCACTCTTCTGTGTCTCATTGATCTGCTAATCCCTCACCATCCATACTTCCCCCTGTAACTGTGCCAGGTGTAACACCTGCCCTCACACCTCCTACCACTCACGGTCATAAACAGCCCTTCCAGGTGAGGCAAATCCTCAGCCTTGTTTATTGTATATGCATTTCCTGATGTAGCCTTATCTGCATCAGTGAGACTGGGAACAAACTGGCAACCGCTTCTCTGAGCACCTGTACTCTATCCATCACGACCACCTGGAGCTCCCAATTGCCAGCCATTTTAATTCTCCTCCCCATTCCCACACTGACCTGTCTGCCCTCAGCCTCCTCTATTGTCAGAGTGAGGTTAAACGCAAACCAGAGATTTAGGACCTCGTGTTCCACCTGGGTAGTGTACAGCCTAATGGCCCTTTTTCTCCTTCACCCAGGACTTTACCCAGTTCCTACTACACCCACCGGTCTCCACCACCGTTTCTTTCCCTTCCTCCACCCACTCCATCCACCCATCACCCACACACACTTGCCACTAATTCCACTTACCAACACTGTAGCCTTCTGTCCCTCTCTCCCTCAATTCTATGTTCCACCTTCCCCTCCTAGCAGATTCCACCATCTGCAGCCTTTTGTCGTCTCCACTTATCACTTCCCAGCCTCTGTCACTATTTTCGTGCTTTCCTCCTCCATATGCATATCATGCCTCCTCACCTGTCAGCTCTTACTCCACTTCTTCTCTTCCCCTTTTCCTACTGGCAATCTCACCTCTACCTTTGGGTACAGATGAAGGGTCTCAACTCGAAATGCTGACTGTTCATTCCCTCCACAGATGCTGCCAGACCTGCTGAGTTCCTCCAGTATTTTGTGTTGTGTTGCTCATTACTACATTATGGGAGCTCTCAAAGTTTCCATTAACCTGAATATTCCCTATACTACAACAGTAAGATCATTTTGAAGGTACAGGATTAGCTGTCGAAAGACTGGGGAAGGGATTTATTTATTTTACTTATTTATTGATTGACACACCATGGAATGGCCCCTTCTGGCCCTTTGAGCCACGCTACCAGTAACCCACCAATTTAACCCTAGACTAATCAATGACTAATTAACCTACTAACCATACATCTTCAGACTGTGGAAGGCAACTGGAGCACCAAGAGGAAACACATGCATTCCACGAGGAGGACATGCAAATTTCTTACAGAGATTGAACTCTGAACTCCGATGTCTCAACCTGTAATAAGTCTCACGCTAACTGCTACACTACCATGAAAGCTTGGCTGAAGCAGATGGGAATCTCCATCTGTAGCAGTGTCCTTGAACACTCCTACCAATGGGTTGGCACAGGTCTTCAGTGCCCTTCCAGGTAATTCTACCACAAAACAACAAACTTCACGACGTATATCAGTGATAATAAACTAGATTTTGACTCAGATTCAAGTATCTCAGCCTGAGGATGCACTACAGGGATTCCTCGGTGCACTGCCCTCGTCCTGACCACCTTCATCCTCACCTTCACTTGCTTTCCAATGACTTTCAATCAATGTTCAGTTCTGTCCTCAGCAAAGAAATAGCCTCACATGCCTGCTCTGCCTCTTCCCTCAACTAAATCCCTTGATTCTGCTAATAGTTACAAACCTATTCATCTAGATTATAGAGTCATACAGCACAGAAGCAGGCTCTTCAGCCCACATGTCCATACTGACCATTAAGTTCCCATCTATACCCAAGGTTTCCTACTACCTACCCTGAATCTGCTCCTCATAATTTTGTATAATTCTTGGGCCACTCTCCTCTCCTCCAGCCTACCCAATCTCATATCTCTGAACTGTCCCATACAAGGCAAAATCCTGATTTTAAAAAAAGCAACAGGATTCCAGCACCTGCAATTTCTTGTGTCTCCAACGTCCTGATGAACTTCTTCCACACCCTCTTCAGTGCAATCACATGCTTCCTGAAGTATGGCAGGAAGTGTGGCAACCAGAACTGCACACAGCATTCCAGCTATTACCTAGCCAATATTTTATAAAGTTGTGCCAATACCTCCATGCCTAACTAATATAGTCCAGGACACAATTTGCCTTCTTCAATATCTTATCACCTTTGCTGCAACTTTTGGTATCTATTAACTTGTATACCAAGGGCCCTCTGTTCCTCAATATTCTTGAATATATGCAGTAACTGCACAGTTTTGGTTGAGAATGTCAAAGATTCAACACACTCTAGTTCACAATCTTGAATGACAGATCTTTTATTTTGAAGCTGTGACACCTGATTCTGGACACCCCAACCAGGATAAACTACTCAGAATCAGAATCAGCTTTAATATCATAGAAACATAGAAACATAGAAAATAGGTGCAGGAGTAGGCCATTCGGCCCTTCAAGCCTGCACCGCCATTTATTATGATCATGGCTGATCATCCAACTCAGAACCCAGCCTTCCCTCCATACCCCCTGACCCCTGTAGCCACAAGGGCCATATCTAACTTCCTTTTAAACATAGCTAATGAACTGGCCTCAACAGTTTGCTGTGGCAGAGAATTCCACAGATTCACCACTCTCTGTGTGAAGAAGTTTTTCCTAATCTCGGTCCTAAAAGGCTTCCCCTCTATCCTCAAACTGTGACCCCTCGTTCTGGACCTCCCCAACATCGGGAACAATATCACTGGCATATGTCACAAAATTTGTTGTTTTCCAACAGCAGAACATTGCAATACACAGTAATAAAACAATACATTACAATAAGTACATATTAAAAATAAATTAAATAAATAGTGCAAAAAGAGAGGGAAATACTGAGGAAGATGAAATACAGAGTCAGGAAGTGTACAGTTACGTACTTTGGTAGAAGGAAGAAAAGCATAGACCATTTTCTAAATGGGGAGAAAATTCAAAAGTACAAGGTGCAAAGGGACTCAGGAGTCTTCATGTTGGAGTCCCTAAAGGTTAAATTGTAGGTTGAGTGTGTGGTGAGGAAGGCAAATATAATGTTAGCATTCATTTCGAGAGGACCAGAATATGAAAACAAGGATGTAGTGCTGAGGCTTTATAAGGCACTGCTGAGATCTCACGGAGTATTGTGAGCAGTTTTGGGCCCCTTATCTAAGAAAGGATGCACTGACATTGGAGAATGTTCAAATGAGGTTCATTAGAATGATTCCAGGAATGAATGGGTTATCATATGAAGAGCTTTTGATGGTTCTGGGCCTGTACTTGCTGGAATTCAGAAGAATGAGAGGGGATCTCAATAAAACTTATCAAATGTTGAAAGGCCTATATAGAGTGGAGGTGGAAAGGATACTTCCTATAGTGAGGGAGCCTTAGAACAGAAGGCGCAGCCTCAGAATTGAGGGGCATCCATTTAGAACAGAGATAAGGAGGAATTTCTTTAGACAGAAGGTGGTAAATCTCTGGAATTCATTGCCCCAGGTGGTTGTGGAGGCCAGATCATTGGGTGTATTTAAGGCAGAGGTTAATAGGTTCTTGATTAGTCAGGATGTGAAAGTTTACAAGGAGAAGGCAGGAGAATGGAGTTGAGGGAAATTATGAAATTGCAGACAGACTCGATGGGCTAAGTGCCCTAATTTTGCTCCTATGTCTTATGGTCTTAAGTGTTCATAGATTCATTATCCATTCAGAAATCTAATGGCAGAGGGGAAGCTGTTCCTGAAATGCTGAGTGTGTGTCTTCAGGCTCCTGCACCTCCTCTTTGATGGTAGCAATGAGAACAGGGCATGACCTGGGTGCCGCCTTTCTAAAGCATCACCTTTTGAAGATGTCCTAGACGCTGGTCTAGGCCAGTGCCCATGATGGAGCTGGCTAAGTTTACAACTTTCTGCACCTTCTGCTGATCCTATGGAGTAGCCCCTCCATACCAACGTCTGTGATGTAATCAACATCTGTAGAAACTTACAAGCATCTTTGGTGACATACCAATTCTCCTCAAACTCCGAATGAAATATAGCTGCCGTCATGCCTTCTTTGTAAATGCATTGATATGTTGAGCCCAGGAGAGATCCACAAAGATGATGACACCTAGAAACTTGAATCTGCTTACCTTTTCCACTTCTGATCCCTTGATGAGGACTGGAGTATGTTCCCCTCGACTTACACTTCCATAAGTCCACAATAAATTTTAGGTTCTTACTAAAGCTAAGTGCAAGTTGTTGTTGCAACCACTCAACCAGCTGATCTATCTCACTCTCAGTGAAACCACCTCTCTTTCTCCTAAACTGAAGGAAGTATAGGACCAGCCTGCTTAACCTTTTCTTGTACAGCAACCAATCCACTAAATCATCACTGCTTTCTCTCAATTGCAAATATAACTTTCCTCAGGTAACCAGATAACACCTCTATACAGTTACTGTGGCAATCATTGAAAAGGGTGGGGTGGAAGAGAATTGAGAGGAAAACAAAAGGGGAGAGGGCAAGTTAGAGGATCACAACAGAAAGTGCAAACAATCAAAAGAGCAAATGACTGGGAAAGAGTAAGAGCATGGTTTCTAGTCACCATATCATCATATGATCATTATCAGCAGAGCGAAGAGCATCCTGACAGGCTGCATCACAGCCTGGAATGGAAGCACCAATGCCCAAGAATGGAGAAGTCTACAGAAAGTATCTATCACAGGCAATGCCCTCCTCACCATTCAGCTCATTTACAATCAGAGCTGCCGCAAGCAACATCCATCATCAAAGACCCTCACCATCCAGGCCATGCTCTCTTCTTGCTACTACCATCCGACATGAGGTACAGGATCCTTAGGTCCCACACCAGCAAGTTCAGGAACAGCTATTATGCTACAACCTCAGCTGCTGAACTGGTATGGATAACTTCAGACTCACTTTCAGAGACTTTACAACTCATGTTCTCAGTATTCTCAATATGTTCTCAATATTTTATTTGCACAATTTGTTTTGTTTTGCACGTTTGTTGTTTGTCAGTCTTTATGTAAAATTTTTCATAAATTCTATTGTATTTCTTTATTTTCCTGTAAATGCAAGAAAATGAATCTTACGGTAGTATATAGTGACATAAATGCACTCTGAACTATACAAGAAGTCCAGGTACAACCTACAGAAGGCAAAAAAATAATTAAGAGCAAAAAAATAATTCCAATTGAGGTTAGAGATGGAATTGGATGCACATCAACTCTGGCAGGGTTTTCAGGCCATTACATCCTACAAAGCAAAACCTAACATCATGAATGGCTGTGATGCTTCACTCCCAGACGAGCTCAATGCTTTGATGTAACTTCGTCAGGATGCTGTTCATCGACTACAGCTCAGCATCCTGATTGAGAAGTTGCAGAACCTGGGCCTCTGTACTCCCTCTGCAATCTGATCCTTGACTTCTAACTGGAAGACCACAGTCTGTGTGGATTGGTGATAACATATCCTCCTCGCTGACGATCAACACTGGCGCACCTCAGGGGTGTGTGCTTAGCCCACAGCTCTACTCTCTATATACACGTGACTGTGTGGCTAGGCATAGCCCAATTACCATCTATAAATTTGCTGACGATACAACACTGTTGGTAGAATCTCAGGTGGTGATGAGAGGGCGTACAGAAGTGAGATATGCCAACTAGTGGAGCAAAAAACTGGCACTCAACGTCAGTAAGACGAAAGAGCTGATTGTGGACTTCACGAAGGGTAAGACGAAGGAACACATATCAATCCTCATAGAGGGATCAGAAGTGGAGGGATTGAGCAGCTTCAAGTTCCTGGGTTTCAAGATCTCTGAGGATCTAACCTGGTCCCAACATATCAATGTAGTTATAAAGAAGTCAAGACAGCGGCTATACTTTATTAAGAGTTTGAATAGATTTGGTATGTCAACAAATACACTCAAAAACTTCTATAGTTGTACCATGGAGAGCATTCTGACAGGCTGCATCACTGTCTGGTACGGAGGGGTTACTGACAGGACCAAAAGAAGCTGCAGAAGGTTGTAAATCTAGTCAGTTCCATCTTGGGCACTAGCCTACAAAGTACCCAGGACATCTTAGGGAGCGGTGTCTCAGAAAGGCAGTGTCCATTATTAAGGACCTCCAGCACCCAGGGCATGCCCTTTTCTCACTGTTACCATCAGGTGGGAGGTACAGAAGCCTGAAGGCGCACACTCAGTGATTCAGGAACAGCTTCTTCCCCTCTGCCATTCAATTCCTGAATGGACATTGAAGCTTTGGACACTAACTCACCTTTTTTTAATGTACAGTATTTCTGTTTTTGCATGTTTTTTAATCTATTCAATATACAAAATTGATTTACTTGTTAATTTATTATTATTATGTTTTATTTTATTTATTTCTCTCTGCTAGATAATGTATTGCATTGAACTGCTACTGCTAAGTTAACAAATTTCACATCACATGCCAGTGATAATAAACTTGATTCTGATTCTGATTCTGAAAGGAAAAATTAAACTACATCTGTGCAAATCCCTGAAGCATTCGGTAACCCTGTGACCTCTGTTACAGAAGCAGAGGTCACAACATCTTTCAAGAGGGCAAACCGTCACAACTGTGGCAACCAACTGAGTTCGAGGACAGCTTCAATCTCTCACTGAGTCAGAGGTTTCCACCTGCTCCAAAAGGGCAAGAAGAGCAGGGTGAATTGCCTCAATGACCATCAGCCAGTGGCACTATCATTTACTGTAAAGAAGTGCTTTGAGAGATTGGTCATGGCTAGAAACAATATCTGCCTAAGCAAGGACCTTGATCTGCTGCAATTTGCCCATCGTCGCAATAGGTCTACAGCAGATGCAATCTCACTGACTCTCCAATAGTAACACTTACATCAGGCTGCTGTTTATTTACTGCAGCTTAGCATTCAACATAATCATACTCTTAGTTCTAATTAAAAAGCTCCAAAACCTGGACCTCTGTACCCCCTCTGCAACTGGATCCTTGACTTCCTCACCAAGAGACCACAGTCTGTTCAGATCAGAAAATATTATCTCCTCTTCGCTGACAATCCACACTGGTGTGCTAAGCACGCTGCTCTACTCTCTCTACACCCATGACTGTGGGGCCAGGCACAGAACAAATGCCATCTATAAATTTGCCGACGACACAACTATTGTTGGCTAAATTTCAGGTGGGACGAGGAGGGACACAGGAGTGAGATAGATTCGCTGCTTGAGTGGTGCCACAGCGACATCTTGCACTCAACATTAGTGAGCCTACAGAGCTGATGGCAGGTTTAGGAAGGGTCAATCTTCATCCAGGGATCAGAAGTGGAAAGGGTGAGCAGTTCCAAGTTCCTGCGTGTCAACATCTCTGAGGATCTATCCTAGGCCCAACATATTGATGCACTTACAAAGAAGGCGCAACAATAGTTATATTTTATTTGGAGCTTACACCTGCAATTTTCTACAGATGCACCATGGAGAGCATTCTAACTAGTTGCATAACTGGATGATACTCATTTGTGGAGGGGCTACTGCACAGGGTTGAAAAAGGCTACTGCTCCATCATGGGTACTAGCCTCCCCAGATCCAGGACACCTTCAAAAGGTGATGCTTCAAAAAGGTGGCATCATTCATTAATGACCCTCATCATCCAGGTCAGGCCCTCTTCTCATTGTTATCATCAACGAGGTGGTACAGGAGCCCGAAGACATACACTCGATGTTTCAGGAACAATTTCTTCCCCTCCGCCATCAGATTTCTGAATGGACAGTGAACCAAAGAACAATTCCTCAGTATCTTTTTCCCTCTCTTTTTGCACTACTTATTTAATGCATTTTTATGTATACTTATTGTAATTTATAGTTTTTATTGCTATGTATTGCAATGTACTTCTGATTTTAATAGTAAAATTACTTTGACTGTCTTCGTTTAAGTCTGCTGATCCCTTGAGCAGGGGATTTCATTCAAAGTGGATTGCAGATCAAATAGTTACCAGCTTTTACAACTTCACATAGCACAGGGACATGGAGCAGTGGTTTAGTACCCAAGAGCAATTGGAAAAGGGACAGGATCAGAGGTAGCTGGGAGCTGTTCATCACAGAGGACTACTGGAGGCTGGAAGTCTCCCACTAAGAGCTGTCAAGATTAGGAGAAACCTGTCAATTTCAAAACTGAGATGAAGAATTTCATTGAACAAAGAGCGGGTTGTGGATCCTAGCCAAGGAGGAAGGAGTAGATAGGTATGGTAGAGCCTCAGCGTTCTGGATGGCATGTAGAGCACCTAAACCAAGTTCCTGAAGTTTTTTCCTGTTGTGTGACATGCTGACTGTCATAGTCATAGTCATATTTTATTGATCCCGGGGGAAATTGGTTTTTGTTACAGTTGCACCATAAATAATAAATAGTAATAAAACCATAAATAGTTAAATAGTAATATGTAAATTATGCCAGTAAATTATGAAATAAGTCCAGGACCAGCCTATTGGCTCAGGGTGTCTGACCCTCCAAGTTGTAAAGTTTGATGGTCACAAGCAGGAATGTCTTCCTATGACGCTCTGTGTTGCATCTCGGTGGAATGAGTCTCTGGCTGAATGTACTCCTGTGCCTACCCAGTACATTATGTAGTGGATGGGAGACATTGTCCAAGATGGCATGCAATTTAGACAGCATCCTCTTTTCAGACACCACCGTGAGAGAGTCCAGTTCCATCCCCACAACATCACTGGCCTTACGAATGAGTTTGTTGATTCTTTTGGTGTCTGCTACCCTCAGCCTGCTGCCCCAGCACACAACAGCAAACATGATAGCACTGGCCACCACAGACGCGTAGAATATCCTCAGCATCGTCCGGCAGATGTTAAAGGACCTCAGTCTCCTCAGGAAATAGAGACGGCTCTGACCCTTCTTGTAGACAGCCTGGTGGAGTGAAGAGAGCACTCTTCCATGTGAAAGTCATTCCATGTTGGCACTGCATATCTATCCAGCCTGTGAGATAAGTCCAGATCCTGGGACCTGGTCCGGGAATTTCATTTTATTAGAACCACATAGCTTGAGGGGTTTTATCAGATTGGCAGAGCCATGGTCAAAACTCACCAGGACCCACTGTAAATACTGACACAGTCCGAGAGAAAACTTGTAAATACTGACACATCTTCCAAGATCCTGTATAAATACTGACACTCTCCAGGACCTCCTGTAAATAAGGCCACACTTCCCAAGGCCACCTACAAACACTGATACACTCCCCAGATCCCACTGTAAATAGCAACACACTCTTCTAAGGACCCCCTGTAAATACTGACATACTTCCTAACGATGCCCTGTAAATACTGATGCACTGCCTGGGACCCTTTATAAATAGTGACACATTCCCCAGAACCTGAAAAAGCGATCACACCCCAGGACCCCTGTAAATACCAACACTCTTCCTGGGCCCCACGCAAATACCAACACTTGCCCAGAGATCTCGACACGCCCTGGGAACCCATGTAAATACCGACACTCTCCCCAGGAACCCCTGTAGATACCAACACATAAGCCAGGACCCCCTGTAAATGGAGACACACTCTCTGGGAACCCCTGTGGATACCAACACACTCTCTGAAACCTCTGTAAACACTGACACACTCTCCAGGAACTCCTGTGGATACCGACAGGGGATACCCTGTAAATTATGACACACTTCTCAGGAACCTCTGTAGATACCGACAGGTTCCTAGGGAACCCCTGTAAATATTGACACACTCCCCAGGATCCCTGTAAATAGTGATACACTTCCCGGAACACTCTATAAATACTGACACACTCGCTAGGACTCCATGTAAATACTGACAAATTCCACAGGACAGTTTGTAGATACCAACCACTGTTCCCTATAAGCTGCACGGGACGTGGCTGTGCAGTAACTGAAATGATCCCACGCATACAGCTTTGTTACCACACAGCTGGAATTTTCAGGCCATGTAAAAATTTCCTGCTCAGAGCAAAGGTTGGTCTGTGCAGCTTAAATAAAAATTAGAAGAAACATTGATGCCGACACCTTCCCTGAGAATCTCTTGTTGATACCAACACACTTCCAGGGAACCCTGTGCAAATACTAACACACTTCCCCGGATCCTATTTAAATACTGACACAATCCAAGGGACCCCGTGTAAATACCAACACATTCTCCAGGACCTCGTGTAAATACTGACACATTCTCCGGGACCCCGTGTAAACACACTGACACACTCCATGGGACCTCATGTAAATACTGACACACTCTCCAGTACCTTGTGTAAATACTGACACCTTCCCCAGGACCTCATGTAAATACTGATACACTCTCCAGTACCTCATGTAAATACTGACACACTCTCCAGTACCTCATGTAAATACTGACACACTCTCCAGTACCTTGTGTAAATACTGACATCTTCCCCGGACCTCGTGTAAATATTGACACATTCTCCAGTACCTTGTGGCAAAACTGACACACTCTTCAGTACCTCATGTAAATACTGACACATTCTTCGGGGCCTGTGTAAATACCGACATATTCTCTGAGACCATGTCTAAGTACTGACACATTCTCCAGTACCTCGTGTAACTACTAACACCTTTGCAGGGACCTTGTGTAAATACTGACACACACCCTGAGACACTTTGTAAGTACGATACACTCACAAGAACCAGTGTAGTTACCAACACAATCCTGGAATCACCTGAAGATATCGACACACTCCCCGGGACATCCTGTAGATAATGACAAGCTCTCCACGACCCTGTGTAAACACTGACACATTCTCCAGAATCTCGTGTAAATACTGACACTCTCTCCAGTACCTCGTGTAAATACTGACACACACCTCAGGACCACGTGTAAATACTGACAAATTCCCCAGGACCCCATGTAAATACTGACACACTCCCAGGGACCCTCTGTAGATACCAATACACTCCCCAGGACCCCATGTAAATACTGACACACTCCCAGGGACCCTCTGTAGATACCAATACACTCCCCAGGCCCTTCTGCAAATACTGGCAAACTCCCCAGAATCTCTAGTAAATGCTGAAACATTCCTGAAGACATCCTGTATATTGAATGTTCCTGTGGACCCCTTATAATTAATACTGTCCTGGAGACCACCCATGAACAATGGTATTAGTCAAAACCTGCACTGAATATACATACAATCAACCATGCACGATAGGTTGGTAATAAGAGAGGAAGCATTGCTGGAGAGCCACACTGTGGGAGGTGTGGTGGGGTGGGGGGAGAGGGGAGGGCAGCACCAGGGGATGTTTTCAATCTGGACAGGCAGTATTCTTAAACTAAATGTTCATCTTTTCTTAGACTATGTACATGATTCAAGGGCCACTCTTGTAAGAAGAGCTGCTACCACAGTGTCCTGATGTCAATACCTAATGTATTTCAAGACCAGCATCACTAAAAACATATCAAATACATGTTCTGTCATATATGTGGAATCTTGCTGAGTAATATTGGTCGGTAGGCTTCTTGCAACAGTAAAAACAACCCCAATACAAGTGGCTTCATTATGGTAGAGCATTATGAGATGTCCTGTACTTTCTTATTAGTTCCTAGCTCTGTGTACAGTCATGGACAGCAGCACAGGGACATGAATAGGACTAGACAGGAGCAAGCTGTTAGCCTTTAGTTAGTGTCATTATTGCCAAAGCAGGAGCAGATCTCAGTTCACAGGCCTTGGGACACCAGCAGCTTATTTTAAAGATTAGCTCTATTTGTCACATGGACTTTTGAAACAAACAGATATACAGTGAAATGTGGTATTCTGCATCCATGGCCAACATAGTCCAAGGATTGTACGGGGATGGGGGGGGGGGGAGGGGGGCAGCCCACAAGTGTCGCCATGCTTCTGGCACCAGCATGGCAATTATTCAGAAGTTCAGTCTAAAAGGAAATGATTAAAACATACAACTCAACTGGTTGATGCGGGAAGGATGCATCTCCTGACTGAGATGTCTAGAACAAGGGCTCATAGTCTCTGTTATTGATGGACATAAGAAGCAGTTCCTTTGCCCAGCCCTAGAGGCTGAAGTTTTGCAAACCTCTACCCAAGAGGGTTGTCCCAAGTATATTTAAGATTGATTATTACAGAATCAAGGGATATGGGTTTTGTGGAGGAAAGTGACACTGTGGTAAATGATTAGCCACGATGCTATTGAACAGCAAGCAGGCACAAGGGGCCGAGTGACCTTTCTCTAATTCTAAGTCTAACACTTTATTTGTCTTCCCAGATCCTTCGGTTGCTCATCAGTTCAGACTCCCGCACGGAACCTGACAGGAGCTCAGCTACAGAAACCAACCATGTGACTTATTCCTGTCCTCCAGGTTCCAGGAATCTCCAAGAATTTAATATTCAATTCTAGGGCATCTGCAAGCAAGATCCCAGGAGGAAAGCCAGTCGCAAGAACAACTAATCTAAACTTCTGGTTTTCATACAGTTCCTTCCAGTATTTTCACTCACTTCTTACAGTGTTTGAAATGGGGATAAAAAAGGTTGTTTCATCTTTACTAAATGTTGATCAGATGGGGTAAATTACAGCTTAGTGACAGAATGATTGGTTATTCTGCCTCCTCCATTCTCTATCTCCACTCCCTCTACTCCTCTCACCCTCGTGCATTTATACAGCTTTCCCTTTAACCCAGACCTGCTGCTGCTCACCTCAACACATTGTCCCCTTCCACTGGGAGCGAGTTCCATATTCTCCACCTCACTACACCACACCCCCTCCACTCTGTTCCAGGGAAAGATTTTCCTGTCGTCTCCATTGGGTTACTGATCCTCACTGGGACAGATCATAATGGTTGCACATGAGAGTGTGGTTGAGCACAGTCACACAAGAGCACAGCACAAAACCGTGGACAATCAGTAAGTAATAAAATCACATAAACTTTCCACAAATTACTATGATCCCACGTGACAACCATAGTTTCTATTCCAACCTGAGCACAGGAGGAAATATTACTTCTCTTACCAGGCGTAATGCCTTCTAACACAGAAGCAGGCCGTTCAGCCCATCATGCCCATGCTGACCATCAAAAATCAATTTAAATTAATTCTATTTAAAGATCAGCTTTGTTTGTCACATCAACATCAATGACCAACACATTTCGAGGATATGCTCGGGACAGACCTCTAGTGTCACCATGCATCTGGCACCAACACAGTACACTCACAACTAACTGTAACCTGTACGTCTTTGGAATGTGGGAGGAAACAGCAGCATCCGGAGAAAACCCGGAGGTCACAGGGAGAATATTCAAACTTCCTACAGACAGCTGCAGGAATTGAACCGCGGCCAGTGATCTCTGGAGCTGTAAAGCTTTACTCTAACCGACATGCTACTGGACCACCGTGCATTTATCAACACTCAGTCCCATAACTTAGCAATTCAAATGTTCTTAAATGTTGCCCCCATTTCCACCACCCATCAGGCAGTGCATTTCAGATTCTAACTACCCACTAGCTGAAAATAAATCTTTTTCAGATCCTCTGTAAACCTCCAGGTTTTTAGCACCTCTGCCTCCATCACCTCTCACTGAGGGTCAACCCACTTTTCTAGAGGGTTGCAAGTAAAGCCTCTGTACCTTTGGTTTTAATCAGCAATACCCTCCACTCTCCACTGTCCACTCTTTTCCCTCTCCAAACTTTCCCACTTGTGATCTACACCATGACCTCAGCTGGAAACCTAAACTTCAACATCGATACTGGAAGGAGTAGTGGCCCAGAGATAGTGAGGGGGAGGGAGGAGGGGCTGAGGGGTTTTGAGGAAGCAAGAAGAGTGCAAACAAAGCACTGTGCAAGTGATCAGAGAGACTGTTTCCAGTTAAAAGCTCCTGTCCTAACTACAGCAAAAGCAGGTATTAACCAGATCCAACCCTAGAACCAGTTACAGAACACAGGGCAAAGGTGTGGGGGGGGGAGGAGAACAGGGGGGATTTAAACAGATTACAAATTATCCTCAGAATATGTCAAAATTGCACTGAGGTTAGAAGAATTTTCTCTTTAGAAATGATTCCGATTAGGATTTTTTTTACTGCACTCTCACACCTCGCTAGCATTCTTTGTTAATTCTGATACAGACACCCATCAAATACACACACAGAACTGCCTTTCAGCAGAAAGAGCTCAACCACGGGAATTATTCCATCATATTAATTTCCAAACAATTAATTATCTTTCTCTCAAATTTGCAATTCAAGATCCCTAAACAATTTCCACCACCTTACCCCCACAATCTACTGCTTCCTAATTTTCCCTATTTTCCTTTATTTGGGCAGAAATCTGAGGGCTATGGATTTTATTTTCCCCCATGGGGTTGGGGATGGGGTGGATTGATGGTGGAGGGGGATGGGGAGGGGAAGCTAGGGAATGTAATAAAATCAAGGGAGCAAGATTCGGAGGCCTCGAGAGGAGCCTGCACAGTCTCGATGAGAAATGGAGATGATGAGAATGAACGGTGTTAGACGAGAGATCAATCCTCAGCTCTTCACGAACCCAGCTCAGCATCCTTCACAGATCACACACGCTGGAAGAACGAGATATACATTGAGCGAGAGAGAGAGAGAGAGAGAGAGAGAGAGAGAGAGAGAGAGGGGGGGGGGGGAGAGAGAGAGAGAGGGGGGGGGTTCAAACGCCTAGCAAGGAACAAGGACAATTAAAGAGCCTTCTACATATCAGCAACTTGTGGAATTTTCAGTAAAGGAAAGGAAAATAAAAGATCGCTTACCTTCGTCGTGACTATACACAGGCAATCCATTCTTCAACACGAAACAGGTGGCCGTGTCTTCCAGAGGGGGATTTCGTGCATCGGAGACTGTGGCATTCGGGGGCATGCAGGCAAGAAGTGGGTGATCAGCAGTGTTGTGTGCTTGCGTGTGTGTGTGAGTGTGAGTGAGTGTGTGTATCTGTGTCAGTGTGGGAGTGAAAGGCAGACTCCTTTATTGAAGATATTTAAGGGAGATTGGAGATTATTTTCTGCCTTAGAACTAAGAAAACTGCTGCAGGCTGAAGGTGAATTTCGTACATTAATAATTGGAAAAGGAGGGAGGTTGAGGGGGCGGAGTGTGTGTATGTGAGTGAGAGAGTGTGTGCGTGTGTGCGCGCGTGTGTGTGTGTGTGTGTGTGTGTGTGTGTGCGTGTGTGCGTGTGTGTGTGTGTGTGTGTGTGTGTGTGATGTCTCTCTGTGTGTATGTGTCTGCATCAAAATGAAAGAGAGAAGGGGGGTAGAAGGAAAGGGGGGGAGAGAGAGAGAGAGAGAGAAAGGGAGAGGGAGAGAATTGGGGGTTGGGGGAAGGAGGAGGGAGAAGGAAGATTACCCACAGTGTGCGTCTCTCTCTCTCCTTCTCCCTCTCCCGGCCCAGAGAGGCCAGATTGCTAACTAATTATCATGACAACAGCTCCTCTCGTTCAGTTAAAGGGAGGAGGCACTTGCTGCCAGAGGACAGGAAAAGCAGTCTAGGCAAAGACCAGGGAAGTAGATATGGCGAGGGAATGCTTCTTCAATTTAAACTGCTCCTACACCATCTACCCCCACCCCCACCCTCATTCTCCAAGCTAGGAAATAACCAGGTGGCAGTCACTAATACTGAAGGGCTAACTTGCTCCTTTCTGTTGATGGGGGCTTGCTTATTTCAATGCACCAAACCTCTCTGTGAATGTGAACATCAGCACAGGACTGGGTTCCCATCCTTTCCATTTCCTGGTGGATCCTCACCATCCCACATAATCCTGTTCTCAATCCCCTGTCCAGCCTACAACTCTCAACTCCCCCAGTGCAAAAAAACACAAAGGGTACACCCTGGGCAATAGTTGAGGCAACTCTTCACCTGTGAGTCTGTTGGGATCCTCTACTGTGCCTGGTAATCCCAATCTTCTACATCAGTGAGAGCCGACATAGATTAGGGGACTGCTTCGTTGAGCACCTTCTCTCTGTCTGCCACCATAAGCGGGATTTCCCAGTAGCCACCCATCCATATATTCCACCTGGGTAGCCTCCAACCTAACACATGAATATTGATTTCTCTAATTACTGGTAACTTCTCCTTCCTCTCTTTTTCAATTCCCCATTCTAACTCCCTTCTTACCCCTTCTCCTCACCTGCCCATCACTTCTCTCCAGTTCTCCTCTTCTTTCCCTTTCTCTTACTCTCCACTCTTGTCTGCTCGTTTCCTTCTTCTTCAGTCCTTTACTTCTTCCACCTGTCATCTCCCAGCTTCTCACCTCATCCCCCTCCCCTACCTCCCACCTTCCCCCTCACCTGGTCTCACTGGTCTCACCTATCACCTGCCAGCTTGTACTCTCCCCCCCCCCGACTCACCTGAATAATCTGACCTACCCCCTTCCTTTCCAGTCATGATGAAGGGTCTTGGTTTGTAATGTGGACTGATTGTTTGTTTATGATTGGACTGCTTATTCTCCTCATAGATGCTGCCTGACCTGCTGAGTTCCTCCAGAATTTTGTGTGTGTTGCTCTGGACCTGCAGAATCTTGTGTTTATGATTAGGTGTCCCTGCTACTTTCCCAGCCCTGCCTGAACACATTTTTCAAGGCCATTCAAACTTAGTAGGCAACACAAAGACCATAATGGCAGCTACCCCTCTTACCCGCAGCCAATGAAATGCATCCAAGATCACCATAGGAAGCATGAAATCAAAGTCACTTGTACCCACCAATATTTCCTTAGCTTAGACCACCCATACCTTAAGAAACACAACAGCAAGAGCTACGTAACACAGGAAGATCCTAAGAAAACATCAAGTGAATATGCAGAGGGAATAAGGATGAGAGCCAGTCAGGGTCCTCGTCATTCCGCTTCTGGACCTGGCCAATTAGCCATTCACAATTCCAGAGAATATATCATTGATGGTTCCACCTCAAGTGACCACTTGCCCCTCTTCCAAGGATGCACCCATGCCAGGATGTCCCTCTCTACCAATTCTCTGGGGGCCTTCCAGGGCTGGCAAGAACTGTTGGGGCTTGACTGTATTCTAAACAATGTTTTAATTTGAGAATGATTTCAGATTCCAACATATTTATCACATGTACATCGAAACATACAGTGAAAGGTATTGTTTGCGTTAACAACGAACACAACCTACATGAACACAAGAATTCTGCAGGTGCTGGAAATCTGGAGCAACATGCACAGGTCAGGGAGCATTTATAGAGCAGATAAACAGTCGATGTTTTGGGTCGAGACTTTTTGTCAGGACTGAAAAGAAAGGGGAAAGAAACCAGAATAACAGGATCCTTTCAGATCTCCCACTTTCAATCTCTTACTATCTCATCTTTCAGCTAGTCCTGACGAAGGGTCTTGGCCTGAAACGTCAACTGTGCTTCTACCCATGGATGATGTCTGGCCTGCTGCGTTCCACCAGCATTTTGTGTGCGTTGCTTGAATTTCCAGCATCTGCAGATTTCCTTGTGTTTGCGAGAATAACAAGATGTCGGGAGGGAAGGAGTACAAGTGAGGTGACAGGTGAATCTAAGGATTTGCCCACAATTTTGTAAATGTTTAAATAAAAATTATATAAATATTTTTAAAACATACATAATTTTTTTAAATTTAAAAAGATACTTAAGACACAATAAAGCTACCATTTTGTTGTCACACACACCAAGGACAGGGAAACCACAAGTTAGACAGAGTAATGTCCCTCTCTGCTGCCCCATCAAACACTTGAATTTTTTTTCCTTGATTTTTCACTAAGCTTATATGTAACACAATAAAAAATTCAGATCAGTACAGAGAAAAGCTCCCTCTACAGTTCCAAGCCAAACACCATCAGCCTTTATTATGCTCAAGAGAGAGGGTTTCTAATTCCAGGGGCATTGGAAATGGCTCTGGGCAGGTAGGACAGACTACACCAGGGGCAGGGCCGGAATCAATGCCCTAGGGTGATTGCTCAGTATGTTGGGGACAAAATATGGGAGAGGGATGGGAATCCAGGCAGAAAGAAAAATGGAAGCAATACAGAGACCAGAGCAAGGGTTAGAAAAAAGTCAGAGTGGAGTACAGAAAGGTCAAATGCAAAGACAAAGATGACCAGATTCTAAAAGGTCAAGTGTAAAGCACTTTATCTGAATGCCTGTGGTATTCGAAACTTGTGGCACAAATCAAAGGGCGATCTCTCAGTGGCCATTAGAGAAATGTAAGTGGGTATTGGGATTTAGAAGGATGAGGGCGGATTTCATTGAAACCTTTTGAAGGTTGAAAGGCCTAGACAGAGTGGGTGTGGAAAGGATGGTGGGGGAGTCGAAGGCAAGAGGTCAGAGCCTCAGGATAGACAGAGATCCATTTAAGAGATGTAGAGGAGTGGTTCCGGTGATGTCATCGTCCACAATGGCAGCTTAAATCAACAGCTCCTCTGGAAAAACGCATATTTTGACCCGTTAATCATCAAATATAAGATCTTTCGAAAATATGTGAATTGATAAGGGAGGCAAGAATGGGGAAAAAGAATGGAGATAAAAAAAGCACCACTGCGGAGCCTATGGAAGAGAGAGGTGCGACGAGCACGTGCACGTGGCGGCAAAGCTGACGCTGGGCCTCGTTCAGGCGAAGCGGCAAATATGATAAGAATTCTGGAAGAGATAAGGGAAGTCCAAAAAGATATAAAGCAGCAACTCAATGGTATAAAGTCAGAGCTCGCCAACGTCGATCAGAAAATAGCAGTGGCAGAGACTCAAATTGAGAAGGTGGAAGATCGCGTCCAAAACGTGGAACAGATACTAAGTAAAATGATAAAAATATTAAAGCAACAGGAAAGTAAATTGCTTGACCAGGAGGGAAGATTGCGACGGAAAAATATCAGGATTTATAATGTTCCTAAAGGAGCGGAGGGATTATCGATGACAGACTTTGTAGGAAAGTTGTTGCGGGAAGCGCAGGAGATTCCCCCAACTATGGAGATTGAAATTGAGAGGACACATCGTTCGCTCGCCCCGCGGCCTCCCGGAGACAGAGAAAGCGAGCCGTGCTCAATAGTACTTAGGTTCCTTTGATTCAAGAGCAAGGCAGAGATTCTACGAAGGGACTGAGGTAAGAAGAGGGTTTAAGAAGAGGGTTTTTTGGAACAGGAAGTTAATATACTTTGATTGTGATTACCCCCCGGCGGTCCTACAGAAACGGAAGGAATATTCCAAAGCATAATGAATATTAAAGCAAGGAAAGATTAAATTCCAAACCCCGTACCCTGCTAAAATGAGGGTATTTTACCGAGATGGGGTATGACTATATCAGACGGTGGAAGAGGCGACTACAGACATGAAGAACAGAGGACTGGCCATTAGCGTGGTCAAACCAAGGGAAAGTCTGGCAGAGCAGTTGTCCCGATCTGCTTGGGAAATAGTAAGAGAACTGAGAAAGCAGGGGATGGGAGCAGGACGAGAGAAGAATAATAGGAAGAGACTGTCAGTTCTCCAAGGGCAGCCCTCACCTCCTCCAGAAGAGCCACAAGGTTTGGCTAACTATAAAAATGCTGATAAACTATACGGAAGCAAAAATACACAGTGATATACCTATCTCAAGAAATACATATTATAATGTGGATTTTATATTACTCAATTTTTAAAAATTCATTCCTTTTTCCCCACCTAAATGAGAATATATACATGGGAGGAATACACAGGGAAATCATTTCTGTGTAATTGGCATAGATTTTTTACTTACTTTTACAGGTACTGCAGCAGGGGCCCTCAACTAACAGTTAGGAGGGGCTATCCCCCATTGCTAGACATTTCTTCTAGCTCAACCCAGGATCATCTAGAGACGCCAGCCTTGGAATCACACCTTCGTTACCTTGTTTTTTATTATTTGTGTTTCTTGGCTCTTATTTGTTCAGAGAGTAGATCGATTAAGTTATATTCTGCAAATTTCAATGATATACTAACAGATAAATACACATGGCTAAGGACAAAGTAAAATTCATTTCTTTTAATGTCAATGGGCTGTTGAATCCAGTGAAGCGCAGTAAAATTCTCTCAAAAATGAAAAAGGAACAAGCCCATGTCATATATTTACAGGAAACTCACAAGTGATAATGAGCATGGAAAATTAAAGAGAATGGGCTTCACTAATTTGCTTTTCTCCTCATATAAATCAGGACATAGAAGAGGGGTTGCTATTCTCATCTCAAGCAAGCTAAATTTTGAAAAAGTATTCGAAATGGGAGAAAAGGAGGGCAGATATATTCTGGTAAGGGGGAATATAGATGGAAATCCAGTTACTTCATTGAATATATACGCACCCCCAGGAAGTGATATTAGTTTCTTCCAGAATATTACTAATATTATGGTAACGGAAACAGAAGGTCTCTTGATTTGTGGGGGAGACTTAAGTTTAAAATTACAACCAAAGTTAGACTCTTCCAATAGAAAAACTTATGAAACAAAGTCCTTACATAAGAAAGTTAACACTCTTTTTGAGGATGTTGGTCTAATTGATATCTGGAGGGACCTTTTCCCCGACAGAAGGGGTTACACTCATTATTCTGCCCCCCATTCTGTAGACATTAGAATAGACTATTTCATAACATTTGGAAAAGATAGAGACAAAATAATCACCTGTGGAATTGGGACAATAGATGTAAGTGACCATGCACCTATATATTTATCTGTTGATTTTGACTGACAACCAAAGAATACTATTTGGAAACTAAGTTCAAGTCTACTCAATGATCCCTATTTTAAGGAACAAATTAAAAAAGAAATTGGTCTTTACTTAGAATTCAATGATAATGGTGAGGTTTCACCTCCCATTCTATGGGATACTCTGAAGGCTGTCTGAAGAGGGAAAATTATAGCGATATCTTCATACAAGAAAAAGAAAGGAATAAAACATCAGAGGAATTACAAAATAAGCTGAAGGAACTAGAAAAAAAAACACAAATTGAGTTTGGCACAGAATACACTAGAGGAAATTTTAAAAATTAGGAATGAAATTAATAGTTTGGCTGCACAAGAAATTAGAAAAAATGTAGTGTTTCTGAAACAGAGACACTATGAAAGTGATCTAAATCAATGAAAATACTGGTGTGGAAACTGAAAAAAAATAGCAGAAAATACAATTCATAGAATTAGGGATCCGAGAACAAAAGTGATAAAAAAAATAAGCTAAGTGAAATTCAAGAAGCTTTTGAAATGTTTTACAAAACTCTATATTTCAAAGTTCCAGGGGGAAGCACAACCCAAATTGACACCTTCCTGAATATTTAGAGTTACCCACTTTAAGCAAAGAACAAAATAGAACGATGACTGCTGACATAACTGAAGCTGAACTAAAAACTGCAATTAGTAGGCTTAAATTAAGCAAGTCACCAGGATCAGATGGATATACGGCAGAGTGGTATAAAGAGTTTAGAAGTGAGTTAATTCCTATTTTACTCACCACACTGAACTGGGCCCTGAGAAAGGCGCAAATACCACCCAGCTGGAAGGAGGTGATAATCTCAGCTATACCGAAAGAAGGCAAGGATAAAATGGAATGTGGGTCATTTAGACCAATATCTGTTCTTAATGTGGATTATAGAATATTTACCTCCATCATGGCCAAAAGACTAGAAGAGTTTCTACCCACACTGATACATAATGATCAGACAGGTTTCATACAACAACGCCAAACACAAGACAATATACGAAGGACACTTCACATTATGGATCATATTAAAAAAATGAAATTGAAGCAATAGTGATAAGCCTGGACACTGAAAAGGCATTTGATTCGGTTAAGCGGAACTTTCTTTACAGAGTTTAACATAGATTTGGTCTACATGACACAATTATTAAAACTATACAGGCACTATATGACAATCCTACTGCCAGGATTAAAATCAATGGATATTTATCTCATAGTTTTACCCTAGAAAGGGGCACGAGACAAGGTTGTGCATGGTCACCGCTACTCTTCGCATTATATCTGGAACCATTAGCTCAATACATCAGACAAAATGAAGATATCAGGGGAATTACTATTAAAGGGACAGAGCATAAATTGGTCTGTTACGTGGATGACATTTTGATCTATCTAGGGCAACCAACATACTCTTTACCTAAATTGATGCAATCCTTTGAACAATATTGTCAATTATCAGGATACAAGATCAACATAGATAAAACCTAACTACTTTCATTTAACTATAGCCCACCAAGAGAAATTGAAAGTAGATATCCTTGGGCATGGCAAACAGAGTCTGTCAAATATTTGGGCATCATTATGCCAAAAGATTTGGCAAAATTATCAGAATGCAATTATCAGCCTATACATCAAAAATTAAGGAAGATATAACAAGATGGAACCTAATTCCTTTTCTTGGACTCAGCTCAAGGATTGAATCTATTAAAATGAATATACTGTCCAGACTACTATATCTCTTTCAGACCCCACCAATAGAGATTAACCAAAATCAATTCAATGAATGGAACAAGATGCTATCAAGATATATATGGCAAGGTAAAAGGCCTAGGGTTTATCTCAAAACTTTGCAATTAGCCAAGGAAAAGGGGGGATGGGGCCTACCTTCTCTCAGAGATTATTATTTTGCAGCACAGTTGAGAGCTGTGATATGCTGATGCAACCCATCATATGTCGCTCAATGGAAAAACATGAGGAGAGGATACTTTCCATACCCATACAGGCAATTTTGGCTGATAACAACCTACAAAGTTACATAAATAATATTGACAACCCGTGAGTGAAATGGACACTTAAAATATGGAAAACTATTATAAAAGAATATAAACTAGAGCGAGATATTGCAATTCTTAAATGGTGTGCATATGACTTGGATTTTACACCAAATAAACTGGATGCTAGATTTAAGGACTGGACAGCTAAAGGAATAACAGCTATTTGCAATATAATGAAAGGAGGAACACTGTTCAGTTTTGAAATGCTCAAAGAGAAACACTTATTAGAAAAACAAGACTTTTACCAGTATTTAGAGATGCGATAGGACAGTTAAAAATGTAACCAAGGCAAGTACATGTCTGATAGAGCTATTTAGAAAAGCATATAATTCAGACAACGGAAGTAGAGTAATTTCAAGCGTGCATAAGGGTTTGTCAAATCTTAAAACACATGCGACTTCATACATTAAAACAAAATGGGAGAAGGAAGGAGGGATAATAATATCTGAGGAAGACTGGACAATAATATGGAGGTATCAATGAAAGTGTACCAGTTCATAGAAATGGAGGGAGTTCGGGTGGAAAAACTTGATAAGGTATTTTATTATACCCTCTCAGAAATCCCATTATGATAGTAACCTTCCTGTTTGCTGGAGAAATTGTGGAAATCAAAACGCAAACCATTATCATATTTTCTGGGAATGCCCCACTATCAAAGAATGCAGGAGTGGGATACGTAATGCCCTACAAGACATCTTTAAATGTGAAATACCCTTAGAGAGTAAGACCATATATATTGGATATATACCTCAAGGATGGTTGAAAAGAGATAAATATTTAATGAATGTACTACTGGTAGCTGGTAAAAAGACCCTTACCAGGAAATGGTTATCACAGGAGAGCCCAACTTTAAATGTATGGATGGAAATTACAATGGACATTTACAAAATGGAGAAGGTAACAGCATCTGTTAATCATAAGTTGGAACAATTTTATTCGTAGTGGGAAAAAATGGTTTAACTACATAACACCTCCTAGGCCTGATCTTTTTTCTCACAAGTCAATGAATACATTGTAAAAAAAAGATCACTCCCTACTCTGTACATAGTTTTTTTCTTTCGATTGTTCTTTCTTTCCTCTCTTTTCTATAAGTGTATACCTCAGATAAATATTATGTGGAGATTTGTGACAAATATGATTATATGATATATATGTCCAGTATCTGAAATACATCTTATGGAAATGTTTGCTTGATGATGAAATTCAATAAAAAATAAATTACAAAAAATAGAGATGTGGAGAAATTTCTTTAGCCTGAGGGTGGTGAATTTGTGAAATTTGTTTCAACAGGCAGCTGTGGAGGCAGAGGTTGATAGGTTCTTGATTGGCCACAGCATCAAAAATTACAGGGAGAAGGCCAGTTTGTGGGGCTGAGGAAGGGGAGAAAGATCAGCCATGATTGAATGGCGGAGCAGACTCAATGGGCCAAATGATTTAATTCTGCTCCTACTTCTTATGGTCTTAAATATCCAAGAGAAGGTAAAGGAGGTGGGTTCACACTCTTTACTAAGGATGAGAGCGGGTTGATAGTAAGAGACCATATGAGTTCTAGAGAGAAGAATGTTGGGTGGAGATTAGGAATAGTAAACGGAACAATTACCGGTGAGAAATGTCTATCGGTCACCAAATAACATCACACGGACATGGGCAATAAATCAAGGAATATCTGATGCATGCAACAATGGAACAGCAGTTGTCATGGGGAATTTGAACTTGCACATCAATTGGGTGAATCAAGTTGGTCCGGTCAGTTTTGAGGAGGACTTCATGGAATGGATCAGTGATAGTTTTCTTGAGTAGTATGCTATTAAACCTACAAGGGAAATCGCCATTGTAGATCTGGTCCTGTGCAATGAGACAAGTCAAATTAACATTCTTGTATTTAGGGATCCTCTTGGATAGAGTGATCATAGTATGACGTAATTTCTCATACAAGAGGAGGGTACAGAGACTCCAATGGGATGTGCGAGGAGTTGGCTGGCGTAGACAGGGAACACTGGCTATATGGTGGAACAGTTGAAGAACAGAGGAAGATTTTCAAAGAGATGTTTCACAGTACTCAACAAACAAATATGCCAGTTTAAAGCAAGAACAGTAGAGGTGGGGAGAGCCAGCCCTGGATAACTAAGGAAATAAAAGAAGTTATCAAACTAAAATCATGCATGCAAAGTCACCAAAAGTAGTGGGAAATTTTAAAAAGCAACAAAGAACCACTAAGCAAGCAATCAGGAAAGGGAAGATAGATTATGGAATTAAACCAGGGCAAAATATAAAAAATGGATGGTAAAGGTTTTTATAATTAAATATAACAGAAAAGGGTAGCTAGAGTGATCATGGATCCCTTGTATGATGAGAAGGGAAAATTAATATTGGGTAATGTTGAAATGGCCAAGCCTTGAATGACTATTTTGTGTCAGTCTTCATGGTGGAGGCCACATCTAACATGCTAAAGAGGTGTTATGGATGCAATGGGAAGGTGAGGACCTCGATACAATCATTGCCACTAAAGAGGTAGTGATGAGAAAACTAGTGGGCCTAAAATTAGACAAGTCCTCTAGTCCTTTTTCAGAAAGCTGAAACCTGGACCAGATGGACTATACCCCAAGGTTCTGCAAGAAGCAGCTGAAGAGAATGTGGAGGCTTTAGTAGTAATCTTCTAAGAATCACTACATTCTGTAATGGTTCCAGAGTTTAAAAGAATGGGGGGGGGGTATGGGAAATCTCACTGAAACCTATCAAATATTAAAAGGCTTAGATAGAGAGGATGTGGACAGGATGTATCCTATAGTCGGGGAGTCTAGGACCAGAGGTCAATAGGTTCTTGATTAGTGAGGGTGTCAAAGGTTACAGGGAAAAGTTAGGAAAATGGGGTTGAGAGGGATAACAAATCAGCCATGTTGCAATGACAGAGCAGACTCAATGAGCTGAATGGCCTAATTCTGCTGCTATGTCTTATGGTCCCAAAATACTGAAAGAAATGGCTGAAGTTATAGTAAGTGTGCTTGTGTTAATTTACCAAAAATCTCTGGACCCTGGGCAGGTCCTGGCAGATTGAAAGACAGCTAATGTCATGTTACTGTTTAAAAAACAATATAGGCAAAAGGCGGTTAATTACAGGTGAGTTAACTTAACATATGTAGTCGGGAAAATGCTTGAAGCTATCAGTAAGGAAGAACCAGTGAGTTATTTGTATAAAACTGGTTCCATCAAGCAGACACAACACAGATTCAGGAAGAGGAGGTCCTGATGATAAACTTACCGGAGTTCTTTGAGGGTATAATGAACACAGTGGATAGAGGGGAGCAGGTAGGTGTTACATACTTGGATTTCCAGAAGGCATTTGATAAGGTGCTACATAAAAGATTTAAACATAAGATAAGGTTGCATGGAGTTGCATGTATTAGCATTGACAGAGGATTGGTTAACCAATAGAAATCAGAGAGTTGGGATAAATATATGTTTCTTGTTGGCAGTCAGTGATAAGCAGAGTGCCATGGGGGTCGGTGCAGGGCCCACAACTGTTTACAATATACATTAATGACTTGGAAGAAGGGATCAAGTGTAGCTTATCTAAGTTTACTAATGACACTAAAATGAGTGAAAAATCAAATTGCACAGAGGATGCAGAGAATCTGCAAAAAGATATAGATTGTTAAGTGTCTGGCAGATGGAGTACGATGTTGGTAAATGCGAAGTCATCCACTTTGGAAGGAAAAACAGATCGGATTATTAGATTATGAAGACACATAGTCCTCTTTTATTGTCATTTAGTAATGCATGCATTAAGAAATGATACAATATTTCCTCCAGTGTGTATCACAAAACACAGGACAGACCAAGACTGAAAAAACTGACAAAACCACATAATTATAACATATAGTTACAACAGTGCATCAATACCATAACTTGATGAAGAACAGTCCATGAGCACAGTAAAAAAGTTCAAAGTCTCTCAAATGTCCTACATTTCACGAAGACGGGAGAAGGAAGAAAAACTCTCCCTGCCATGCCCGACCACAGTCCGAATCTGAGTCATCCGAAAACTTCGAGCCTCCAATCAGCTCTCCGACTCCGAGTACTGAGTGCCATCTCTGTCTGAACGATTCAACCTCAATCTCAGTTGCCAACAGCAGGCAAAGCCAGGGATTTTGAGGCCTTCCCTCCGGAAGATTCCCGACCACGCAGTAACAACAGCAGCGAACTGGCGTTTCAGAAATTTCTCCAGATGTTCCTCTGTGCTTTCACGTCTATCTCCATTATTATTTAAATAGTGACAGATTGTCGTATGCTCTTATGCAGAGGGACCTGGGAGTGCTTGTGCATGAATCATAAAAGATTGGTTTACATGTGCAACAGATTATCATGAAAGAAAATGGAACATTGACCTCCATTGTTAGAGGGACTGAACTTAAGAGGGGAGAGGTTTTTCTGCAACTATACAGGGTAATGGTGCAGTTCTAGTCTCCTTGCTTGAGGAAATATATAACTGGCTTTGGAGATGGTGCAGAGGAAGTTACCAGGTTGATTCTGAGGATGAGGAGTTAACCTATGAGGAGAGATTGAATCACCTGGAACTATACACAGTGGAATTCAGAAGAATGAGAGGAGACCCTATAGAAATGTACAACATTATGAAAAAGATAGATAAGATAGAGGAAGGAGAGATGTTTTCACTGGTAAGTGCAACTAGAAATAGCCTTGGGATTCAAAATAGATGTAGGACAGAGATGAGGAGAAACTGCTTTTCCTAGAGAGTAGTGAATCAGTGAAATTCTCTGTCCAGCAAAGCATATAGGCTACTTCACTAGACAAAGTGGATAATTTTTTGCATAATAGGGGAGTTAAAAGTTGTGGGGAAAAGGCCACGATCTTATTGAATGGCACAGCAAGCTCAACGGGCCAGATGGCCTACTCCTGCTCCCTTTCACACAACATAGACTCAGCATGCTGTACAAACCCAAGTAAGATCAGGTGGGCCATTCAGATTCATTCTTAAAGGATACACACGGTCCATGTTTTCACCTGTAGCAATCTGAGTAGTTAGCCTCAGATACGGTTTGGTATGGCAAATACTCTACCCAAGACCACAAGGAACTTCAGAGAGTTCTAGTCACATTGCAAAAACCAACCTCTCCACTACAGACTCTATGTACACTTCTTGCTTCCTCAGTAAAAGAGCCAGCAGAGTCAAAAATCCCTCCTACCCCAGTCATTTTCTCTTTTCTCCCTGCCCCCCGCCCATCTGGCAGAAGATACAAAAGCCTGAAAGTATTGGACACCACACTCAAGGACAGCTTGTACCCCACTGTTATAAGATCATTGAACAGATTCCCTTGTACGATAAAATAGACTCTTGACCTCACAATCAACTTCACCATGGCCTTGTACTTTATCGACTGCCTGTACTTCCTCTGTAACACTTTGCTCTACACTCTGTTATTGCTTTTCACTTGTACAGCCTTCATGTACTCACTGTACCATGGCACATGACAATAATAAAACCAATTTATCATTTACTTTCCCAATTTACTGTCTTGTTGGGTACATTAAAACAGAAAACAACATACAACAAAGGTGGTGTGAGGGGCAAGTGTATTTTTAGATAGTCAGTAGTGGATGCCAAGAACGCATACCTGGATTGACGAAGGCGGTAAATACAATAGAGGCATTTAAGAGGCTCTTAGAAAGGCACATGGATATTCAGAGAATAGAGGGATATGGATATTGTAAAGGTTTAGTTCAGCATTTAATTAATTTGGTATAATATCATAGGTTGGAAGTCCTGTTCCTGCACTGTACTATGTTCTAAAACATGTTTAAAAGTGGGGCAAGATACACAGTAATCTCCCTGTATTGTGTTTGACCACTCACCCAGAAATCAGACACAGCACAGATTAAATACAGCGTAAAGTTCTCCCAACACTGTCAGTGCAGGGACTTGACTAGTTAGATACAGAGTCTAGCTTCCTCTACGTCACCCCAGGATATTGCCAACATAGTCCAAAACAGAGTAAAACACCCTCTACACCATCTCACCATTACTCACAGGGAAAAGAAGAACATGTTGTGCATTGTTAATGACTGCATATTTTGTGTGAGGTGTTAAATTGAGGCCCAATCTAGTCTCTCAAGTGGGCAGATTTTACATATAAATCAAATTGGTGATGATCTGGTCACTTTCAGATGACAGCGTCCTGATTGGTTGCATCACTGCCTGGTATGGGAACTGTACCTCCCTTAATCGCAGGACTCTGCAGAGAGTGGTGCGGACAGCCCAGCGCATCTGTAGTTGTGAACTTCCCATGATTCAGGACATTTACAGAGACAGGTTTGTAAAAAGGGCCTGAAGGATCACTGGGGACCTGTGTCACCCTAACCACAATCTATTCCAGCTGCCACCATCTGGGAAACGGTACCACAGTATAAAAGCCAGGACCAACAGGTTCCAAGACAGCTTCTTTCACCAGGCCATCAGACTGATGAGCTCACACTGATTTGAGTGTACTCCTATTACATTGACTGTTCTGTTTATTATAAATTACTATGATTGCACATTGCACATTTAGATGGAGGCGTAACATACAGATTTTTACTCATGTATGTGAAGGATGTAAGAAATAAAGTCAATTCAATTCAGATGAGGGAATTTGCTCCACATACAGTCAGTGTTGCATTTCTTCGAAAGTGCTGCCTCTAAGGAGTTTGTACGTTCTCCCTGTGATTGTGTAGGTTCCCACTGTGTGCTCCGTTTCCTCCCACATTCCAAAGTTAGTAAGTAATGGACATGTAATGTTAGCACCAGAAGAGTGGCAGCAATTGCATGTGGTCAGCAAATCCTATGCTTTTTCTGATTTAATGCAAGTGACACATTACAGTGTATGTTTCAATGTACATGTGCAAAATAAAACTCATCTATTGTAAGTACTTGCTGGTATTTATGTATATCTTATTCCATATCCCTACTTTAACCTCTAGCTTTATTTTATGCAATTCATTATTCTTTATAATTGTTGCTTGTGATTATTTGTTGCATGTCACACCCTGCAACACACCACTGTAAATTCCTCATACATGTGAGTGTACACGGTGAATAAAGTTGACTTTTGAGTGGCAGATATAGACAAGTGTGTGGTGTTGCATTTTGGATAGTTAAAACACTATCAGAAAAACAGTAAATGAGTGAGTCCTGACAAATGCTGTAGAATGGACAGATCAAGGGGTATAGATACATCTGTCCTTGAAAGTGACGACTCAGGTAGAGCACTGAGTACAAGAGTTGGGATGCCATGTTACAATTGTACAAGTCATTCATGATTCCTCACTTGGAGTATTATGTGCAGCTCCGCTCAGCAAGCTATAGAAGGGATGTCATTAAGCAGGAAAGGGTGCAGAAAGGATTTATGAAAATGTTCTAGAACTGGAGGACTTGAGTTATAAGGAGAGACTGGATGATTGGAGCAGTTTCCCCTTGAGTGTAGGAGGTTAAAGGATGACCTTATGAAGGTGTATAAAATTATGAGGGTTATAGATAAGAAGGATGGTCACAGTTTTTTCCCCAGGTTAAGAAAGTCTAAAACTAGAAGGCATAGGTTTAAGATGAAAGGGAAAAGATTTAAAAAGGACCGAAGAAACAACGTTTTCCAACTGAAGGTGAAACAAACCATCAGAGAAAGGTACGGAGGTGGGTCTAAAGGTTTAAAGAACACTTAGTACACAGACAGAGGATGCTGAAGGAATACAGGCTAAGCACAGGTATATGTGACTAGCTCAGGCAAACAACTTGTTCAGCAGGAATGAGTTGGGCCAAAGGACCCATTTCCATGCTGTATACCTTCACAAGGAAGAACAGGGACGGCAAGATAAGAAAACATTGGATGTTGAGAACGCTGGTGACTTTACTCAAGAAGTAAAAGGAAGTGTATGTAAGGTTTAGGAAATTAAAATGAAACTAAGACCCTGAGGATTTTAAAGGCGGCAGAAAAGTACTTAATACACTGTGCTCAGTTCTGGTCGCCTCACTACAGGAAGGACGTGGAAACCATAGAAAGGGTGCAGAGGAGATTTACAAGGATGTTGCCTGGATTGGGGAGCGTGCCTTATGAGAATAGGTTGAGCGAACTTGGCCTTTTCTCCTTGGAGCGACAGAGGATGAGAGGTGACCTGACAGAGGTGTATAAGATGATGAGAAGCATTGATCGTGTGGATAGTCAGAGGCTTGTCCCCAGGGCTGAAATGGCTAGCACGAGAGGGCATAGTTTTAAGGTGCTTGGAAGTAGGTACAAAGGAGATGTCGGGGTAAGTTTTTTACGGAGAGAGCAGTGAGTGCGTGGAATGGGCTGCTGGTGGTGGTGGAGGCAGAAACGATAGGGTCTTTTAAGAGACTCCTGAATGGCTACATGGAGCTTAGAAAAATAGAGGGTTGTGGGTAAAGCGTAGGTAGTTCTAAGGTAGGGACAGCACAGCTTTGTGGGCCAAAGGGCCTGTATTGTGCTGTGGGTTTTCTATGTTTCTATGTTGTTATAAGGGATTTAGGAGAGAAAGGAAGGCCCATGAAAATCCTTGGCAAGTAGGATTAAAGAGAATCCCAAGGCATGCTATACACAAATCAAGAGCCAGGGGATACCTAGGGAGTGGGTAGGACCACTAAGGAAAGGAAGATGTGATTGGAGGCAGAGGAATTGTGTAAGGTAAAATATAGTGGTCACTGCGATGTATTCTGTGACTAGTGGTGTTACGCAGGAAGCTGGACTGGTATTGTACCTCTGCTGTTTGTCATGTATATAAATGATCTGGATAGAACCATGGATGGGTGGGTTAGTAAGTTTGCAGGCAATACGAAGATTGGTGGTGTTATGGATAACATAGAAGAATGTCAATGGATATACAGTAGTTTCTAGTTAATTGGGACACATTGGAACCAGTACATTTTGGTTCAACTAAGTAGTGGTCCCAATTAACTGGTTTCATGTACACAGCTAAAAAAGTATAAAAATACAAGCTATCATTTAGCTGATTAAATGAAATACAGAACAAATTAGAACTACAATACTATGAAACTATGTATTACAGTTCCGAATAGTTATTGATGGAGGAATTCATCCAGTGTACGCTGTCGTGTTCTTTAGATTGTCTGTAAAGGAACAAAATCAATGCAGACACCTAGTGCAAATAATGGACTTTCATAAAACACTTTCAACAATTGTATCCTCCAAATCTTCATTTTCATTGTAATATTCAAGGTAAGTGATGACGTCTCAAAATTGTTTGTAGTTCCTAACTTGTTAAAGTAGAGAAATCTTTTCTTTTTCACTCCAAGCCATTTTGGGTACTTCCAAGCCTGAAGGCTTGAAACTGCATTGAGGAAATCAGTACTGAATTATCTCTCTGCTTATTTCTCACCAACTATCAGTAACAAAAATCACTGATTTTTGAACATAAACACATGGAACTGATGCAATTTAAAAACTGTTCACTCTAAATGCAATGTAGTGTCTAATGGCCACACAAGTGCATGCAACTAACACTAGTTAGAAATTGTTTAGCAACAGCCTTCTGTCCCAAATAAAAAAACGGGAATCCCAATTATTTATTTATTAGTTTTTAAATTCTTTAAAAATTGTCCCAAATAAGCATTGTCCCAATTAACTGGAATCCACTGCACTATGTATCAGTTGAAGAAATGGCAGATGGAGTTTAACATGGCCAAATGTGAAGGGTTGCACTTTGAAAGATTAAATGTAAAGGGACAGTCGACAGTTCCCTTAAAGTGGCTACACAGGTCGACAGGTTGATAGGGTGGAAAAGGTGTATAGCACGTTTGCCTTTATTCATCAAGGAGAATAATTTCAAGAGTTAGGAAGTTATGTTGCAGCTCAAGTGAGGATTTACCTGGAGTATTATATTCCATTCCAGTCATTCCATTATATGAAGGATATGGAGGCTTAGGAAAGGGTGCAGAAGAGGTTCAACAGGATGCTGCCTGGATAACAGGACATGTGCTGTGAACAGTAGTTGGACAAACTTGGTTTGGTTTCTCTGGACCTGCCAAGGCTGAGGGGAGATTTGATAGAGGTTTCTAAGAATATGAGGGGCATTAATAGTATAGACCGTTAGCATCTTTTTCCCAGGTTGAAATGTATAATACCAGAAGGTAATCATTTAGGGTGAGAGGGGTAAATTCAAAGGAGGTGTGCAGGGCAAGCTGTTTTTTTAATACAAGTGGACGTGCCTGGTCTGTGCTGCCAAGGGTGGTGGTGAAGGCAAAGACAATAGAGGTTCAAAAGGCTCTTAAATAGGCATATGAATATGAATATGAGGAAAATAGACACGTATGTAGGCAGAGGAGATTACTAATAATCAACACACACAAAATGCTGGAAGAATTTAGCAGGTCAAGCACCATCTATGGAAAAGAGTAAACAGTCGATGTATCAGGCCGAGATCCTTCATCGGGCCCTGGCCTGCTGAGTTCCTCCAGCATTTTGTGTGTTGCTTGGATTTCCAGCATCTGCAGATTTTCTCATGTTTGTACTAATTTAATCAGTTTGGCACAATATTGTCCGCTGAAAAGTCTGTTTCTCTGTTGTACTAAGTTATATGTCTCAGAGTAACTGGAATGAGAAAGTGGTCCTTGCAGTCCTGGGTGTGGGATCCTTCCACCCATGTGACAGGACAGAAGGGTCTTCAGTTCAACCACTCTTCTGACAGTGCAGTATTGCTCATCTGACTTGCTGTTTCTTCAACAGAGGATTCCTTTATGACCGCCATTCTGACAGTGTGGACTTCCTTCTAATAATGTCCGTTCCAACAGTGCAACACTTCATCACTACTGCCTCGTTGACAGTGTTGTGCTCCATCAGTACTGGTTCCAATGAGCTAATTGTCATATACATCAGGATGAAATGAAATTCCTTGTTGTCATAAAGGTCACAGAATCTGCTTCCATTAGTTGAACAGCAAGGCCACGCACTCAATGATACACTCTGGGATGCAGTGTTCCCCTGTTCTTCTGTACTACTTCTCTAAACAGCGCTTCAATCCCTCAGTATTGCCCCTATGCTAATACGGCCCTCCCTACCCTGCAGTGCTCTCAAGGTACTGCTCCTCTGACAGCATGGCTTTCTAACACTCACCACCGTGCTGCCCCTCTGACAACACCACACATTCCTTCTTCTTCAGCCCTTTACCTCTTCAATCTATCATTCCCCAGCTTCTTACTTCACCCATTCACCTACCTTCCCCCTCACCTGGTCTCACCCATCACCTGCTAGCTTGTACCCCTGCTCCCTTCCCCCACCCCCTCCCACCTTCTTATTCTGGCTTCTGGCCTCTTCCTTTCCAGTCCTAATGAAATGTCTCAGCCAGAACCATCACCTGTTTATTCCCCTCCATAGATGCTGCCTGACCTACTGAGCTCGTCCAACACTCTATTGCTCAGTCTTGTCCTTTCCACATTTAATCAGACTTTCCACATAATCCTCTAACAGTGGGCAGGCTTGTGTCCCCACAGTGTGACACTCTCTTGGTAATGCTTTCCACTCTCAACTCCAACCAATCTTTTGGTGAGAGATTTATTCATGACTCTCATAGGTACATCTCAAAGTGTGGGGGAAACATCCCTCATGACCTGTGGTGAACAGATCTTCCTCGGCAAACACCTATAGCTGGCAACCTGCATCACTATCACAGTTCTCTATGTGGGATTCTTTTGTGCTTTTTCTATACGATAATATTGCAAAAGACTTTCACTGCCCTAAGGTACATATGAATGTTGAGTGAGGAAAGGTGAAGGGAAAGTGCCAGTCCCTCGCTTTTCCCTGAACCCATCACCCCCTCTGCCCACCCTCTCCTGCCTGAGGTTCAAGGTCACTCATCCTGCCTGGTCAATCAAGGGGTGGAGGTGGACAGCTCACACGTGAAACTTCACCAGGGACTCAGAAACTCTGCTCCCAACCGGGAGAACAGCTCACTTAGAACACAAAGAGACTGCGAATGCTGGAATCCGTAATGGTGAACTACCTACTGGAGGAACTTGGCGGGTAGATCAGCATCTGTAGAAGGAAAGGAATTACCAATTTTTTGGGATGAAGGGAAGCCCCGCATCAGGACAGATTAGAGAGAGCAGATGCCTAGTACAAAAAGAATGGGGAACTTGGACCCCCTGTTTCAACACTCTCCTCTCCACTTTATGGCAGTGGCTATCTACCCTCTCCACTCTCAGTCCTAATACAGAGAATCAACACAAAACCTTGACAATTCCTTTCCTCCCAAAGATGCAATTTAACCCACCAGGTTGCTCCAGCAGATCGTTCTCACTTCGGGACACAATAAAACAAATTTCTAACCTCCTCTGAACCAATGGGATTCACTCACTGAATCAGAGGCAAAAAATTATAGAGACCCAAAAATAAACCAGCAAAGTACTGCAGAATCCCCTGAAACTGCCATTGTCAAGAAGAAATATTTTCCCAACAGAATCTCTTAAATACAGGTTTATTTCAGAAATTTGCCCTGTGATTCATTGCCTACATTTACATCGCCCCTCTGATGTAGCAAGAGTATTTTATAGCAGCATTGCCAAATTTCTCAATAAAATAATTAAAAGACTATTCTCCAAACTTCATTTAAACTGCAGTCAGATCAAAGAACAAACTCCAGGGCTTAATAAAGAATTTAATTATGGACAATGAATAAAAGACATCAGTCTCACAATCCCTGCTTCCCGTTAGTGAGGTCCACTTCTGCACTTGCTCCATGCCTGTGTTAGACACATGAATGTCTGCTTTCTTACTCAGATATGTTCACCTGAACCCCGAAGCCCTCAGTTTGTTTCCAGTTCAAATAGCCACCTAGCCCATCCTCAAAGACTGAGCCTTCTCCATTCAAGAGAATTTTCAAGATTCACCTCTCTGTGAGCAATGAAATTCCTCTCCATCTCATGCTCACATGGTTTCTTTTCCTTCTGAAGCTGTGTGCCTCCACCACCACCAAGTACAACTCTCTCATCATCTTCCCTGTCCAACTCCCTCAGAATTGCTTCTCTCAACAAGGTAATAACAAAGAACATAGAACATTAGAGCACAATAGAGGCCCTTCAGCCACAATGTGGTGCCAACCTTTTAACCTACTCTAAGATCAATCTAACCTTTCCCTCTTAGTGAGTCCTCAATTTTTCCATCATCCAGGTGCCTACTGAAGTTTTTTAAAGATTCCTAATGTATCGGTTTCTACCACAACCCTGGCAGCACACTCCATGCACCTATCACTTGTGTAAAAAACCTGCCTCTGACATCATCCCTATATTTTGCTCCAATCGTCTTAAAATTATTTCCCTCATATTAGCCATTTCTGTCCTGGTAAAAAAAGTCTCTGGCTGTTCACACCATCCATGCTTTATAGCATCTTGTGCACCTCTATAAAGTCACCTCTCATCCTCCTCCAGTCCAAAGAGAAAACCCCTAACTCATTCAACTTATCCTCATAATTCATGCTTTCTAATCTAGGCAGCACCCCAAAAAATCTCTGCATCCTCTCTAACTCTTCCATATCCTTCCTATAATGAGGTGACCATAACTGAACACAATACTCCAAGTGTGATCTAACCAGTTATATTGAGCTGCAACATTACCTCATGGCTCTTGAACTCAATTCTCCGATTAATCAACGGCAACACACCATCAGCCCTATCAACTTGCACGGCAACTTTAAGGGATCTATAGGTGTGGACCCCAATCCCTGTGTTCCTTCACACAGAAGAGAATCCTGCTATTAACCCTGTACTCTGTCTTCAAATTTGACCTGCCAAAGTGAATCACTTCGCATGATATTAGTCAGTTGTCAGTCCGGGTTCTGGGAATATTCTAGCCGCCCATTCTTTATCAATACAGGGGTCATACTCTAATCTGAACTTCCACTGCCAGAGGAGAAGTGCCTGAGGAAGCGCTGTTTGCGTGGGCTTGCTGAGTCCAGATAGGCTGCCGTATCTCCTGTATTACAGCATCACTTCTCCGAGGATCGTCACCTTGTCGTGGTGGAGAGGCCTGTGACTTCCTGAGATCCCAAGTACAATGCTTTCTGGAGTCTAGCCATCTGACGCCTAGCTCCTGGCAGGCATGTAAGATAAAGGGGAACGTTCCAGACAAAGGGCAATGAGCAATCCAACCAAGACCTCAATGGCTGAAATGGCAGAAGATAATGACACATCACAATAGCATTGAAGGCGAAGGAAATCTGCACTAGTCGCCTTGCATTTCATGCTACTAGACCCTGAACTCACTCAAGGACCATGCAGTAGCTGCACATGCATCAGCTTCCCCACATAACACAGAGTCACACACAGGCATTCTCTATTGAGGGAATACACCCCTAAATTACAACTCCTTAGGACAACTTCATGCTCAACTCGAGTGATTGCACTACCACCACCACATTACAGCCACAATAGCATTGATGGCCCAACGGCCATAGAGAGCCTAGAGATGTCTGGTGGATATCAGAGATGCAGCAAGACTGAAGAATCTTGCTTTGAACTCTGAGCTAGTTCACTGGTTATTGTCGTGATGCCGGTGGCCTGCGTAATTAGCCAATAATAAAGTGACAGAGTAAAGTTGATGACTCATCGGTGCCAGTTAGAGGATGATAAAGCCCTTTAAAAATGATAATAATCAGCCCTCGCACTTCCACTGAGCAGGCCTTTAATACTGCTTATACTTGGGGCAGGCAACACGCTGTGCCACATAATGTTTTAAGTGCTGGTTCCCTCTGCAAATTGCTGATTAACACCCGCAGTAAGCCCTAATGACCAGCACTGGAAATGGAGGTTTAGACAACCAAGAAAATCTCACCCCATCTTCAGAGCCATAGGATAGCCTGCACCTTAATTTCTAGATGGAACATAAGATTGAGGGTAAGCCGTCAACTATCTTAGCAAAGAATCCGGATTCAGATTCATTTATTTATCACATGAACATTGAAACATACAGTGAAATTTATCTTTTGAGGTAAAAACCAACACAAGTTCAGGATGTGCTGAGAGTCACTACACATTCCAGTGCCAACATACCACACCCATCATGTTCAGCAGAAAAACACAGCAAAAACAGGAACACAACAACAGCAAAGTAAGCCCCTTTCCTCCCACCCACCCACTCGCACAAACAGAAAGACCTCCAACCCCAGGATAGGCCATCTCCGGGTCTCCAGCAGACTTGCAGATAACAGGCCTCTGATCTCCCCAGTGGACTCACAGCCGCAGGGCTTTGGCCTTCCTTGGGACTCCCAGACTAACCAAATTGGGCGTCAGTTATCGATATCAACCCCAGCACTTACTGATGATGGGATGATAAGGCCCCAGCTCCAGACATCGAACTCCATGCTTGCTCACCTAGCCCTCTTGGGTGGTGCTCATTGACCATGAGAGGTCACTAGCTCTCATCCTCACTGCTGCTCATCCACAGCACCTGTGACCCAACATGAAATCAGGGAAATTGCTGGCCTTTGACTGCAGAGCAGAGGGTTAAGCTCCGACGTAACCTCAAACTCCTCCATATCCCTATGCCCAAATCTGACCCATAACTTATAAAATATTGAAAGAGCTAGAAGGAGTGGATGTGGAGAAGATGTTTCCAATAATGGTGCAGTCTAGGAGCAGAGCGCACAGCCTTAGAATAGAAGGCAGAGATGAGAAGGAATTCTTTAGCCAGAATCTGAGAAGAGATTGTGTGGGGAGAGTATAAAATGGGATTAATGCAAGATGTGTAAATGGGTGCATGATGGCCATCATGGGCTGAAAGGCCTGCTTCTGTACGTTACAGCCCTATGAGTCACTGGTTCTACAATACTTTAGTTATGAAAAGTGCAGGTTCTTGAACTTTTACAACCAAATAAATATTTCTGAAATTTCACTACCGGAGTAGCATAAGGATTAGCCAAATCGTACTCTGCAAGCTATTGTCCTGTGTGAGAGAAAGGAGACAGCTGCCAAGAGAAACATCATCCAGATATTTATCACAATGTTAATTGTGAAAAACTACTGAGCATAGATGATATGAGTGTGGAGAGTCAGAGGCTTTTTCCCAGGGCTTAAATGGTTGCCACAAGAGGAAACAGGTTTAAGGTGCTGGGGAGTAGGTACAGAGGAGATGTTAGGGTTAAGTTTTTTTACTCAGAGAGTGGTGAGTGCGGGGAATGGGCTGCCGGTGGTGGAGGCGGATACGATTGGGTCTTTTAAGAGACTTTTGGATAGGCACATGGAGCTTGGAAAAATAGAGGGCTATGGGTAAGCCTAGTAATTTCTAAGGTAGGGACATTTCGGCACAGCTTTCTGGGCCGAAGGGCCTGTATCATGATGTAGGTTTTCTATATTTCTATGTTTCAGTTTGAGACCCATCCTGAAGAAGAGTCTCACCCAAAATGTTGACTGTTTACTTTTTTCCATAGATGCTGCGTGACCTGCTGAGTTCCTCCAGCATTTTGTGTACATTGCTTTGACTTCCAACATCTGCAGATTTTCTCATGTTTGCTGCTCATGGAGTGATTGTTCTACTCCCATCAGGGAAGAAGCTATGCAGCTCCCACACCAAAACTACTGGACTCAAAAACAGTTACTTCTAGGTATATAAACTAATCTCATATATTTATATTTATTGTGTTTTTATCTTGTTCTTTTTGCTCATTGTGCTTTCTTTATGCTGCATCAGATCTGGAGCAATCAGTCGCCTTTACCCTTGTGTACTGAAGAATGACAATAAACAATGTTGATGGGCAGCATGGATTCAGTGGGCTGAAAGGGCTGCTCTGTATGTTACAACTCTATAAATCATTGGTTTTGCAATACTTTGGGACCCTTGTAGTTATGAAAGGTGTGAGTTCTTGATATTTCTGAAATGTCATCACTGGAGTGGCATCATCATTATCATGTGCCAGATCGTTTGACATGGGCGATCACAGTCTCCATGATTATGATTATTCCTGTCAAATTTTTCTACAGAAGTGGTTTGTCTTTGTCTTCTTCTGGGCAGTGTCTTTGCAAGAGGGAGGGAGGGAGGGAGGGAGTTAGATATGGCCCTTGTGGCTAAAGGGATCGGGGGTATGGAGGGAAGGCTGGTACAGGGTCCTGAGTTGGATGATCAGCCGCGATCATACTGAGTGGCAGTACAGGCTCGAAGGGCCGAATGGCCTACTCTCGCACCTATTTTCTATGTTTTTTTATGTTTTAAGACAGTTGATCCCAGCCATTTTCAATACTCTTCAGAGATTGTCTGCCTGGTGTCAGTGGTCTCATAACCAGGACTTCTGATATGCACTGGCTGCTCATACACCCATCCACCCCCTGCCTGCATGGCTTCACACAACCCTGATCAGTGCGGCTAAGCAGGTGCCACACCTTGCCCAAGGGTGACCTGCAGGCTAGCAGAGGGGAGGAGCATCTCACACCTTCTTTGATAGAGAAGTATCTCCATCCTACCACCCATATGGAGTAGCATAGGAATGGCTAAGTCTCAGCAAGCTCCAGCACAATAAAAGATCCAATAATACAACTTCAATTACGGAGGGATAAACATTCACCATGACCACTATGCAGAACTCACCTGTCATTCAGTCCATGAACACTACCGCACTATTCCTCTTTTGTACTATTCGTATTGTAACATTTCACAGAATAATAACAGGCCCCTCCTGCCCAATGAGTCTACGCTGCCCAATTACACCCTTCTGTCCAATAAACCTACTAACCTGTAGGCCTTTAGAATATGGGAAGAAACCAGTCCACCAAAGGAAATTCACACAGTTAAGGGGAGAAGTAGAAACTCTTTACAGACAGCAGTGTAATTGAATCCAGGTCACAAATCATGACACCCCTTTAAAATGTACCTTGTTTGATTTAAAGTACATTCTTAGATTATGCATTTTTTTCCAGATTATCTTTATTTATCACATATACATCGAAACATACAGTGAAATGCGTTGTTTATGTCAATGACCAACACAGTCCGAGATGTGTTGGGAGCAGCACATTAACATAGCATGCCACAACTTACACTAACTCTATGTCTTTGTAATGTTGGAGGAAACTGCTACACCACGTGGTCATGGGGATAACATACAAACTTCTCACACACAGCGGCAGGAATTGAACTCCAATCTTGCAACTGGTGCTGTAATTTAACAGTAATTTTTTTATGACTTGCACTGTACTGTTGCCACAAAATAAGTTTCAAGACATAGCGACGATAATAAAGCTGATTCTGATTCTTAGGGAGCAAACAAGGCCTCAGCTAAATATCCCACCAAATGCAGTCCTCCCTCATCACCTCTGCTTCAATGAAGGTGCCCCTTAACTAATGCTGGGTAGCAGTTCCAGGGTTCAGACCCATTAGCAATATATTTCTAAGTCAGGTTGGTGTGCTAATTGGAGGAGACTCTACAGTGAATAGGGTTGAGACATGTTCAAGGAGTCTAGGCAAGTAAGCGCAGTGTGTTTAGAGGCGGTGTACGCTGCACAGCTGCAGTTTGCTGGTGAGGATAGTGGGAGGGAATGGGCTATGGAATATGCCACACAGTCCAGGAAGATCTCAGAAATAGGCAGAATCCGATAATCACAACCAAGGGAAAATGGGAATTCAGAATCTCTGTCCAAGTCTCTGGCTGTCCGCTCGATCTATGCCTCTTATCATTTTGTACTCCACTATCAAGTCGCCTCTCAATTTCCTTCACTACAAAGAGAAAACCCTAGATTACTCAAACTTTACTTATAAGACATTCTCTCTAATCCATGGAGCATCCTGGCAAATCTCTCTGCATTCTCTCTAACATTTCCACATCTTTCTACAATGAGGCAACCAGAAATAAACACAGTATTCCAAATGTTGTCTAACCAGGGTTTTATAGAGCTATAACATTATCTTGTGGCTCAAGAACTCAGTCCCCTGACTACTGAAGGCCGACACACCTTCTTAAAAACACTATCAACTTGCACAGCAACTTGAGGGATCTAAGTTTAAACTACAAAGTAAATTTATTATTAAAGTACATATCACCGTATTCAACCCTAAGATTTATTTTCATGCAGGCATATGCAGTAAATCCAAGAAACACAATAGAATCAGTGAGAGACCACACCCAACACAATGGACAAACAACCAACAGTGCAAATAAATAGGAGAAAAAAATAATAAGAAATAAATAACAAGAACATGAGATGAAGAGTCCTTGAAAGTGAGTCCATATGTTGGAAACAAGAAAAAATCTGCAGATGCTGGAAATCCGAGCAACACACATAAAATTCTGGAGGAACTCAGCAGGCCCCGCAGAATCTAGGAAAAGAGTACAGACAGCTTTTCAGGCTGAAACCCTTCAGGGGTCCTGGCCTGCTGAGTTCCTCCAGCATTTTGTGTGTGTTGCTCCATATGTTGGAAGAACATTTCAATAACTGGAAGAGTAAAGTTGACTGAAGTTATCCCCTTTAGTTCAAGAACCTCACGGTTGAGGGGTAATAACTGTTCCTAAACCTGGTGGTGTTGGGCCTGAGGCTCCTGTACCTTCTTCCTGGTGGCAGCAGTGAGGAGTGGCCTGGGTGGCAGGGGTCATTGATGATGGGTGCTGCTTTCCTGTGACGGTGTTTTGTCTACAGTGCCTATAAAAAGTATACAGAAGTACTTACCCCCCCCCGAATGTTTTCATGTTTTATACGTCTTTACAAAACTACTCAAGCTCTGTCAGATGAATGGGGATTGTGAGTGAACAGGCCTTTTCAAGTCCAACCATAAATTCTCAATTGAATTGAGGTCAGGACTCTGACATGGCCGCTCCAGGACATTAAATGTATTGTTTTTAAACCATTCCTGTGTAGCTTTGGCTTTATGCTTGGGTTCATTGACTTGCTAGAAAACAAATCTTCTCCCAAGTTGCAGTTCTTGCAGACCACATCAGGTTTTCCTCCAGGGTTCCCCTGTATTTTGTTGCAATCATTTTACCTTCTGCCTTCACAAGCTATCATGTGGATAGTCAAAGGCTTTTTCCCAGGGCTGAAATGACTAACACAAGAGGGCACTGATTTAAGGTGTTTGGAAGTAGGTACAGAGGGGATGTCAGGGGTAAGTTTTTTTTACACAGAGAGTGGTGAGTGTGTGGAATGGGCTGCCGGCAATGGTGGTGGAGGCAGATACAATAGGGTCTTTTAAGAGGCTCCTGGCTACGTACATGGACCTTAGAAAAATAAAGGGCTATGGATAGCCCTAGGTAATTTCTAAAGTAAGTACATGTTCAGCACAGCATTATGGGCCGAAGAGCCTGTATTGTGCTGTAGGTTTTCTATGTTTCTATGTTTCCAGGGCCCACTGCAGTGAAGCATCCCCACAACATGATGCAACCACCACCATGCTTCACGGTAGGGATGGTATGTTTTTGATAATGTACAGTATTCGGTTTATGCCAAGCATAGCGTTTAGTCTAGTGGTCAAAAACCTCAATGTTGGTTTAACCAGACCAAAGAACCTTCTTCCAGCTGACTTCAGAGTCTCCTGCATGCCTTCTGGCAAACTCTAGCCAAAACTTCATGTGAATTATTTTCACAGTGGCTTTCTCTTTGCCACTTTCCCATAAAGCTTCCTGAACTCACCTAACAAACTCCACCCCATCTAAACCCCTTGCTGTAAGGAGGTGCCAGTCAATATTAGGAAAGTTAAAATCACCCATCACAACAACCCTATTATTATTGCACCGGTCCAGAATCTGCCTCCCTATCTGCTCCTCAATGTCTTTGTTACTATTGCGGGGGGGGGGGGGTCTATAAACAACACCCAGTAGTTATTGCCCCCTTCCTGTTTCTGACTTCCACCCACAATGACTCAGTAGACAATCCCTCCATGACTTCCTCCTTTTCTGCGGGTGTGACACTATCCACGCCCCCACCTCTTTTGCCTCCCTTTCTGTCCTTTTCGAAACATCTAAAGCCTGGCACAGTCAGCAGCCATTCCTGCCTCTGAGGCATCCAAGTCTCTGTAATGACCACGTCATAGTTCCACGTATTGATCCACACTCTAAGTTCATCTGCCTTGTTTATGATACTCCTTGTATTAAAATAGACACATCTTAACTGAACTTAATTGACTTTATTTCTTACATCCTTCACATACATGAGTAAAAATCTTTACGTTACGTCTCCATCTAAATGTGCAATCATAGTAATTTATAATAAATAGAATAGTCAGTGCAATATAGAGTACACTCAAATCAGCGTGTGTTCTTGCCCAGTGGAAGAAGCTGTTCTGGAGCCTGTTGGTCCTGGCTTTTATGCTGCCGTACCGCTTCCCGGATGGTAATAGCTGGAATAGATTGTGGTTGGAGTGACTACAAGCTCTTTTTACACACCCGTCCTTGTAAACGTCCTGAATCATGGGAAGTTCACAACTACAGATGCACTGGGGTGTCCGCACCACTCTCTGCAGAGTCCTGCGATTAAGGGAGGTATGTTTCCCATACCAGGTAGTGATTCAGCCAGTCAGGATGCTCTCAATTGTTCCCCTGTAGAAAGTTCGTAGGATTTGGGGACCCGTACCAAACTTTCTCAACCGTCTGAGGTGAAAGAGGCACTGTTGTGCCTTTTTCACTACATAGCTGGTGTGTACAGACCACATGAGGTCCTCGGTGATGTGGAAGCCGAGGAACTTAAAGCTGTTTACCCTCTCAACCACAGATCCATTGATGTCAATAGGGGTTAGCCCGTCTCCATTCTTCCTGTAATCCACAACCAGCTCCTTTGTTTTTACGACATTGAGGGAGGGGTTGTTTTCTTGACGCCACATCTTCCCTGTGGGCCACCTCGTTATTGTTTGAGATAAGGCCAATGAATGTAGTGTCATCGGCAAATTTAATTAGCAGATTGGAGCTTTGGGTGGCAATACAGTCATGGGTATACAGGGAGAAAAGTAGAGGACTCAGTACGCAGCCCTGAGGGGCTCCTATATTGAGAATCAGAGGGTTGGAGGTGAGGGAGCCCACTCTTACCACCTGCTGGCGATCTGACAGGAAGTCCAGGATCCAGCTGCACAAGGCAGGGTCAAGGCTGAGGTCTCTGAGCTTCTTGTCAAGCCTGGATGGAACTGTGGTGTTGAATGCTGAATTGTAGTCCAGGAACAGCATTCTCACATAAGCATCCCTCTTCTCCAGATGTGTAAGGATGGTATGTAGAGCAGTGGCCATAGCGCCATCTGTCAATTGGTTGTGTTAGTAGGCGAATTGTAGAGGGTCCTGTGTGGGTGGTAGCAAGCTGCAGATGTAATCCTTGACCAGCCTCTCAAAGCATTTGCTTATTATTGAGGTGAGTGTGACAGGACGCCAGTCGTTCAGGCAGGTTACCTTGGTCTTTTTTGGCACAGGGACAATGGTGGATAATTTGAAGCAGGAGGGCACTCTGCACTGGGAGAGGGGGAGATTAAAAATGTCAGTAAACACACCTGCCAGTTGTGCTGCACACATCCTGAGTATTTGCCCTGGGATGCCATCCAGTCCCGCAGCCTTGCAACTGTCCACTCATTAGAAGCATCTGCGTACCTCAGCGTCAGAGATGACCAGGTTGCAGGTTGTAGTGGTGCCTTTCCTTGGAGGCTCAGAGTTAAGGACATCGAACCGAGCATGAAAGTGATTGAGCTCATCTGGGAGAGAGGCCATCTAGCTGAGTGCTAATTTGCTCTATCATCTGCCTATCCTTCCTCATAAACTCCCTACAAGCTGTCACTACTTGTGCACCAACCACCCCATCCTGTGCCTCTTCACTTCAGTTCCCACCACCCTGCAAATCTAGTTTAAACCCTCCCCAATGGTATTAGCAAACCTCCTTCCCAGACACTGGTTCCCCTCCAGTTCAGGTGCAGCCCCTCCCACTTCTACAGGTCACCCTTTTCCCCAGAAAAGGTTCCAATGATCCAAGAACTTGAAACCCTGCCCCCTGCACCATCTCCTCAGCCACTCATTCATCCATGCTATCTTCCTGTTCTGACCTTCCCTAGGTTGTGGCACTGGGAGTAATCCAGAGATGACCACCTTGGAGATCCTGCTCTTCAGTCTCCTTCCTAACTCCCTAAACTTACTGAGCAGGACCTCTACCCCTCTCCTGCCTACGTCCTTGGTACCAACATGTACCACAACCTCCCCTTCCAGAATATTCTACAACAGTTCAGAGACATCCTGGACCCTAGCATCCAGGAGGTAACACACTACCCTGGTGTCTTTTGCTGCCATAGAATCTCCTATCTGTCCCCCTAACTATCAAGTCCCCTACGACTTATTGCTCCGCCTGACTTCACCCTACCCTTCTGAGGCTCAGAGCCGACCACAGTGCTATTCGTCTGGCTGCTGCTGTCACATCCTCAGAAGTATCCAAAGGGACAGAAACATAGAAACATAGAAAATAGGTGCAGGAGTAGGCCATTCGGCCCTTCGAGCCTGCACCGCCACTCAGTTTGATCATGGCTGATCATCCAACTCAGAACCCTGTACCAGCCTTCCTTCCATACCCCCTGACCCCTTGAGCCACAAGGCCATATCTAACTCCCTCTTAAATATAGCCAATGAACTGGCCTCAACTGTTTCCTGTGGCAGAGAATTGCACAGATTCACCACCCTCTGTGTGAAGAAGTTTTTCCTAATCTCGGTCCTAAAAGGCTTCCCCTTTATCCTCAAACTGTGACCCCTCGTTTTGGACTTCCCCAACATCGGGAACAATCTTCCTGCATCTAGCCTGTCCAATCCCTTTAGGATTTTATACGTTTCAATAAGATCCCCCCTCAGTCTTCTAAATTCCAACAAGTATAAGCCTAGTTGATCCAGTCTTTCATCATATGAAAGTCCTGCCATCCCAGGATTCAATCTGGTGAACCTTCTTTATACTCCCTCTATGGCAAGGACGTCTTTCCTCAGATTAGGGGACCAAAACTGCATACAATACTCCAGGTGTGGTCTCACCAAGGCCTTGTACAACTGCAGTAGTACCTCCCTGCTCCTGTGCTCGAATCCTCTTGCTATGAATGCCAGCATATCATTCGCCTTTTTCACCGCCTGCTGTACCTGCATGCCCACTTTCAATGACTGGTGTATAATGACACCCAGGTCTCGTTGCACCTCCCCTTTTTCTAATCAGCCACCATTCAGATAATAATCTGTTTTCCTGTTTTTGCCACCAAAGTGGATAACTTCACATTTATCCACATTAAATTACATCTGCCATGAATTTGCCCACTCACCTAACCTATCCAAGTCACCCTGCATCCTCTTAGCATCCTCCTCACAGCTAACACTGCCGCCCAGCTTCGTGTCATCCGCAAACTTGGAGATGCTGCATTTAATTCCCTCATCCAAGTCATTAATATATATTGTAAACAATTGGGGTCCCAGCACTGAGCCTTGCGGTACCCCACTAGTCACTGCCTGCCATTCTGAAAAAGTCCCGTTTATTCCCACTCTTTGCTTCCTGTCTGCCAACCAATTCTCTATCCACATCAATACCTTACCCCCAATACTATGTGCTTTAAGTTTGCACACTAATCTCCTGTGTGGGACCTTGTCAAAAGCCTTTTGAAAGTCCAAATATACCACATCCACTGGTTCTCCCCTATCCACTCTACTAGTTACATCCTCAAAAAATTCTATGAGATTCGTCAGACATGATTTTCCTTTCACAAATCCATGCTGACTTTGTCCGATGATTTCACTGCTTTCCAAATGTGCTGTTATCACATCTTTGATAACTGACTCTAGCATTTTCCCCACCACCGATGTTAGGCTAACCGGTCTATAATTCCCCGGTTTATCTCTCCCTCCTTTTTTAAAAAATGGGGTTACATTAGCCACCCTCCAATCCTCAGGAACTAGTTCAGAATCTAAAGAGTTTTGAAAAATTATCACTAATGCATCCACTATTTCTTGGGCTACTTCCTTAAGCATTCTGGGATGCAGACCATCTGGCCCTGGGGATTTATCTGCCTTCAATCCCTTCAATTTACCTAACATCACTTCCCTATTAACATGTATTTCCCTCAGTTCCTCCATCTCACTGGACCCTCTGTCCCCTACTATTTCCAGAAGATTATTTATGTCCTCCTTAGTGAAGACAGAACCAAAGTAGTTATTCAATTGGTCTGCCATGTCCTTGCTCCCCATAATCAACTCACCTGTTTCTGTCTGTGGGGAACCTACATTTGTCTTAACCAATCTTTTTCTTTTCACATATCTATAAAAGCTTTTACATCAGTTTTTATGTTCCCTGCCAGTTTTCTCTCATAATCTTTTTTTTCCTTCTTAATTAAGCCGTTTGTCCTCCTCTGCCGGACTCTGAACTTCTCCCAGTCCTCAGGTGAGCCACTTTTTCTGGCTAATTTGTATGCTTCTTCCTTGGAATTGATACTATCCCTAATTTCCCTTGTCAGCCACGGGTGCACTACCTTCCTTGATTTATTCTTTTGCCAAACTGGGATGAACAATTGTTGTAGTTCATCCATGCAATCTTTAAATGCTTGCCATTGCATATCCACCGTCAATCCTTTAAGTGTCATTTGCCAGTCTATCTTAGCTAATTCACGTCTCATACTTTCAAAGTTTCCCTTCTTTAAATTCAGAACCTTTGTTTCTGAATTAACTATGTCACTCTCCATCTTAATGAATTCCACCATATTATGGTCACTCTTACCCAAGGGGCCTCTCACGACAAGACTGCTAATTAACCCTTCCTCATTGCTCAATACCCAGTCTAGAATAGCCTGCTCTCTAGTTGGTTCCTCGACATGTTGGTTCAAAAAACCATCCCGCATACATTCCAAGAAATCCTTTTCCTCAGCACCCTTACCAATTTGGTTCACCCAATCTATATGTAGATTGAAGTCACCCATTATAACTGCTGTTCCTTTATTGCACACATTTCTAATTTCCTGTTTAATACCATCCCCAACCTCACTACTACTGTTAGGCGGCCTGTACACAACTCCCACCAGTGTTTTCTGCCCCATAGTGTTATGCAGCTCTACCCATATTGATTCCACATCCTCCCGGCTAATGTCCTTCCTTTCTATTGCGTTAATCTCCTCTCTAACCAGCAATGCTACCCCACCTCCTTTTCTTTCATGTCTATTCCTCCTAAATATTGAATATTCCTGAATGTTGAGCTCCCATCCTTGGTCACCCTGGAGCCACGTCTCTGTGATCCCAACTATATCATATTCATTAATAACAATCTGCACTTTTAATTCATCCACCTTGTTACGAATGCTCCTTGCATTGACACACAAAGCCTTCAGGCTCGCTTTTACAACACTCTTAGCCCTTATACAATTATGCTGAAAAGTAGCCCTTTTTGATTTTTGCCCTGGATTTGCCGGCCTGCCACTTTTACTTTTCACCTTACTACTTCTTGCTGATATACCTGTTGCTGAGAGGAATGGCCACAGGGGGACCCTGCACTGACTCCCTTCCCCCTTTACCTCACTCGGTGTTCACCCATCTACTCCCCGAATTCTGCACTCCATGAAACACAGAAAGCAGCAATTCCTCATTTCCCTCCGATACAGCAATCTTATCCTTAGGTCCTCAGTATTGTTCTCCAGTGATTGTACATTTGCTAACGAGATGCAGGATGGAGGAACTTTCATTGCTTGGCATTTCAGCCTGGCTTGGAACCCTGCTCTTCTCCTTCTTGACTATGTTTACGTACCTTCATGCTTGAGGGTTGTCTGCTGAGTCCTTCAGAACAGCGTGTTCATTAACACAGTTCAATAGTACATTACTTAAAGGGAAATTACAGGTTGTAGATTGCAGTGAATGTAATTCAGAAGAGCTATATATGTTAGTCCTGACGAAGGGTCTCGGCCTGAAACGTCGACTGCACCTCTTCCTACAGATGCTGCCTGGCCTGCTGCGTTCACCAGCAACTTTGATGTGTGTTGCTTGAATTTCCAGCATCTGCAGAATTCCTGTTGTTTAAGAGCTATATTTATAAGTTTTGTAAGCAGCAAATTTATGGACCCCAAGATCCCTGTTCCTCCATAGTGCTAAGGATCCTGCCATTAACCCTGTATTCTACCTTCAAATTCAACCTTCCAAAGTGAATCACCATACACTTAACCAGGTTGAATTCTATCTGCCACTTCTCAGCCCAGCTCTGCATCCTGTCATTTCCTTTGGTAATGTGAGAGACAATTCTGTGGTTCCTACTTATGCCAACACTTTTCACTCAATACCATACCATTCTGCTACTTAATCTCATCTGCCCTTCTTTTCTGGCCTTCCCTCTTACTCTGCATCTTAAAGCCCATTCTGTTTAGTTCTTTTTAAAACTGAAATGTTAACTCAATTTCTCTCTGCACAAATGCTGACTGAATTTGCAGAGGTAAGTTTCTACTTGAAGGAGAAATCATAACTTGAGACCAGTAGCATAAGCCAACTCTGATAAATCTGACTGGGAATTCAGGAAAATTCTCTTTCCCAGAGGGAAGCCGAACTTACAAAAGGGAAAGACCAAGGTGAACAGTGGTGATGATCAAAGGGGACCTAGATAGTCAACTGAGGAAGAAACAAACTGAAAATGAACATTGGGGAGAATGGTATGAGGCAGAAATAGAGGGTCAGAGCAGAGGGGTTGAATAATCTACTTCTCTGCTGGTTTTATAATGAAATGCTTAAAATTCCTAATAATATCCTGATAGTATCTTGACTGGCTGCATCACGGCCTGGTATGGAAGCACCAATGCCCAGGAGTGGATAAATCTACAGAAAGTAGTAGATGCGGCTTAGTCCTTCACAGGCAAAGTCCTCCCCACCATTTAGCACATTTACAAGGAGCAGCATCACAGGAAAGCAGCATCTGTCAAAGACCTCCACCATCCAGCCCATGTTCTCTTTTTGCTACTACCATCAGGAAGGAAGTACAGGAGCCTTAGGTCCCACACCACAAGCAAGGTTCAGGAACAGTTATTATCCTACAACTATCAGTCTCCTGTACCAGTGAGGATAACTTCACTCACCTCAACTCTGAACTAATTCCACAATCTACAGATTCACTTTCAACTCATGTTTTCCATATTATTTATTATTTGCACAATTTGTCTTCATTTCTACATTTGCTGATTGTTAGTCTTTGTTTATATATAGCCTTCATAATTTCTAACATATTTTCCTACAAGAAACTGAAGCTCGGGGAAGTATACAGTGACACATATGTATTTTGACAATAAATTGATTTTCACTTTGATAATATCTTTGCAAATCTGCTTGAAGAATTGGACAAGTACTCTGGTAAGAGCTCATCACTCAATTAGTCATTTCTCAATACCTGTCTCATGGAACAGAACACTAGAGATCAATGGTTTAGGCACCACGTTCCAGAAACTCCAAACACACAGATCCGCAACACACATTTCCTACCTTAAGATGCATCTTCCTGGCACAACACTGGGCTGGCTGGCTTTCCAGGGACACTTCATAAGATTGCTGAATATCTGTCAAAGACACCAAAGAGTGAATCATCAAAATACACTCATTGCTGGTTGGACCCAAATTTCAGGCAGGAGAACAACTAGTATAGGCCAATCCTTTTGAGACGAGCACAGACAGAACCCATTTTCTCACAGATAGTCGTGGTTAATGTGCTCACCTGACACTCTGCCATGAGCCAGTTGCTCCAACATGTCACAATTTCAACCCCAGGATCAATGGCAGAGTGGTCCTCTGACTGGTGACAGTGGACAGAGATCTCACCTCATACAAGGCGTCAGACACACAAGACAGCCCCACCATTCCAGAGCCAAGTTCTGAGGTAGCGAGAGAGAGAATTCTCCTCTTACCCTGTCATAAGCACCAGTGTCAATATTTACAAACCTTTCCACTGGCTACTTCAGGCAGGTGGGGCTAATCAGCCTTGAATAGCAGCCCGCCTAGGAGAAGGAAGATTCTAATTTTAAATCTCCTCTGCCTTAGGGAAGGCTTCGGGAGTAAACCCTGAGGAAGAAATCCGGAGCTAGGGTCCCTAAGGCGCTTTGATGTTATTTACAACTTCACTCTGACAACTTCTGTGATGACACTGGTGCCAAGGTGTATTGACACTTGTCTTTCCCTTGGACTACATCAGTGACGTGGAGAGATGGAACCCGTTGCATGGGCAACAGCCGGGTTTTCAAATCTTCCCATCCAGGCTTGCGCCCTGGAGAGGGCACAGTCCACTATAGGCGCGAACTCATGATCATCTGGGATTGACAGCTGCCTACTACTCCACTGGCTACAAAAGCTCCCAAGTGGTACCAGGGTGAGACTGCAGCCAAGATTGTTGCAATACCTTCCTCACTCTAGGTATTCAAAGCAGCCACTGCGAGACAGCAGGCACTAGGAAAATTATTATGACCCTTCATAATTTTGTACACCTCTATCAGGTCACCTCTCTGTTTCTTTTACTCAAGGGAAAACAATCCCATTATCCCTCACAGGATGCTCATGAAGAGGGGAAGGGGGTGGATCAGAACTGTTATCACTGACACTCAGTGGCCACTTTATTCAGTACTTCGTGTACCTAATAAAGTGGTCACTGTATATGTTTGTGGTCTTCTTCTGCTGTAGCCCAACCACTTCAAGTGTATGCTGTGTATTCAGAGATGCTCTTCTGCACAGCACTGTTGTAATGCGAGCTTATCGGAGTTACTATTGCTTTTCTGGCAGCTTGAACCAGTCTGGCCATTCTCCTATAATCTCTTCATTAACAAAAGTTTTTTGCCCGCAGAACTGCCACTTACTGGATGTTTTATGTTTTCCATACCATTTTCTATAAATTCTCAAGACTGCCGTGTGTGAAAATCCCAGGAGGTCAGCAGTTTCTGAGATACTCAAACCACCCCATCTGGCACCAACAATCATTCCACGATCATAGTCACTTAGATTACATTCCTTCCCCATTCTAATGTTTGTCTGAACAACAAATGAACCTCTTGACCATGTCTGCATGCTTTTATACAGTGAGTTGCTGCCACAGGATCAGCTGATTAGATATATGCATTGAGAAGCAGATATACAGGTGTAAAAATGGCCAGTGAGTGTATATTATGAAATTTGTTGCTTTGTGGCAGCAGTGCAGGGCAGTACATAATAAAAATATTAATATTAAACATAATAAAAAATATTTAGTTGTGTAGATTTAAATATTTAGATCTGTAGATGTGAACTTCCCACTATTCAGGATATTTACAGAGATAGGTGCGTAAAAAGGGCCCAAAGGATCATTGGGGACCAGAGTCACCCCACCACAAACTGTTCTAGCTGCTACCATCTGGGAAACGGTACCGCAACATAAATCCAGGACCAACAGGCTCCGGGACAGCTTCTTCCACCAGGCCATCAAACTGATTAACTCATGCTGATTTGAGTGTATTTCTATATTACATTGACTGTTCTATTTAATATAAATTATTATAAATTACTGTGATTGCACATTGCACAATTAGCTGGAGACATAACATAAAGATTTTTACTCCTCATGTATGTGAGGGATGTAAGAAATAAAGTCAATTCAATTCAATCGTCGGCAGGGTTTTGCAGTCAGGTGCCTTGCAATTCCAGTACCAGGCAGTGAAACAAAAAGTCAGTTCACTCTCAATGGTTCTCCTGTAATAATTATTTAGAATGGGGGGGGGGAGTTTGGAAGCTTCTCACCTCATTCTCCTCAGGAAGTGGAAGAGGTGCTGTGTGCTTTTCTGACTAAAGAGGTGGTGTTCATGGGCCAGGTGAGATCATCCATTGTGTGCGCTCCTAAAGCAGTTTCTTAAACATTGAGTATGGCGGGGGGGGGGGTTCAGACTCCTGTACCTCCTCCCCAATGATAATAATGAGAAGAGGGGATGTCCTAGGTGGTGGGTGTCCTCATGATGGATACCACATTCTTGAGGCACTGCCTTTGAAGATGTCCTTGATGGTGGGGAGGTGGTGGAGCTGCCTCTTTTAAAAAGGGCAGCTACATCACCATTTGCCCCTGAGTTGAAACAGTTGGCATGGAGATTGAAGCATCTTCTTCTGCATGCTCCATCACTTTCAGATGTAGCACCACACCATGCTATAAGTCCAGAAGATGAGGTATGCTGTCCCTGAAAGTAGACAATGTATTCAAAGATTCAAAGTACATTTATTATCAATGTATAAATTATACACCTTCAGCCAATTTTGCTTACAGGCAGCCAGAAAGTAAGAAACCCGAAGAACCCAATTATAAAAAAGACCATAACCACTGAGCAGAGAAAGAGTGAAAAAAACACACATCATGAAAACAATGGAAGCAAATGACAGCATTCCAAACCAGACTGGGGGGGGGGGGGATCCGCTCCATGGAGCAGCCCTAGTAGTAGGACCAAGCCTCGATCTCAGTTCAACATACTAGCGGGGCAAAAACTCCGCAAAACTCGCACAGACAACAGCCGTCGGAGAGAGGAATGAACATTGTGAGAGAGCAAGCGAAATCAGCTTGACCCCTGCCTCCGGTCCTGACACTTGGGATTTCCAGTCTATCTAGGCTGGCATTTAAATTGTCCAAGCACCGGGTAGTGCCTTGCTCTAGGACCTAGTCCCTGGCACAGTGTCACACCCGGCCCCAGCGCAGTCCAAAGCCATTTTCAATTTTACCAAATTAACTCAGCCCTTGGAACAATCCAACCTCACAACCAAGTTAGGTGGACGGGCATCAAAACTCTTCTGCAATTGACTCCTCTCCAAATCATTCACTGCAACAGAGATACAAACTCTGCAACCCCATCTTGAACATGTTGCATTTTGGCTTTGCAATACACCAGTATGGCTTACCCTTTGAATCAGCTTTGCCTCCACTTGAATCTTCATTGTTTGCAGTGATAGTTGACCACAGTTTACTTCAGAAAAGGTGTTATTAGTAATGTTTTTAGTCATATTTCTTATCAGTAAGCTGCGCACAACTTCAGTAGCTACATCTTAAACTAAAATAGTTCCTCTATGCCATCTCAGTGTCAGTAGCTGTGTTTCCAGTGACAGGTTGGGAATTGGGGTAATCCCATGCCTCACCTTCCAAAACAGGGAATGGAGATAAAGGACTACAAAGGGTATTGGATAAATTTACAGTGATTCCCATCAATGGTGAGCTCCTCAGGAAATAAATCATAGCCTTCCTGTATGCTTGAGGCTGCCATCACGGCTCAGGGACTATTGGCCTTATTGATGCATTTACACAAACCTTTCTGTTTAGGAGGCATAACTGTTGATCACAGTTTCAATCTGTACTTAACAAATAAATAAATCTAATGGTGACATGAAACATGGTGTATGGCAACTGTTTTCGCCCAAAGCTTCAAGAAACTGCAGAGAGCTGAAGACATAGCTCAGCACACCACAGGCACAAGCCTCCTGTCCATGGACTCTGTCTACTTCTTGCAGCCTCCAAAACAGTCCCTCCTATCCTGGATATTCTGTCTCCTTCTCCCTCCCATTATACAAAAGACACAAACAAACACACACCACCAAGCTTAAGAACCACTGCTGAACTAATATTAAAAATACCTTTTAACAGTTGTTAAAGATGAACTCTTGACTGCACAATTTACCTTCTCATAGTCCGAGCACTCAATGGACTCTGGTTACCAGCACTGCACTTACTTTGCGGCTGGAACACTGTATTTTGCAATCTGTCATTGCTTTTCCCTTGTACTAGCTCAATGTACCTATATTGTGAAATTATCTGTATCAATTGCCTGAAAACTAAGCTTTTCACTATCTCAGTATGTGACCAGTAACCACACCCTTCTCGCTGAAATAGTGACAAAAATGTCCGGCAAATGGAGCTGGGAAAGGAAAAGGAAAGCCATGAGTCTTACAACATCTCTGAAGGGGGCTCTTCAGCAACAAGGGTACCCATACCCAGGTTAGAATCAGAATCAGGTTTATTATCACTGGCATGTGATGTGAAATTTGTTAACTTAGGAGCAGCAATTCAATGCAATACATAATCTTGCAGAGAGAGATAAAAAGTAGTAATAATAATAAATAAACAAGTAAATCAATTACACATATTGAAGAGATTAAAAAATGTGCAAAAACAGAAATACTGTATATTGAAAAAAGTGAGGTAATGTCTAAAGCTTCAAAGTCCATTCAGGAATTGGATGGGAGAGGGGAAGAAGCTGTTTCTGAATCACTGAGTGTGTGCCTTCAGGCTTCTGTATCTCCTACCTAATGGTAACAGTGAGAAACGGGCATGTCCTGGGTGCTGGAGGTCCTTAATAATGGACACTGCCTTTCTGAGACACTGCTTCCTAAAGATGTCCTGGGTACTTTGTAGGCTAGTGCCTAAGATGGAACTGACTAGATTTACAACCTTCTGCTGCTTCTTTCAGTCCTGTGCAGTAGCCCCTCCATACCAGAAAGTGATGCAGCCTGTCAGAATGCTCTCCACAGTGCAACTATAGAAGTTTTTGAGTGTATTTGTTGACATGCCAAATTGCTTCAAACTCCTAATAAAGTATAGCTGCTGTCTTGAATTCTTTATGACTACATCAACATGTTGGGACCAGGTTAGATCCTCCGAGATCTTGACACCCAGGAACTTGAAGCTGCTCACTCTCTCCACTTCTGATCCCTCTATGAGGACTGGTATATGTTCCTTCATCTTACCCTTCCTGAAGTCCACAATCAGCTCTTTCGTCTTACTGATGTTGAGTGCCAGGTTGTTGCTGCAGCCATTCCATTAGTCTACTGAAAATTATCTAATCCTTTCCAAAGTTCAAGTTATGTTCAGCAGCACTGCCCCAGCCTGGGTGCAGGTTGGGATTAGTAAGGGTGGAAGAAGAAATTTTTTTGTTTCAAGCCTGATAACCAACATTATAAGTCTTCCTACAGAGTCTGAAAAACTCAACCCCTGCAATGTCATAGACTCTTTCTTCCACTCTGTCTAAATGTCAGCCTTATGAAATATATATTAAGAGGAAGTTCATCTTTAATCTTGAAACCTCTCCTTTCCACCAGAAGTAGATAGGATCCAAGCAAACTTTCTCTCCCCAGCTCTGGCCCCAGTGTACACCACAGATGCTCTACCTTGATTAGAGTCAAGTGTGTTCAATCATCAAACAACCAACCCCTGCTTCGTCCAGCTCTGAAAATGCGCGAAGGAACAGAGGGCTTTACTCTCTATTTAACACTTGCCTTCTTGAGACAATGCGAAGGATATGTTACATAAATGAAGGAGTGGGACAGAGGGTGTACTACTGTTGGAGTTGCCGATTTTTCCATAGAAGACTGTAATGCAAAACCCTGCAGGGATTCCAGTGCTCTGATTTTATAATAAGCAGACCTTTGGTATCCTCAGGAGTCAGGGAGGGGAGGATGGTAAGGGAGTTCATAGAACTTTTCTACACATATACCTATCAACCAACAGCTAAAACAAAGATGATTTGATTATAAAGATAACAATTAGTTTTACTTGTCACATGTTCTTTGAAACATACAGTGAAATGTGTCATTTGTGTCAAATTAAATCAGTGAGGACTGTGCAAGTGGCAGCCCGCAAGTGTCACCACATTTCGAGTGGCACCAAACCTTGCCCACAACTCACCCTATGCTATACGTGTTTGAAATGTGTGAGGAAACCAGAGCACCCGCAGGAAACCCATGTGGTCTTGAGGAGATTTTACAAACTCCTTGCAAACAGTGGTGGGAATCTACTGGAGGAAGCCAATTAGTCAAGCTGCATCTGTTGGAGGATGGGAATTTCAAACATCTTAGGACAAAACATGATCTATTCTGATGCAGTGTTTTAATCCAAAACACCATCAATTCCTACCCACTGCAACTCCCCATTCCACTCCCCCCCCCACATTACAGATACTGCAGATGCAGATCAAACCATAATTCTTCCAGCAGATTATCTATTGATTGAGACTGCAGCATTTGCAGATTCCTGTTATTTTCAAAGTATCTTCCTTTTTTAAGACCATAAGATAGAGGAACAGATGTAGACCATTTGGTCCATCGAGTCTGCTCCATCATTCAATCATGGGCTGATCCAATTCTTCCAGTCATCTCCACTCCCTTGCTTTCACCCTATACCCTTTGATGCCCTGACTAATCAAGAACCTATCTATCTCTGCCTTAAATACACCCAATGACTTGGCCTCCACAGCTGCTTGTGGCAACAAATTCCACAGATTTACCACCCTCTGACTAAAATAATTTCTCTCCATCTCAGTTCTAAAAGGACGTCCTTCAATTCTGAAGTCGTGCCCTCTTGTCCTAGAATCCCCTACCACGGGAAATAGCTTTGCCATATCTAATTTGTTCAGACCTTTTAACATTCGGAATGTTTCTATAAGATCCCCCCCCCCATTCTCCTGAATTCCAGGGAATATAGCCCAAGAGCTGCCAGACATTCTTCATATGGTAATCCTTTTATTCCTGGAATCATTCTCATGAATCTTCTCTGAACCCTCTCCAATGTCAGTATATCCTTTCTAAAATAAGGAGCTCAAAACTGCACACAATACTCGAAGTGTGATCTCACGAGTGCCTTATAGAGTCTCAACATCACACCCCTGCTCTCGTATTCTACACTTCTAGAAATGAATGCCAACATTGCATTTGCCTTCTTCACAACCGACTCAACCTGGAGGTTAACCTTTAGGGTATCCTGCACAAGGACTACCAAGTCCCTTTGCATCTCTGCATTTTGAATTCTCTCCCCATCTAAATAATAGTGTGCCCATTTATTTTTTCCTCCAAAGTGCATGACCATACACTTTCCAACATTGTATTACATTTGCCACTTCTTTGCCCATTCCCCTAAACTATCTAAGTCTCTCTGCAGACTCTCTGTTTCCTCAACAGTACCCGCTCCTCCACCCATCTTTGTATCATCGGCAAATTTAGTCACAAATCCATTAATCCCATAGTCCAAATCATTGACGTACATTGTAAAGAGCAGCGGTCCCAACACCGACCCCTGTGGAACTACACTGGTAACCGGCAGCCAGCCAGAATAGGATCCCTTTATTCCCACTCTCTGTTTTCTGCTGATCAGCCAGTGCTCCACCCATGCTAGTAACTTCTCTGTAATTCCATGGGCTCTTATCTTCCTAAGCAGCCTCATGGGCGGCACCTTGTCAAAGACCTTCTGAAAATCCAAGTACACCACATTTACTACATCTCCTTTGTCTACCCTGCTTGTAATTTCCTCAAAGAGTTGCGGTAGGTTTGTCAGGCAGGATTTTCCTTTCAGGAAACCATGTTGGCTTTGGCCTATCTTGTCATGTGCCTTCAGGTACTCCATAATCTCATCCCTAACAATCGACTCCAACAACTTCCCAACCACTGAGGTCAGGCTAACAGGTCTATAGTTTCTTTTATGCTGCCTCCCACCCTTCTTACATAGCAGAGTAACATTTGCAATTTTCCAGTCATTCGGTATAAAGCCAGAATCTATCAATTCTTGAAAGATCATCGTTAATGTCTCCGCAATCTCTCCAGCTACTTTCTTCAGAACCCGAGGGTGCATTCCATCAGATCCAGGAGATTTATCCACCTTCAGACTATTAAGCTTCCCGAGCAACTTCTCAGTCATAACTTTCACTGCACAAACTCCACTTCCCTGACACTCTTGAATGTCTGGTATACTACAGATGTCTTCCACTGTGAAGACTGATGCAAAATACGCATTCAGTTCCTCTGCCATCTCTGCATCTCTCATTACAATATCTCCAGTGTAATTTTGTATTGGTCCTATATCTACCCTCAACTCTCTTTTACCCTTTACTGTATATACTTAAAAAAGCTTTTAGTATCTTCTTTGATATTTGTCCCCAGCTTCCTCTCATGATTCATCTTTTCCTTCTGAATGACCTTCTTAGTTTCCTTCCACAAGTTTCCTAAAGCTCCCCAATCCCCTGTCTTCCCACTAGCTCTGACTTCCTAGTATGCCCTCTTTTTTGCTTTTACTTTGGCTCTGACTTCACTTGTCAGCCACGGTAGTGTCCTTCTTCCCTCTGAAGATTTCTTCTTGTTTGGAATATATCTGTCTTGTACTTCCCACATTTTTCACAGAAACTCCAGCCATTGCTGCTCTGCTGTCTTTCCTGCAAATGTCCCTTTCTAGTCAACTTCGGCCAGTTCCCCTCTCATGCCATCGTAATTTCCTTTATCCCACTGAAATACCAGCACATTGGATTTTATTTTCTCCCTCCACATTATAGCACTGACTACATTTAAAAAGTTATTCATATTTTGGAAAAGTAATTTGGGACACCAAGTTTGGAAATACAAGCTTTTTATCTGTTTAAATTTATTTATTGGAATTCAACTGTTTCCAACATTTTCTGTTCTTTATATTTTTTATTTATTTATTGAGATACGGCATGGAACAAGCCCTTCTGGACCTTTGAGCCATGTCACCCAGCAATTCCCCGATTTAACCCTAGCCAAATCACAGGACAATTTACAATGACCAATTAACCTACCAGCTGGTACGTCTTTGGACTCGTAGGAGGAAACAGGAGCACCTGGAGGAAACCTACACAGTCACGGAACACACATCAAAGTTGCTGGTGAACGCAGCAGGCCAAGCAGCATCTGTAGGAAGAGGTGCAGTCGACGTTTCAGGCCGAGACCCTTCATCAGGACTAACTGAAGGAAGAGTGAGTAAGGGATTTGAAAGTGGGAGGGGGAGAGGGAGATCCAAAATGATAGGAGAAGACAGGAGGGGGAGGGATGGAGCCAAGAGCTGGACAGGTGATAGGCAAAAGGGGATACGAGAGGATCATGGGACAGGAGGTCCGGGAAGAAAGACAAGGGCGGGGGGGACCCAGAGGATGGGCAAGAGGTATATTCAGAGGGACAGAGGGAGAAAAAGGAGAGTGAGAGAAAGAATGTGTGCATAAAAATGAGTAACAGATGGGGTGCGAGGGGGAGGTGGGGCCTTAGCGGAAGTTAGAGAAGTCGACGTTCATGCCATCAGGTTGGAGGCTACCCAGACGGAATATAAGGTGTTGTTCCTCCAACCTGAGTGTGGCTTCATCTTTACAGTAGAGGAGGCCGTGGATAGACATGTCAGAATGGGAATGGGATGTGGAATTAAAATGTGTGGCCACTGGGAGATCCTGCTTTCTCTGGCGGACAGAGCGTAGATGTTCAGCAAAGCGGTCTCCCAGTCTGCGTCGGGTCTCGTCAATATATAAAAGGCCACATCGGGAGCACCGGACGCAGGATATCACCCCAGTCGACTCACAGGTGAAGTGTTGCCTCACCTGGAAGGACTGTTTGGGGAGAATTACACTGGAGAAAGTCACGGGGAGAATGTGCAAACTCCTTACCTGGGCCGCTGCTACTGTAAAGCATTGTACTAACCACTACACTGCCATGCTACCCCACTCCACTTGGAAACTGTAACAAAGTAAGATATAGGAGCATAATTCAGCCCATTAAGTCTACTGCACCTTTTGATCATGGCTGATTATTTTTTCCTTCTCAACCCTATTCTCCGGCCTTCTCTCTGTATATTTTTAATGCCTTTACTAATCGAAAAGCTATTAACACTGGCTTTAAGTACTGTATATTTCAAACTTCAAAATAAATTTATTATCAAAATACAAATATGTCACCATATACTACCCATCATCAAGGACCTTCGCCATCCAGGCCATGCTTTCTTCTCACTGTTACCACAAGGCAAGAGGTACATGAGCCTTAGTTCCCACACAATCAGGTTCAGAAAAGTTATTACCCTAAAAATATCAGGCTCTTGAACCAGCTTGGAAAATTCCACTCACCTCAACTCTGAACTGATTCCATAGCATCACTTTCAAGGATTCTCAATACTAAGAATAAATTTTTCTCAGTATTAATTATTTGCTTAATTATTATTATCAGTTTACAGATCGTCTTGCACATTCTTTGTTTGACAGTCTTTGTGTGTAGTTTTTCATTGATTTCAATTGTATTTATTCCTTTTACTGCGAGTACCTGCAAGAATATCTTGGCCTCCATAACTGTCTGTGGCAGATTTGCCAGCCTCTGGCTAAAGAAATTCCTCACATCTGGAGCCTACAGAAGAATACTTTAACCATATGGGGAAACAGACAGAAAAGTCCTAGTAACTAATTTTTCTAAATGTGAGATTGTTGATGGTGCTGGAAGATATTCAGTTACAGTGTAATCAGCATTGCTTGACACTAAGGAACCCGCAAGCTCTTTAACGTTTCATAAGCTCCTTAGTGACGTCAAACCTGCCCATTCCTTTAATCTAAAGCACGAGATTCTGCAGATGCTGGAAATCCAGAGCAACATACCAGAATGCTGGAGGAACTCAGCAGGTCAAACAGCGTTTATGGAAGGGAATAAGCAGTCAACATTTTGAACCGAGACCCTTCATCCGGACTCAATTGTTTCCAACATTTTCTGTTCTTATTTATGTTTTATTTATACAGCATGGAACAAGCCCTTCCAGTCCTTCAAGCCACGCCACCCAGCAATTCCCCAGTTTAACCCTAGCCAAATCACAGGACAATTAACCTACCAGCTGGTACATCTTTGACTGTGGAAGGAAACCAAAGCACCTGGAAGAAACCCACGCAGTCACGGGAAGAATGTATAAACTTACAGACAGCGAAGGGAATTGAACCAACATTGTAAAGCATTGTGTTAACCACACTACAGTGCCATTCTTATTTCACATTTCCAGCATCTACATTTTGTTTCTGATTTTTCAGATAAGAGCATACTTGTCTTGAAACATTAAAGTTCACCAGTAATCAAGTTCACAATATACAGAACAACCCATGCTGTCCCTACCCTAGGAACGTATGGCACAACAAGATGAGAGTGGTGTCCCTCCATGTAGTTCCAACAAACTTGAGGATAGGTTGAACAAGCTGGGGCTGAAGCAAAGGAGGATGAGAGGTGACTTGATAGAGGTGTACAAGATGTTAAGTGGCATAGATCAAATTGACAGCCAGAGACTTTTTCTCTGGGCAGAAACAGTCACTACCAGCGGAGGGGCATAATTTTAAGGCAACTGGAGAAAAGTATGGGGGGGGGATGTCAAAGGTAGGCTTTTTTTTTACTCAGAGAGCAGTGAGTATGTGAAACACTCCGCCACAGGTGGTAGTAGAGACAGATACATTAGGAACATATAAGAAACTCTTAGAAAGACACATGGATAATAGAAAAAATAGACAGCTATGTAGGAGGGATGGGTTTGGTTGATCTTCGAGATTAAAAGGTTGGTGCAACATTGTGGGCTAAAGGGCCTGTACTATGCTGTATGTTCAAACAGAACATTACCCATACCCAGCAGAGCCTGGAAGAGATCACTGCGAAAAATGGTGAGCAGCCTCTCTGTCCTTGTCTTGAAGATATCGTCCTGGGCTGGATCCACGTGTGGCTGGTGTCCCTGCATCTGCCGCAGAGCTCTGTGAGCACCTAGAGAGCAAAAGCAACATAGGTCAGACTGGCATGACAAACAATCAAACGTTCCCTGATCACATATCATCAACTAATCAGAATACCTCAGGCAAAGGAAACTGCAGGAAGATTTAAAAAGTTGTTTAATCCTCAGAAGTTTGAGTACACCTCTAACTAAAATAAGTACAAGTGTGTATTCATCATTCTGCAGGCCTCGTTACCTTGTCTGGAGATTACCATGCTTCAGAACGCTTGCTCTGTTCCACACTCATCCCGTTATCAATCTAGGATTAGAATTAGTTGTCATTAGCTGCGCCCAGTGGTGCATGTGGATGAGCCGAGGTGCCAGCTGGAATCTGTAGTTAAACCAGTTGTAAACATGCAGCTTTCATTTTAACTGCTCCCTTTATCCACTTCTACCCCAATCTGTACCTTTTCAGTAGAGCACAGCAATCTTCTCTAGTGGTGCATAAGCAACTTCATTGTGTTATTTTAAACCATTAAAATAAAGAGGCTGATTAGTTTTACATGGACTACAGCTCCCAGAATGCTTTGTGAAAAAGCTAGCAGCAGAAGTCAGAGTTTTGCATTGGGTACCACTGTAGTTTTCAGTGAACAAATACCACACTCAGTCCCCTCAGAGGACAGAAAGAGGAGAGGACTGCACAGTGCATGGCATTTGCAAATTGTACATAGTGCTGAGAGCTGGAAGTTGTGGCTTGGTGGTACTTTCTCTTCAAGTCACATCACTGTCTACCAGTCCGGAGAAGTGGAGGAAAACTGGAGGAAAACTATCTCATCCAGGGGATATACCTCAACACCACTCCCACGGAGCAGAGCTCCCTCAATGGCTCACCTTCCCCTCCCACTACCCCAACACCACTCCACCACATTATGACTCTCCCTCAGTACTGCCCCTCCACAGTACGACTCTCACTTAGTACTGCCCTCCCACAGTAGGAGCTATTTTTTACAAAACTATGAAAGTTTATTTACACAATAAATACACAAGGCGCACACAATCAGTATTTACAAGACAGTCAGTACATTCAAATTAAGATATAATTACTACTGTCTATAAAACACTCAATTCCTTGGGGGTAATTCTCCCCGGCTCCTGGAAATCCCCCACTGTATCCATTGTGACCACGTGCTCCCTCTCCAAGGACAGCTGGGCACGAACATATCCTCAGAAGAGGGGCAGGCAGTCAGCCCGGGCACAGCCCTCCACTTTCCGCCAACTAGACCCGTGAATGGCCATCTGAGCCGGGCCCAGGAGCAAGCCCACCGGTAGATCCTCCTCGCCACCTACCCCCTTCTGTACTGGGTGCCCGTATATGAGGAGCACGGGGTTGAAGTGATCCAGAACCTGAGCAGCAGCCCCTTCAGACACACAAACAGGGACTGCAACCTCTCACACTCCGTATATGCGTGGTACACTTACTACCCCCCGCCAGCCACAGAATGGACAGGTGGGTGGGGTGTCAGTGAACCTGCTTAAAGACCTGTTGCACGGTACAGCCCAACGCAAGACCTTCCACCACAGGTCCCCAATGTACAGGGGAAGGACCCCTGCACCAACAGATTTCCACTGGGGACCTCCTCTCCTGCCAGATGGCAACACAGACTGCCAAGTTGAGTCCACTCAGCAGAAGAAGCCAAAGAAGTGGAAAGTGTACAAGAGCAGCCTGTACAAGAAGCGCTTTGGAGTGTCATGGAAGGGCACAGCGGGCAGCCCTGCAAGATCGCTCACGTTACGTGGGACTCTCTCATCTCGAGGACTGGGTCTGATAAGCACTTACGGCTCATCAGGTAGTAGTGCAGCCAGAACCCCTCCATTTCCCCGAGACCCCTCAACACCCACCGTAATAGGATCGGGACCAGTCCCCCCAGTAAGCACAGCACTGTTGCCTCCAGTGCAGGAGCATCCTGTCTGGATGAGACTAGACTCCATACCCTCAACGGAACTCGGCTGAAGTGAGGCAGTTCCCTCAAAACGGCGTGGCTGATGCTGTCTGACCCATTAACCTCTCACGGAGAAGGAACACAAACGGAGTACAACTGCTCTGACATGGGACACCCCTGCTGCAACCCCTCCAAAGCAGCAAGGGCACTGTTGAGGACTCATCAGGAATGAAAGGGTCATCGTATGAGGAACCTCTGGCAGGAATGAAAGGGTGACCGTATGAGGAACACCTGGCAGATCTTGGGCTATATCCCCTGGAGTTCAGGAGAATGAGTGGGGATCTCATAGAAACATTCCAAATGTTAAAAGGCCTGAACCGATTAGATATGGCAATCCCATGGTAGGGGATTCTAGGACAAGAGGGCATGACTTCAGGATTGAAGGACGTCCTTTTAGAATTGAGATGTGGAGAAATTACTTTAGTCAGAGAGTGGTAAACCTGTGGAATTCGTTGCCACAAGTGGCTGTGGAGGCCAAGTGACTGGGTGTATTTAAGGCAGAGATAGATAGGTTCTTGATGAGCCAGGGTATCAAAGGGTATGGGGAGAAGGCAGGGGAGTGGGGATGACTGGAAGAATTGGATCAGCCCATGATTGAATGGTGGAGCAGACTCAATGGGCCAAATGATCTACTTCTGCTCCTATATCTTATGATCTTATTAACCTTCATGAAGTACTCCACAGCAGTGTACAACATTTCAATGCAGGCTACAAACTGTGGCCCAAGCCCCAACACTTGCAGAAGCCCAAAAAGTTGCTCGTGGTTCACCCTGTCAAACACCTTCTCTTGGTCAAGGGAGAGAAAGATGACTGACAGACCAGCTTCATGGCGCAGGAAGATCAGATCCTGGACGAGATGGATATTGTCCTGGATGGACCACCCTGGGACTATATAGGGTGGACCACTTCAGCCAGCATGGAACACAGATGACTAGCCATTGCCGGGGCAAAGGTTTTATACTCCGCAGTGAAGAGAGATGCTGATCGCCAATTCCTCAGGCAACAGACATCCCCTTTCTTTGGCAGGAGGGCTACAACTGCTCTGCACCGAGAGAGGCATGTTACCAGTTGCCAGGCTTTCCCCCAATGAACCCCTAGAATGTCTCGGAAGGCCTAGAAATATTCAACAGTCCACCCATCTAGTCCTGGGGACTTGTCTCTCTGCAGCTGGTTGGAGGCTCTGGTCAGCTCCTCCAAAGTTAGTGGGGCTGCTCGTCACCCGCAGGGCTTAACACTTGACCCCCCCCCCCCAACCGCCTTGCCATTCCAGGAGCCAAGTGGATTCACCTTCTGGATGATGCGATTTCCTCCAAGAAGCTCACCGCATATCTCCTGTCCTGGAGGACAGAGAGATGATGGAATTTGTGGAGAGCACCCCACCTCCATTGATGTTAAGGGTTGCAACACTTAACTTCATTATGCACCTTATTGAGACCCCTCACCAGAGCCCCAGGAAGGAGCAGAGCTCTCCTTCGACCCCTCTCTTGTCTTCTCCAGAGACTCCAGGAGTCTCTTAAACTGATGCCTCTCTTTGCGCATCACCATCTCCCTTCCCCTTCTTTTGAAGGATAGTGCAGATAGACTGAATGACCTCCTGCAGACCCGCCCATTGATCAGTGGCCAACTGAGCCTTGAAATTTCTTCTAGTAGTTCTTCATGAACCGCAGGATCTCCTCCACAGAGACAGGTTGTCACTCAGTGTTGCAATCGAAGAAGTCTACCATCTTGACTTCAATAGAGTGCTCCTCTTCCCCCTCACCACATCCCACACACTCGTCATCATCCAAGCAATCATTATCTACACCTGACGTGATGACCTCACTCCTCATTGAGGCGCTAACAAGAGATCTCCCCCTCCTCCCCACCAGCACAACCCCAGCCCCAGGACCAGTTACAGAGGGAGGCCTTCCACCTCTGAGTTCAGAATCCTCTTACAGCCAGGATGCGAGCCTGCTGGGCCGTATCCATCGCCTCACCCTTGTCACCCTCCCTGAAATCAGCACCAAGGGAGTCCCCTTCTTCTTCACCCTTTGGGACACACTTCCTCTGATTAGCTGAGTCGGAAGGCGATCCAGGGTTGCTTCGGTTCCCTTCATGGACTCGAGGCTCCTCAGCAGGGCGCTTGGCCTTGATTGAGGCAACAATCTGGAAAACTAATCCCTCTGGAGACCTGTACACACAGGCAACCCCTGTTGTACGGGCTTTGCTTCTCCCTAGAGAACACATGCTCTGAGTACACAGTCTCAACTAAAGAAAGTCTGTCTTCCCACACGGCTCCTTTACAGTTCACCAGCCCAGAGGACGCATGTTCAGTCTTCAGCCCCATTTCCCCTCCCCCAACTTCTCCAGGAGCCACGGGCCCCTCCGGGCTCAGTTCAACAGCAACCACCTGCTCCTTCGCAGAGGGAGAAGCCTTCAGATGCTTTCTCTCCTTCTTCGCCTTCCTGCCTGCCACCTGAATCCACCCTCACCGTCACTCGCCTCGTGTCCAACCACAACTTCCACAGTTGGTGGCACAATGGGGGTGACGGAGGAGGGAGAGTTGGAGGGAAGGTCAGCGGGGCAATATGCCTAAACTCTTTACCGGCATGGCAGCTCAGGCGACCCGTAGCCTACAGGATGGTATAAAAATGTACCTGAAGTGGTCCCTTGGCACCCCCACCCCAATCCAGCTATACAAGCCAACGGCGCTGAAATGAGAAATGCCTCTGGAATAGGGTCAGCGTGCCTCAGCATATCTGTGGCCTGAAATGATGGAGGCAGCCTTGAGATCAGGAGCCATGAGAGGAGGAGGATTTATCCCCGGTAAAGGCTGTGTGAGCAGAGTATGTCCTCGCAGAGCTGGAAGATAGCCCTGTACCGTATTGGGGTTATTTTTGATCTCACCTCGCCTAGGGAGCACAGGTAGGGGAAGGCCTTGTTAGGGAAACGGGGATGGGTGTCTGAGGGTATTACCATCTGCACAGAGGCAACACTGGCTCCACCTGCATAAAAACCCTCCCCACCCTTAACCCCTGACTCAGGGCCAAAAACAAACCCCTCGCTAACTTCAAATCGAAAATGATCTTCCCATCCAAAACCACTGATGCAACAATCCCCTTACGACCTCCAACAGTCTCTCCTGTGGCTCTTATATTGGCATTCCTACCAACTGAAGTAGGCACGGTATATTGTACAGCGTTCTTTAGTTAGTAATTTGAACGGGTGGTGGTCTTCGTGAGCTGTAACTCCCAACCCTGCAGCCTCCACATTTGACTTCGGCACGGATATCTTCAAACTGCAACCTTCCATGACGCAGTTTGAATTCAAAAGTTCAGCACCACCGCTGGGATACTACACAGCCTGCACCCAGCAGAACGCCAGCAAAGTCAAAAAGAAACAGTTCAAAGATGAGACAGGATGGAAGGGTAAAAAGGAGTGGACAAACAGAGAAGTCCATGCAATCTTGAAAACCTCAGCGCCGTTGTGCAGAGGCAGTCTGCTGTTCCTTTGGCCGCTCCAAAGTCAATTTCTCTTCACTCAGTCGCCATGGGCTAGGCAATCTGAACAGAAGGGTTTTCCCACTGTTACAAATGGAATAAATCCGTCCCGTCACCACTCGATTCAAAATTCTGGCAGTCTGCTAGCCACATCCACTGCTCAACGCCCAGAGACATGAACTGAAGAAACTTCACCGAACAAAATCCTTCCAGGAAAGGAAACAGTTTCAGTCCACTGCTGAGATGGTACTCCACACTCCGAAGTCTTCTGGCATCTCCAAACTGTTCTTTGGTGATTTTGCAACAGATTATCAACTTTAGGAGAGAGAGCTCTGACAGTGCGAACCTCTCTCAGTACATCCCTCCCACAGTGACTCTACCTCAGTACCACCCCTCCCACAGTGTGACTCTACCTCAGTACCACCCCTCCCACAGTGCGACCCTCCCTCAGTACTACCCCTCCCACAGTGTGACCCTCCCTCAGTACCACCCCTCCCACAGTGTGACTCTACCTCAGGTCTGCCCCTCCCATGGTGTCCTTCGGCACTGCTTGCCAGCGTTTAGGTTCAGGATCTCTGAATCTCTGGTTGCAACCCCTTGTTGAGGGAGGTGTGAATGTGACCCGGGTTGGTACACCATTACTCACACCAAAATCCTTGGAGTAAATGGGAGCAGATAGAACCTGTGATATTTAATGGTAAAGTTTATTTGGACAAAGCAGATGACCCACCTGTTACTGTTCTGCCCTCGGACAATCCCACTGTCCCAACAGAGTCACACAGCAGGGAAGCAGGCCCTTGGCCCAATGCTGACCCTCGGCACATTTACACTGATCCAATACTAATCCCATTTTATTTTTCCCTCAGTTCCATCAACCCCTCCCCTCAGATTCTCCCACACATCTGGGGCCATTTTACTCCAGTAATTACCAAAATTTTCTTTGGCCCCTTCCACCTGACACTCCAAGCCACCCCACTGTCTCACATCGTCCCGCCAACCACCCCTCACCCTAACACAAATCTATCTGTCCCTTCCTCTCCCTCTCCCTCTCCTCTCAGGCTCTCCTTCATGCTATCAATACCTACCTATACCCTCAGGCTCACCCTCTCACATCTATCACTCCTTCCGTCCCCTCATGCCGTCTGAAGCCCTTCTACCTGCTCCTTCCCTTACCCATCCATTTTCCTCCCCTCACAGCCTCTGATGCTGATCTGTCTGCTCACTCCCTCCCTCATCCATCCATCTCACTCCTTTAACACCCTCTAATGCTCCTCTGCCAGCTTGCTCCCTCCCTCTCTCCCTCCCTCTCTCCCTCCCTCTCTCCCTCTCTCCCTCTCTCCCTCCCTCTCTCCCTCCCTCTCTCCCTCTCTCCCTCCCTCCCTCCCTCCCTCCCTCCCTCCCTCCCTCCCTCTCTCCCTCTCTCCCTCTCTCCCTCTCTCCCTCTCTCCCTCCCTCTCTCCCTCTCTCCCTCCCTCCCTCTCCCTCCCTCTCCCTCTCTCCCTCCCTTTCTCCCTCTCTCCCTCCCTTTCTCCCTCTCTCCCTCCCTCTCTCTCTCTCTCTCTCTCCCTCCCTCTCTCTCTCCCTGCCTCCTGCCTCCCCGCCCTACTAAGCCTACAAATGAACTATATTGAACTGCATCCCCCAGCATGCCACGCGAGCACGCATGCGGTTACGCCAGGCGCACGCACCGAGGGACGGCCATGAGCGGTGACGTCACTCTGTAACGACATGTTCGCCCGGCTCGGCTGTTGCAGGATGTGGAATCTGAGGGTGACAGTTCGGTGGGCACCGACAGTGGCGACGGCCTTGTGCGCACGGTATGAGCGGCTTCGCCGCCCAGGGAAAAAAGTGGCGAGATGGCGCTGTCAACGACAGGAAGTCCGGGAGTTTGAATTTGGGGCCCTTGGGGTGTGGGGATAGGCCCGTGGGAAAGGATCGTTGCCTTGGGAGGCGTCGTCTTCAGAGACATGGGATACGTGTGTGGTTGGTGACCAGGTGGGAATGGGGAAGATTGTGTTGGTTGAGGGATGTGAAAGGGCTAATAAACGCTCACCCAGCGAAAAAGGGAATAAGGGACGATGATATTTTCAGCATCTGGAAGGGTGGGCGGTTGTCACGTTGTGCAAACCCACTCCCACTTTCCGTCTGTGTGTGTAAGGATGTTAGGCGATGAGCCTCTCCCATGTTAACGTTTTGAGGATCAGTTATAGAGCACTGCTGCACAGAAGCAGGCTCTTCAGTCCATTTAGTGCACGCTGAACCAACCTAGATTCTAACACTTCCCTGCTCACAAAGGGAAATTTGTGAGGCCAAATAACCCATCAACTCATAGGTTGTTGGAATCCGGAAGGAAGTCAGTATCTAGGAAAAAGGTCCCAGGGAAAACATGCACCTTCTACTCTTGGCATCCTACTGAGGACCCTAGAGTTGAGGATGAGCTGTATTAGCTCTGCCACCCACTAACCTGTCTTGTCTTGGTGCGTTCAAGGTCAAGTTTGTTGAAAGGCCTTAATAGAGTAGACTTAGAGAGGATGTTTTATATGGTGGGGAAGTCTAAGACCAGAGGACGTGGCCTCAGAACAGGAAGAGGTTCATTTAGAACAGAGATAAGGAGGAATTTCTTTAACCAGAGAGTGGTGAATCTGTGGAATTTGTTGCCACAGACAGCAGGGGAGACAGAGTCATTGGGATATTTAACGCAGAGGTTGATAGATTCTTGATTAGTCAGGGCATGAAGGAATGTGAGGAGAAGGCAGGAGAATGGAGCTGAGGGAAATGGATCAGCCACGATGAAATGGTAGAACAGACTTGAAAGGCCAGATGGTCTAATTCTGCTCCTATATCTCGTGGCTTTTATTGTCAATCAACCATGCATGTGTTTACAGATAAATGAAGCATCATTCCTCTGGGGCCAAGATGCAAAACACAGCACATACAGTCACAAAATAATACCAGCACAAATCCCTGAGTGGCAGGGCCTGAAGATTGACAGGTTTACTTGACGTGCAGGATGCATGTTTATGTAAGACACTATAATGTTACTGGAACTATTATAATAGAACAAGCAGTTATATAAATATGTGAAACTGCAGCAAAAGGTTGAGGGCTGGGGTGAGCGTTCTCTGACGTTGAGTATGGTTTGAACCCTCTGCCTACATACATACCCGACTTCACAGTCGATTGCAAACTGTGTCAAGTTATAGAGAAGACCTTTTGTTGAAATTGTAAACGTGCATCCTTCACTCAAACATAAATTCTCTGCTTTTTGTTTGCTAATCAGAAATACATTTTGCCTCGGGTTTAATATATTGATCCACAGAATCTGAGACAAGTGTGTATCCACCAGCACTGTAGCCCAGTCTTCCGTAGTGAGAGCTCTGTGTCCATCAGTACCGTACCTTTGGGTTATCCGGTGATATGTCCACACCAACCAGCATTGTGACTGTGATAGACTTGTGCCCATCTGGTGTTCACGAGAATGCTCCCAGGAATGAAACAGTTAATGTATGAGGAACGTTTGATGGCTCTGGGCCTGTACTCACTGGAGTTTAGAAGAATGAGGGAGGGTTTCATTGAAACCTACTGAATATTGAAAGCAAGAAAAAATCTGCAGATGCTGAAAATCAGAGCAACGCACAGAAAATGCTGCAGGAACTCAGCAGACCAGGCAGCATATCTGGGAAAGAGTACAGTCGATGTTTTTTCATAGATGTTTTGGACTGAACCATTGACTGTACTCTTTTCCATAGATGCTGCCTGGCCTCAGCGTTTTGTGTGGCCTAGATAGAGTGAACATGGAGAGGATGTTTCCTATACTGAGGGGTCTAGCGCCAGAGAGCACAGCTTCAAAATAGAAGGACATTTCTTTGGAACAGAGATGAGAAATTTCTTTAGCCGTAGGGTGGTGCCACAGACGGGTGTGGAGGCCAAGTCTTTGAGTATATATAAAGCAGAGAATGTTACATTCTTAATAAGTAAGGGTATCAAGAATTACATGGAGAAGGCAGTAGAATGGGGTTGAGATGAGAGAGATAATAAATCACCCAAAATGAAATGGCAGAGCAGATTCAATGGGCCAAATGACCTGATTATATCCTATATCTCATGGTCTTGTTATACACTGACAGATCTCTTACCAGCATTACTATACTTCATTGTTATATTGTAATACTGTGCCCACCAAAACTGTTATTAAACAGTGACTCACTACTCCTGCCAGCACTGTGCCCAAGAGTTAGGTTGTGTAACAGATACCTTCAATAAATCCTGTGAATGAGTCCATCAATCATTCTGTGGGTCAATACACAGCACAGAATGTGATTAGGATTCGAGCGGTCTAATCAAAGGTTACAGGGAGAAAGCAGGAGAATGGGGTTGGCAGGGATAATAAGTCAGCCGTGATGGAATAGCGAAACAGATTTGGTGGGCCAAGAGACCTAATTCTCCTATTTCTTATGGTCTTACTTGTATTTCTGGAAAATTAATGAGATTTATCAGCCATTTTCTTAACACATACTTGCCAGTCTGTGTGTGTATATATGGTCTTGGTGATTGCTGGCATAGTCCCAAGTTTGAGTGTGAGTCTAAATGTAGGTGACTTGCACAGTGAGTGACAATCTTCTCTTTGACAATTGGAACAGACTTTGCCAGACTGTAGTGGGAGAGGCTGACATTTGTTCAGTATTAACTGGAGAGCTTGTTCAAAGAGCTGCCACAAGCTTGATGGGGAGATTGGCTTCCATTCATCTTGAGTCATCCATTGATCAGGTGTGAGTACATGACCTTTGTTCTTGTAATCTCTAGTTGGAACTTTTGAAAAATGACTCAACTTTCTAATGTGTAGGACTTCAATTCATCTAAGGTCTGACACAGATTGAAACTGTTTTAATCGTCATTTCTGGACTGTATTGTCCAGTGTCGTTATTGGAATGAAGGCTCATGAAATAGAAAAATGGAAAATAATAGAACTTCTGTGC